>NC_139230.1:96103135-96432182 GCF_977018435.1 Lepisma saccharinum | reverse complement strand
AAAGATAGTCCCCATTCACGAGAATGTGGCGTGGTGAATTTGCACAAGTCCGAAAATATTTGTACCCGATGGATATGCTATTATAAACACAATAACAATGCTTTTATTTTCGATTCTTTCGGAGGGGTACCGCCTAGAGAATTAATTCATTATTTAAAACATGTTAAGATTTATTACAAGGACGAACGTATTCAATATTTCGATCAAATTATATGTGGTCATGTTTGCATTACGATGCTTAGAATATTGAATAAAATACATAACATCAAATTAAAAGATTTTCAAAAAGCAGTGTGGATTATTAAATATGGGAATTTTTCATCTCTCCAGCGAGACTTCGGTCTTGAAACTACATCTTCACGATGATATTATCTATCCAAGATCCATAGCTCTGAGAGCATTCTACAGTATGTATCTGATTCCGAATGTAACTACCTACAACAATACTATATTAGTAGGTAATGAAAAAATTATTATTCCTCCTGGACAATATAATTTATCTACTTTACAATCTGAACTTCCTGAAACTGTATTGCTATCTCAAAACTCTGTAACACACAGAGTGGAGATCGCATCCACCAAAGAAACAGTAGACCTATCTGCCATGGGTGAACTTCTAGGTTTCCCCAACAATAGCAAATTAGAAGCAGGTATTAGGCACATAGGTACATTTCTACCAAAATTCTTAGCCATAAAAACATTGAATATTCACTGCAACATTGCCAAAGGAATGATTATCAAAGCTGAAGAAAATTCAGTTGGTAGCCACAAGGAGACAGGTATCATTGCTACATTTATCCAAATTCAGAATTTATGGAACCTATCATCTATTCCCCAATCCCACCAGTCTATTTCCCTGTTTCTCTTGATAAAGTTAATTACATAGAGATAACAATTACAAATGAGAAAAATGAGACCATCGATTTTTCCGGTGCTAATACCACTGCAATAATAAGAATTAATATTTAAAATATATAAATAAATACCAATGGAAAATATCGAGAGTTATGAGTTGCAGTCATTTCCTCCAAACAGGAGGACATTTGCTAACCTCAATGAACCGAATAAGGATATTCAATTTGACATAACAGTAGGGGACGGTTTTATTCATCCACATAGATCAGATTGGTACATGAAATTTGACATCGTCAAGAAAAGTGATGGTGAAGAATATCCCCCTACTGCTAATGTAAAACTTATAGATGATTTTGTTCAATTCTTATTCTCACAAATTGAAATCATGGTACAGTCATAGACAGAATTGATTATCCTGGGATTACATCCACTACAGTGTGGACATTAAAATTTTCCAAATCAGAGAGTGTATATTATAAAGTTGGTGGGTTCGAGGCTGGAACATAAATTCAAGCAAAAAGTCACACAGTACTGTTCCCCATGAGATTGCTATTTGGCTTTTTTTCTGATTATCAATAAATTATGTGGAAAGGTGGTTTAAGTATCATATTTCGACAGATCACCCAATGATCATAATTCGATAATGAGATACAAAACTTTGAATGCAGATGGAACAGCCAATGACGCTAGTTTACCCGAAGCTGCAAAATGTGTGATTCAGTCTATGGAGTTACGCATGCCTATAATTGAATATGAATCGAATTATGCTCTCAAATACAAAGCCAGCATTTTGAAAAATCCTGAAATTCCGATACAATTTTATACATATCAATGCATACAGAGGTTAGTATAGGGTATATTCTTTGAATTTGATATTACTAATCAGTTTCAATCTCTACAATACGATATGCCAGAGTTTGGAGCTGTATTGTTTCAGACAGGGAAAAATGACAATCAGCAAAAATATAGCAGCCAGTTTGATAATTGTAAAATTAAAAATGTACTCGTATATCTGAAGAATGGTCGAAATGAGGTATTCCCACGTAAAAATTACAAATTAAACATTGCAGATCAAGGTTATTTGAAGTTATATGAAGCATTTAGTGCATTTAAGAGTGTAACTGAAGGAAATATTGATATGTATTATAATCCAGACGAGTTTATAATTCACAGACCAATGTTTTTAATAAATGCATCAAAAAGAAAATTGGTAGTTATTAATGATAGAACAAATATTAAGTTAATATGTGAGTTTCATGAAACTTTACCTGAGAATACCATATGCAATGCAATTTTAATTGTAGAGAAGTCAAAATATATGATGTAAAGAATGAGAGAGTGATAGAACAATTTTAATAGAATAGAATAGAATAGAATAATTTTAATACTATTTACTATTTATTACTATTTAATATAATATAATAAAAATGCAACAATTTTAATTTGTATACTATTTAATACTTAATTAAATAGTATACAAATTAAAATTGTTGCTTGTGGCCGCGGTGGCTCAGTCGGTAACGCGTCTGACTACCATGCTCAACGTCCCGGGTTCGATCCCCGGCCGGTTCAAATCCGGGAACTTTTCTAACGGTGGAAGCGGCCCCGGCGCCTACCCAGCGTCGAATAACATGGGTACCTGGGGGAATCCCTGGGGGGTAAAGGCGGTCAGGGGCGTGATGCTGATCACATCACCCCCACTCACGACCGGATCAAGAAAGTGTGGGGCGTTACCCCCACACCCCCTATACGCCTTAATGGCGTGGTGCTATGCACAGGGGAACACTTTACCTTTTCTTTTTTTAATACTTATAAATATATTTTTAATAGATAATAGAATAATTTTAATACTATTGTTAATATTTAATACTAATGTATTATTTTTTACATTTATTACAATGTTTACTTGTGTCATAATGTCCATACTCTCTTGTATGACATTGCAATCTAATATTTGCAATTTATTATGACTGCCATCAAGAGCTACTTTATTTTTTTTGTATAGACACTAGGCAATTTTGCTAGTTAAATAAACATTATTTAAAGTCTTTCATTGTAAATTCTCTTGTTCAAGCTCCACTTTCAGTTATCACAATGTTTACTTGTGTTATAATGTCCATATTCTTTAGTATGGACATTGCAATCTAATATTTGCAATTTTTTATCATTGCCATCAAGAGTTTTTTTATTTTTTTTCTGTTGTATAGACACCATCCAATTTGCTAGAAAGATGATATGAAGACATGTTTATTGTTTTCATTTCAAATAAACATTCTTTAAAATCTTCCATTGTAAGTTCTCTTGTACATGGTCGACTTGTTAGCTGTTTTAATTTCTTCTTTCCCCTGAATATTGAGGCAATACATTTTTGGTCTTAGACCAGCAAATTCTGTTATTATAGACCCTGCTGCTTCATCTTTCATTTTCCCAGGGATCATGTGGTTTTCGAGACTGTAAAATAGATCTTTTTCTGGATAATTACTAAAATCAAAATATTCTTTCATAGAAAACAAGTCACTGTACAAATCAGGTGTTTCTACCACATACACAAAAGTATCAGTATCCATGTATGCTATTTCAATTTTATCTTTGTATCTAGTTTTCATAATATCATGAAATTTATACATTTCTATTTTAGCTAATTGTAGGACGGTAACACCCACAGCTATTGGTGCATCACACATTACTTTGTTATTGGATCTTTCAACTAGAGTCAGATCATCTGTAATTCTTGTAAAACCTTTGTATGTGGGATCGGCAATAAGTTTCTGAAGTTTTTTTCGATGGCACACTAAATTACACCTTACTCGATTTCTTTTGTTCTCTGTACATTTTCCATATATTGCATTACTCATTAATTTATAAAGAATTTTTTCAACCTTAGAATTTGTTTGTATTAGATTTGTTGTATTTTTTCAACATATTGAGCTAACCATTTTTCTTGGTCAAATTTTAACCCTTGATGGATTTTTATTAATTTCATACCTTGTTCCAAGTAATATTGCAACAGTCGATAATGAAGCACATATTTTTTTTTGTTTTCAAAAGATAATATCAATTTTGTTTCCTCTGTACCTGGGACCTTCTGAGAAACTGTGCCATAGCTAATCCGTGGTCATGGAGATTAGATGGACATTCTAAATCAACTTCCAAAAAACAACCTTTTGGATGATCTTCAGACCAATTTAGGAAATCCCTGTCTTCAAGTTCTTTCTCACTCATCCATTCGTAATTACCGATTGGAAATGATTGAGTCATGACATACCCATATAAATTATTAATATCAACATAAAACATGTATTTAGATGGTTGACGAGGATCATAATTAGGTAAATATTTATTGTTTGCTTGTGCATGTCTTAAAGGATACTGGACTATACCACCACGTTTAGCAGATTCAACAAACATAAATTGGTCAATATCATTAATAAGACCAATTTAAACTTTTGTATTTAAAAGCATGGCCTGCCAGGATAAACCGGGTGTTGTGTACATGAATACAGGATCTAGTTCATATAATTTAAAACAACGTTCTCGAAAAGTTTCGAACACATCAGCCAACTGTAGAGTATCTAAAATCAAGTCTTTTTATGATAATCCCCCATTCTTTTGCAATCTAGTGTTTTCCAGACTCTCTGTGCATATTGATAATCTTCCTCACTACATTCTTCATCCTGAAGTCTGTTATAAAATGTATCTCTCATTGAATTTTTCAGAATCCTTCATGTAATTATATGGGTAGACCCCTTTTCTTTTCAACAATTCTATCTTATCCTTACCAAAATGTTCTTTTGTATGAACAAATTCCTCGTTGGTTAATTGACTCATCAGAGTAGCCAAACAACTGGATAAAAACTTATATGAATCCAGGAATCTAAGAACAACATTTTCCCCATTTTCAAATTTGATAGTTTTCTCTATTGCAATATATTTATCTTTACTGCGTGGTATAATATTAATAATCTCTGCATCATACCCTAATTCTTTGATAAATAAATGTGCATCAAAATTTTTCAAATTGTGAATAAATACCGGAATGAAGTAAGGTTTCTGTATTTACAAATTACATGAATTACAAATTGTATGGATATATTCTCCATTAAAATGGTTGTGGTGCATCCTTTTTTCACTATTATAATGAAAATTATGTTTACAGTATTTACATCGTATGGCATTATCATGTTCCTGTTGTTGTTCTGGTGTAAGAGGCTTCATCAGTATTTCATTATGTAAGATTGGACCATATTTTTTACCCCACTCTCGAAGTTTTGGAATAAACTTTTTGTCTGCATCTTTGCCTCGAAAAAAACATACTTCTTATGGAGTATTTTGTTCATATGTTTTTATCAGTTTTAGTGGAAAACCACATGCTTTATGTTTAGCTGTATGTGTTGTACTTGATGCATTCGAATCTGGAAGACATGTTGCTATTGGTTCTGGTATTGTTTCAAAATCTGCGTAAATTACAAATGGATGTTTTAACAATGATATATAATTACTAAATTTTATATTTTTGGATGAAAAATTATAAGTCCCAGGAGGGTAGAGAGAACAATATTTAATATGTTCCTTTAATTTCTCTTCACTTGTTTTCCCATATCTTCCATCACATTTTGAGAAGCATCGATCACATGTTGCTATTTTACCATGATATGATGCTTTTTAACTATGTATCAATCTTCCAAAATCCTGTATGAGACAATAATGTTTCTGGTTTCTCTCTGTAACATATAATAAATGTATAGCACGTGTACCATCAGCTGCTGGATAGTGACGCAGTGGACAAATTTTAATTTATTCATCAATACCAGAAACTTGCACAGCTATTGGTTGATTGTAGTGTTCTTTATATTGTTTTTCAAACTGACTAATATCTGAGATATCTACTGGATATTTGATGACTGACATAGGTTTTTTAAAAATATTTTATATATTCAGAATAATTATAATTAGAAACACGATATTTATGGTCAGATGCTGGATGAAAATGGGCTATGAGACACCATAAAAAATATTTATTGTCTTTATAATTTTTAATATTTATTACAGCATTCTTGTTTTCGATGTGCTTGGGTAAATCAATATAACTAGATCCCCTAAGAGGGTAATATCTTGCTATTTTTAATTCAAGTTTATGTTTTGTATCACAAAGTGACCAACCCGAACCTCTTCCTTGGAACTCTTGTTGTTTTAACTTAAGTTCTTCACATATTTCATTATAAATATCATACAAACAAGTAATATCATTACGATGTAAAGTTTTCACACAGGTATGATTAAAATATTGTTATTTTTCACTATGAGAATTTATATACATACAACATAGATTAAAATATATTTTGAGAGAACTCATTTTAAGTTTATTTTGAATTGCATTTTTAATTTTTCCTTTCAGTTTAGCTAGAAAATTTGGAATATCTGAAGCTTCGTCATTTACGTCTGATGTGGTATATTTGTTTGTATACAAAATTTCTTGTTTGTGTTTGAATTTAATTTTTTTGTTATTCATTTTTTGTTATTCTTTATATATAATTTGTATATATATATAATTATATTTTTTTTTAAAACAAGTGTTAGGTTTTATATATTAAAAATTTTAAAAATAAAATTTCTTATATACTTAATTTATTTTTTTAAAAAATCTTAGGTTTTATATATTCAATTTTTTTCAAAAATATGTTACAACAATTTAGACTTAATAAAAAATTAATTATAAATGTATATGTTATTAGTCAGGTGACGGCGGAACAGTGTGGGAGGGAGACCAGCAGTCGGTAGGTAAGCCAAGGCCCGCCATGGTGCTGTAGAGTTGTAGGGTTATGTTATATGTTATTAGTATTCTACACACCAAGGTATATATATATTTTTTATATATATAGCCATTTTCTTTCTAAAAAATACACACATGTACATTTTCAGACGTAAACATTAATCAGAATATATATATATATATATATATTTAGAAAATAATTATATACACTGCACTGCTAATAACTTAAAAACAGTATCTACACATTTCAGACGTAAAAATTAATCAGAATACGCACATATTAGCAGTGCAGTGCTAATAACTTAAAAAAACAGTATATACGTAAAATTAATAAGAATACACACATTTAAGGAATAATTATATACACTGAACTACGCAGCACTGCAGTGCACTGCTAATAACTTAAAGCAGTATCTACACATCTATTTCTTTTAAAAAATATAATAATTGTAAATATATGCTTAAAATATACTGATTTAGGCTCAAAAAGTAAATTTTCCCCTATAAAAATGAGTAGTTGATCTTCGATAAAAAAATATTTTTTATGGTATAAAAATGGTAAAATTTGGATTTTTTAATATTTTCCCCTTGTAAAATTAGCTGAAATCGGGTAAAATGAATAAATAGCAAATAAATGGCCGCAAACGTATCTATTATACTACTTTCAGAACAACAGACACCTTAGCAGTCATAGTCATAGCTGGAGTTTTACCCCTTGATATGGAAATCCAAAGAATTGCAGCCAGGTATTGGTGGAGGAAAAGGGAATATCGAACGATAGAGCAACTTCTAGGAAACAACATATATTCCCTGCAAAACATTGATCAACACCTCTAAAGTGATTGGTATGCAGAGTGGAGAGAACATCAAGGATCTCAACACACCAAAGAATACATACCAGAGGCCAAAGTCCGATCATCTAAATCTTATATACTACCCACAAAGGGACTAACACACTACATTACGGGACACGGTCCTTACAGAACTTATTTAAAGAGATTTGGCCTTGGCACGGACGACCAGTGTCCAACTTGCAAAACATTGGATACACCTGAACGTACCCCGATTCATTGTACAAAATTCCAGGATACCAGGAGCAGGAAATTGAGGCCTAATCTTCGACAGGATGTATTACATCTTACAATGACTGATCGAACAATATTTTGTATAGTAAATAAGTTGGCTGAAATAATTTCAAGTAATGAAGAGCTTGAATACAGAAACTCAACAAGGGTGCCCGGAAATTGCCAAACAAATCCTGGGAAACCAGTGACAGAGAGAAAAATCACAGCTGAACTAAGAAGATCTACAAGAAGACATGAGAGGACTGACCCTGAATCTTCGGAATCAGAAGAGAAGGATCCTGATGGTAATATCAAGTTCTATGAGGATGGACCTACTTCAATAAATAGAAGAAGGCATTACATTACTACACTCAGAAAGAGACCGACTAGAATGGAATGAATCCAAATTGTCAGAGATTCACACCGACACCTCCAAGCTGAAGAAACAATGAGATACCAAATACGGAACACCTAATTATACTGGATAGTTCATCATCCCAGTACACATATATCCTATTATTATATTCCTACATATATGTATAATATATATACAGGGTGTCGCAAAACTCTTTCAACAACGCTTGGGTGCTGGTAGATATCATAAAAACAAGTAACTTTTCCCTATAAAGTTTACCTCGAAAGCGCTTAGTTTCTGCGCTATAAACGCTTAAAATCTATCCTGTACGTATGCAACCCAACACGGCAAACGCTTGCTCTGACATAACTACCAGGGGCGCATGGCAGGGTTGCCACTAGCGTTCCTCGTTAAGAGAGACGACTTGAAAACAACAACCTGGGAGTCTTGCCTGAGCAAAATCCAAAACATTAATGATACTTGCGATGTTGGAAGAAGCATTGACAGTATTTATAAACTGACCAAGACAAATAATGGGCAGACTGAATTTCAAGATTACGTACTCATCCTAAAATATCTCCATAATTGATCGATTGATTTGGTTTATTTTAATTTGCTTTTCTGCCACCTTTGGCTAATCGCGAAGATGAGGATGATAGCTATGATGAAATAACAAATTACACCATTGTCTAGGCCGGGATTTAAACTCGACACACCTGGCGCCTTGGCGATCTTTGCTAACAACATCACTACGGAGTGTTTCGTGTATCATGCAATATCAACAATTGCAAGGGACACGTAAGATAGGGGAAATCCACGAACGAACAAATGTAAATAATGCGCAAATGTGCAATACGAGTGCCCTTTACAGTTCAGTGCTTGACATAAGTATGCATTTCTTGGCTTTGGTTCTTAATAAGCACTCGTTTTAATGTGTGAATTTTGCTAATAATAATAATAATAATAATAATAATAATAATAATAATAATAATATCGTCTTTATTGAGAGGGCGTGTTTCGGCATGTCTAAACGGCGTTTTTCATTAAATTGAAAGTCGGCGTCTGTGGCGGAGTGGTTAGAACATCGCGCTACGATGCCAGGAGTATTGGATTCGAATCCCGGCTTGGGTATGAATGTTTGTGAGTGTCTATTCATCAATTTCATCATATCATCACTCATCCCCATCTTCGTAAATTAGCCAAAAGTGGCACAAAAAGTGAAGTAAAATAAAGCAAATCAATCAGTCAATGAATCATTAAATTAAAAGAGCCTTGCAATTATTTCCTTATGATTGATTGATTGGGTGTTTTAAGTCCATTTTATGCACAGTAAGGCTAATTGGGACTGGAGCTACAGTTTAAAGTGGGATCCGAACCACTATGTGCCTCCACAGGGTATCGAACCGGGGACTCCTTGATTACAATTCGATGACGCTATCACTGCGGCATCGGGGATGCCTAATGAGACGAACACGATTAGCAATAACGGTAGCACAAATAGGAATAATTTTCAAATAAATTGTAATAACATTACACTCTGCGAGTTCGAAACGAGGCAGCAAACACATCATGTTTACATTTGTTCGTTCGTGGATTTCCCCTATCTTACGTGTCCCTTGCAATTGTTGATATTGCATGATACACGAAACACTCCGTAGTGATGTTGTTAGCAGAGATCGCTTAGGCGCCAGGTGTCTCGGGTTTAAATCCTGGCCTAGACAATGGTGTAATTTGTTATTTCATCATAGCTATCATCCTCATCTTCGCGATTATTCAAAGATGGCAGAAAAGCAAATTAAAATAAACCAAATCAATCGATTAATTATGGAGATATTTTAGGATGAGTACGTAATCTTGAAATTCAGTCTGCCCATTATTTGTCTTGGTCAGTTTATAAATACTGTCAATGCTTCTTCCAACATCGCAAGTATCATTAATGTTTTGGATTTTGCTCAGGCAAGACTCCCAGGTTGTTGTTTTCAAGTCGTCTCTCTTAACGAGGAACGCTAGTGGCAACCCTGCCACGCGCCCCTGGTAGTTATGTCAGAGCAAGCGTTTGCTGTGTTGGGTTGCATACGTACAGGATAGATTTTAAGCGCTTATAGCGCAGAAACTAAGCGCTTTCGAGGTAAACTTTATAGGGAGAAGTTACTTGTTCTTATGATATCTACCAGCACCCAAGCGTTGTTGAAAGAGTTTTGCGACACCCTGTATATATATATATATATATATATATATATATATATATATTTGTTATTTGTATTTTATATATACTCTTTCTCCTATTATATTCTATATTATATATACTCAACAAACTTATAAAGAATCAACACGAAAGTCATACGACTTGGTTTTCATAAAGGTACCAAGACTCAAGTTTCACTTATACTCGTCTTATTCTATTCTCAATCATATTTCCAGAGGAGACAACAGTGGAATCCTTCTAACCCACTTCTTAAGTTATATCCCTTCTCACCAGGACACGAACGTCAAAACCGCATTCAGTTTTTTTGAAGAAAGAAGATCTAAGCAAAGAAGAAAGAAGACACTGAGTGAGAGTGTGAATAAAGAGCAAGTGGTGAGTGGAAGCGTAGGATCGCACGTTCGTGTCCCTTCCTGTTGAAAAAAACCTGGGAAATGTACCATCTTCGGACATCAGCTGGCAGTATCTGTTCCTGTAGCATCCCCAGGTATCGTTCCGCATTTAAATTTCCTTGAATGAAAAAAAGACCTATTATCCGTGTTCCCCATATGCCTGCCCACACCATAATTTTGCCTGCACCAGTCATTTCGGAGGGATCTGTCAATGCGGGGTTGTCATGCGACCAATAGCGCATGTTTTGCCTATTCATCTCCCCATTTACGTAGAAGTTCGCTTCATCGGAATGGAGTATCTGCATAGGGACGTTTGGATTTAGCCGTAATTGCGCTTTAGCCCACTCGCAAAACTGCACGCGGCAATCTGAATCGTCCTCGGAGAGGTGTTGCTGCATTTGCACCTTATACGGATTCCACATGTGTCTCTATAGCACCATGTACACTGAACTGTGACTCACAGCACATTGCATTGCTATGTGACGTGTGCTTTGCTACGGTGAAGTTGAGAAGGAGGCCAGCAGTGCCGTAGCTGTTGCTTCATCCGTGACTGTCCGCGGTTGTCCACTACGCGGTCTGTCCTAGACCGTGCCCGTCTCCTCGAATTTGGTTAATAACTCTGCCACTGCAACATGTGACACAGGGTGACGTTCTGGATGACGCAGTTTGAAATCGGCAGCCACTGCACGGGCACTTCTCCCACCCCAGAGTTTGACGATCTGGATGCGTTCCTCAGCTGTTAACGGCATGGTTCAGCACCTGCAACAAACAGGTAAACATCACTTTCAGTTGCCAATAACTTTTCACCAAATGAAGTTACATGAAATCTGATTTCAAATTTGATATTCGGACGAAATTCTAGCCTATGGTAATGTATCACATGACCCACCTATCATTTAAAATAAAGAGTTGCATTCAAGAAGGCGGAACCAAGATGGAGGCCTTCCCCGTGACATACTCCAAAAGGTGACCCCCTAGGATTTTATAAGGGGTGGTAAGGGACTTCTGATACACCGTGTACTACTGCAACAACACTGATCACATTTGATTTTTAGTTAGCCAACTATTCCTCTTTCTGAGTTTGGGATTAGCTGCAATCATATTCAGTAGACTTAGTTACGTGCTATTTAAACATTTAAAACAAGCCTGAGCCACGATGGAACGAATTCGAAATCCGGATTCCCTCCGAATTCCAAATGCTCTCCGAAATCCGGATTTTATCCGAAATCTGGATTCGATCCGAAATCCGGATTTCCTCTGATATCCGGATTTTCTCCGAAATCTGGATTCCCTTTGAAATCCGGATTCTCCGTTTTCTCTATCCAGAATCCGGATTTTTCAAAATCCGGATTTAGCCATCCTTAGTGCAAACTCAACCGCCGAAATTCTTTCCTGATGCGCCATGGTCACGAAAATTTCCTTAACTTTCCGGCGGGCGCGTTGTGGGACTTTTTACCCAACTACAGTGTTTTTTTTGTTGTTGTATTGTCTAGACATTTCTGGCGCCACCTTACCGTTCACACTGTTATTCTTCCATTGGAGTTTCTGCTACCGACGCAGTAAGGCGCCGTTCTTCTGTCTCCTTTTATCTACATACCAGGAGGCGCGCTTCGATTTGTTCGAATTATTGGGGAAAGTGAGTTTCCCCACGCGCCTTCTTGTGTAAGTCAAATTTTAATTTTTATGATTACTTGGTTGCTTTTGTAATTATTATTAGTTTTTCAACGATCACTATTATTGCAATGGAGTTTGATTTTATTTAATATTTCGATCTCTTCATTATGCCATTTATTTGGAAAAACAACATCTTATTATTGCATGAGTAAAAATAAATATAAATAAACATTTATATAATAAGATCCTTAGGAAAATATTTGGACCTAATAGGGATGAGGAGACAGGTGAGTGGAGAAGGTTACATAATTTAGAACTACATAATTTGTATTCATGTCCAGATATTATTAGAATAATTAAATCAAGAAGACTTAGGTGGGCAGGCCATGTGGCACGAATGGGAGAGGAAAGAGGAGTTTACAGGATTCTTGTTGGGAAACCTGATGGTAAGAGACCTGTAGGAAGGCCAAGACGAAGATGGAGGGACAACGTTGAGATGGACTAAGGGAAATCGGTAGGGATGGAAAAGAGTATATAGAACTTGCTCAAGATAGGGAAAGATGGAAGGCCTGTGTTGCTGCAGCCATGAACCTTCGGGTTTAAGAAGGCTAGGGAGTTAGAGTTAGTTAGTTAGTTAAACATTTATATAAACATTTCTAAACTCAAGGACACAAACATGGTATGTAGGAACCGTATTATTGCATAAGGGGAAAAAATGTTTAAACTAAAAGATACTATGTAACAACAACAGCAACAACTTATTATTGTATGAATGCAAGGAAATTAAAGTATGCAAGAACATCCTTACTTTACAATAATAAATAAATAAATAATAAGTAAATATCATAAATATGTTTAAAATCAAAGACACCTTACATATTATATGAGAACAACTACTTATCATTGTATGAGTGAAAATAAATAAACAAATTAATTAACATTTGTATATTCAAGGAGACAAATAAAGAATGTAAGAACATGTCTAAATAAATGTATTCAATTGTAAAAATAAAACAGTCATTTTCTAAAAAGGGTAATTGCTTAGGGTAACGATGTCCCCCACGCGTCCACTCATGTTAAAAAAAATGACTCGCACGCCGGGGGGTTAATGATTATAAGAAAATCTCCGTAGCTACGAAACTAAAATTTGAGAATTTATATTCACACCAATTAGAAGACACGATAGAAGCAATGCGAGCCACGTCATGAGAGAGAACAAGTTTGAACTTGAACAAGTATAAACTCAAAGAACTCTTTGAGTTTAATATCACAAGTGCGGTTCATTAAAGTTTTCGTCCTGTCTAAACTTTCGTATTTTTCCATTCAGTGCAAAGCATATAGCCAAGGTCAAGAAAGCCTTAGGTATGTTTCTGTGGCAACACATGATATTCCTCGTAGTAATAAATGAGTCCACCTTATCAGTGAGGACAGGTGGATTGGCACTGATTAACGCGACTACACTGGAAACTGGTAAGGGCATTGTTTATACAGAACGGCCTTGAAACAACATTCTCACCGAACGAGACGATAACACAAGAAATAATCCTTGCATTACTACGTAACATTCCATTTGAAGCTCGCATCGACATACAACGTATACCAAGGAGTTTTCTGTTTTGTATGTATATCGCCCTACATGTATGCTACCGGTTAATAAGGAATGAAAACATAGCACCATCTGTAAAAATGTTATACAATGAATTGAATAGTCAGACGAATAGAGTGCCACGAAGAGTCAGCCACTCTCCCAACCATAATTAGCAAAGGATACGTGCAAATGTAACCTCTCGGGTGCCGGACAATAAATTTGGTACAAAGTAGTTCGCAGTGTAATAGTGACAGCAGACAGATGTTACCAATAAGGAATCAGTGACTCGACAAACTGCTTCTCCTGTAAAGTGCCAGACTTAACGCAGTGTCGAATTTTCTACGGCATGTTCCAAAGTGAGAAATATAAGTTTCATGTGACGCACATCAAGTTCATGAAAAAAGACAATGTGTTTCAAGCGATTCTCTGCATGCTTTGATGAGCAAGGACGACTTTCAGAAAACAAATGGAAGGATGATGCATCTGATCCTATTCTTCTTAAGGACTTGATATTAGTCAAATTGGCTCGACACATGCGATGAAATTTTTCAGCCTATATATCATGCATCTTTATTCTCAATCAAAATTTCTGCTAACGGTAGCATTGTACAAAACTGTCTATGTGTTTTGGTGAATGCATTTCCCCTACATATAATATAACTTCTCCGGTCCGTCTTCTGTTTTCACAGATTTTTACTTCCTTGAAAGCAGACATTTCGTCTGTAATAACTAATAACGAGTATACACGTATGTTATGAGGTTCTTCTGAACACTCCCAAATGTAAACCTCATTTCCACGTACTTCACCTCAGCAACGGCAGTCTTGGAAAGCAACGAGGCTCTGGCGTCTGAACCTACGGCCAGCACAATCCTTTGTAGTGTTGTTTGATTTGAGATTTTCTTTTTAAGTACACATTATGCACAGATAGGAAAATCCGGAGTGGACCTACAGTTTAAAGTGGGATCCAAACCACTTTGTGCCTCCACAGGGTATCCTCGGTTTTTACCCTGGGTAAGGAGATTTTATAGACACGCATGGTGATTTTTTATACATTGTAAGGGGCTTGACCTCATATAATATGACGGGGGAAAATAGCCAAAGTGCTGACGCATACAAAATTTTAATTTCAATCAATCAATAACATTCTTCCATGAACATCGGTAACAATGAAACAAAATTAATGGCTAGTTAATTCTACAACAAAAACAACTATTATTATTATTATCATTATTATTATTGTTCTTAATTAATCAATTATTATGATTATTATTAAATGTGATTGTATATATATAACAATAATATAGTATTCAATAGTCAATACCAGTTACAATACATGTAATTAAATAGGACTAAGAACACATGCTGCTAGAAGAATTCGATGCACCCACTACATAATTCATTTGTTTTATATGAATTCTAAGGTGAAAACCAACAAGTGTAATATGTCAAATTAAAGATAAGCGTTTACGCTACAATGTTTGTTTGGAACATTTTCTTCTCAGATGCCTAGATTATTAATAAATTAATGATAAATATAAATTAATAGTAAAAAAATACGATTATTTTTACTAATCCGTGATTAACTACTTAACGGTTGCTCCTATCGAAAAACTAAAGGTAACATTAAATAAAGAATATATATTAAGCTTTAATTTTAAAAAACGTTCGTTGAGATCGGGCCATTGGTTTCAAACATATTGTATTTTTTTCAAATGTCAACATCCGCCGTCTTGGATTGGCCGCCATTTCTATTAGCTACCACTTTGAAATGACAACCATGTTTTTTTGGCATCCATTCATAACCGTGTAACTGTGGTATAAAGGAAAATTAGTATTCCAAATTATACCAACATCTTGGCTGGCCCATAGACTACATCTAATGAAAGTATTCAGTATAAGTTAAACATCATATCTTCGAAACAAGCTCAATTATCCTGAATTTCCTGCATATACCCAATTAACTTCACAGTTTGATGCGAAATTTGAAGCTGTTAACCAGAATGTTATTCACATTAACAAGCGGCTAAATATTCTAGTGTCTGAATTTAAGGACAAAATAGTTGCAGTGGGTACGTCTGCAATCAGCTACACGCATTGAATCTGTATTTGGTAATTCATGTCGTAATATTGAAGACAAATTGTCTGAATTTCAAACCGTGAAAAAATCATTGAGGGAACACGTTTTTGATTGTAACGAACGTTCAAAGGATGTTGGAAATAAGATTAATAATTTTGACCAACGCTTAGATAATCACGAATCAAATTTTAATGACTGCTCCTTTAACATTGTTGATCATATGTCCAGAATAATAATTTTAGAAAGTAAAGGTGACGATCATTCAGATGTACATAAGCGTATTTCTGATTGTACAGAAGAAAGTCAACAGTTTAATTCCGGTATTGAATGTATGGATCAAAGTAGGAGAGAGCTTCAATCTGATAGCAAAGATTTAACAGTCAATATTAATTCTAATAATGATAAATATAGGTAGCGTAGCACCATTATGAGAAAAAACAATACAAGGCAACCAAAAACCTGCAGCAGCGATATTGATTTCCAATCAAAACATCATTGCATCAAAAATTATGCAATACACAAACAGTCATAACATTTTTGTGCAAATATCACTAGGAACTCACTCCTGCATCCCAATTAATAGTTATTTTCAATTTTTGCCAAAATATAGAAATATTTTTAGACAAAATCAGCAATGCCCGCAACGCTTACTGCAACAGTTAGTAATGACAATAGATGCCAACTTCTGCTTCCCATGGTGGCATGGAGACAGGACAAACCAGAACGGTGAATTGCTCGGGGACTTCATTGTCGTGAATAACCTTTTTATAGAAAATCTACCGGACAACCCACCGACATTAAGAGATAGAGCTATAGCCTCAAGCATCATCGATGTTACACCTACAAACAGCAAATTATCTGGAATTATATATGACTAGCTGATTGCCCGGTGTTGCCCGGGTATTTATTTATCCCAATCTTCTATTAGACAGGAATATAATGATTTATAACTATAGTGTAAATGAACTTGGAGTTGAACAGCATTGGGTATGTCACTATTCATCTCAGCGGCCCCGAAAACTATAGATTCCACACTAATATCGGTTGTTTTACATGTCATCCCCTTCCCACCCCCAACCCTAGGGGTGCCAGGGGTGTCTTTGAGTTGAATGGCATTGGGAATACCACTATTCTTCTTAGCGATTCCGAAAACTATGGATTCCACACTAATATCTGTCGTTTTACATGTCACCCCCTTCCCACCCCAACCCCTAGGGGTGCCAGGGATGTCTTAACCCCACAGTATTTCTTTCGAGATTGCACGTGATACGTGTACCAAGTTTGGTTGAAATCGCTCCAGCCGTTCGAGAGTTATGCCGCAAGAAACACACACACATACATACACATACATCCATTTTTATATATATAGAGATTAGAAGGTGCGCGATATGAAGATCGCAAGGGTGAAATCGGATCACTCGTTTTATAAAAAAAATCTATTTTTGGGATATCAGTGCCTTTATTACAATTGAAATTATATGCATAAAAACAAGCAAACCTTCAGCTACTAGACTAATATAGAAATTACTTTGATTTCGTAATATTTACCCAGATATTAGAACTTTAATGCAAGTGAAGCATTGATCCGATTTCCCGCACCTGAGCAGGGTAAATCGGATAAGCTGTGGGGTAAATCGAATCACACGGATTTTGATAAACAAATACCACAAATGAACTGCTTTTAACCAAAGTCATTTACACAGCGTTCATGGAACCACTCTTTACAAGGCTGGCACTGTATCGAATCTCCAGCCTGGTGACTTTTTTCATGGTGGTACGAAATACGGCTGAATCCACATTTTACCTTTCGCGGAGGGGGAAGTTACAATAGAGATAAAGTTACTTAAGAAGAATTCACCAGGACTCGACATTATTCCGGCGGGGATATTACAACTAGCTATGCAAAAATTAGTACCATTCCTAACTTCCCTTTTTAACCTCTGCCTTTCAACAAAAATTTTCCCCAACATCTGTAAGGAGTCAACTGTCATAAATCGTACCTCCCAATTTGCCTAATAAATGTCTTAGGCAAAATTCTAGAAAAAATGATTACCAAAAGGCTACTTTAATTCTTAGCCCTTAAGAACAAAACCAGAAATCAGTATGGTTTTACGAAGGGGAGATCCGCCACGGATGCGACGTATAGTCTATAAGATTCATGAAGAAATAGCACTTATAAATACACAGTAGCCACCGAACTAATCGATCTCTAACTACGCACTGGTAATGGTAAGGCTAGATAGTTCGTATGAACTAAACGAACTGAGGCACGAAGATTTTATAAACATAATCTGACTCAGGCAAAATCAATAAATAAACTAACCAAACATAACACTGGTCAACAAAACAAAACATATTTTTTCTGGCATGGACTTTTCCAACTGTTTTAGACTAATTTCAGTGTGCTGATTCTAAATCTGATCTCATATTTGCTCTATCACATCTCATTTGTATGCTATTGGCAAATCCCATTTTGATTGATTTTACCCGGAATTGACCGGTGGTCACTTATGATTACAAGTTGTTGCGAGTCAGTGAGTGCTTTAGTGATAAAAGATGGCGTTGTACTTGTAGGATAGTGAGTTTATAATATGATTTTATGTAGACATCAACATTTATGTCATATTTTTTATCTGCATGTCGTGATCTAACAATGGCTACAACATTCGGAAGAAGCCTTACCCTGTGGCCGAGTGGTTAGCACATCGCGCTGCGACGCCAAGGGTCCCGGGTTCGAATCCCGGTCGGGCTTGGTTGTTTGTGAATGTCCATTCATCAATTTCATCATTTCATCACTCATCCCCATCTTCGCAAATTAGCCAAGAGGCACAAAACGCGAAGTAAAATAAACTAAATCAATCAATCAATCAATCATTCGGAAGAAGGACTTGCCGTAATGACGCAGATATCTTCTGCTACATCTGTGGCACCTTCACTTTGAGGGATCAAAGGCGCAACATCAATACCTTTGTCAAGAAGGTGTATCTTACCTACTTTAAGGTACGACTGGGAGACCAAGACAAAAATTGGGCTCCCCACAAAGTGTGCAAAACCTGTGTTGAAACTTTGCGATCATGGTCTAAAGGAAAGAATGCTAAGCTGAAGTTTGGTGTGCCAATGATTTGGAGAGAACCTACAAACCATTTGGATGACTGTTACTTCTGCCTTGTCAATGTAAAAGGTTTCAATAAGACTAACAAACACCACTTACAATTCCCAGATATCCCATCTGCCAGACGACCAGTTGAACACTGTGAGGAAATACCTGTGCCTGTATTTACTGAGGTACCAGATATTGATGTTGAAACCCTCACTTCACCTGCTTCTACAGACGATGAGGATGATGATCTGACCGAATATACGCCAACTGTTGCAGATTCTGATAAAATTTCTCTGTTTAGTCAGCCTGAATTAAATGATCTGGTAAGAGATTTGTATTTGCCAAAACAGTCTGCTGAAATGTTGGCTTCCAGGCTGAAAGAGAAAGGACTACTCAGACCTGGCACTAGTGTCTCCTTTTATCGAAACAGAGAAGCAGCACTGCGAAAGTACTTCCATTCAGACGGTCAACTTTTTTATTGTAATGATGCTGAAGGGCTTCTTTAGAATATGGGACTGCCTACAATGATTCAAGTGAATGGAGACTTTTATTGACAGTAGTAAAAGGAGTTTGAAATGTGTGTTACTGCACAACATAAATATATATGGTTCAATCCCAATAGGACTCTCTGTACGAAAGAAAGAAGAGTATGGACATATCAAAACAATTCGGGATAGATTGGAATATCATGTTCATGGATGGGTAATTTGTGTTGATTTGAAAATGGTTAATTTTCTGCTGGGGCAGCAAGGAGGTCACACCAAATACCCTTGTTTCCTCTGCTACTGGGACAGTAGGGCTACATTAGAACACTAGGTTAAAAGGACCTGGCCACCAAGAATCAGTTTGACGGCTGGTGACAAGAACATCAAGAATGAGCCTTTGGTTGATAGGAATAAAATTATATTTCCCCCACTGCACATAAAACTTGGATTAATGAAGCAATTCGTCAAAGATCTTGATCACACTGGAGACTGCTTCAGCTATATTTGTTCAACCTTTTCAAGTGTTAGTGCCGAGAAGAAAAAGGCAGGAATATTTGATGGCCCTCAGATAAGAACACTCATCAGGGATCCACACTTTGTTACAACAATGACTGCGGCAGAGGCTAGGGGATGGAATGCATTCTCTGATGTGGTGCGGAATTTCGTTGGGAACAGGAAAGCGGACAACTATGAAGAGATTGTGGAGGAGATGCTCTTGAGTTTACAAGCACTTGGATGTAGGATGAGCATCAAGGTTCACTACTTACATAGTCACTTGGCCGACTTTCCAGAGAACTTGGGTCATTTGAGCGAAGAGCATTTATATGCAGTCACAACTGTGCTACGACTCATTAAATGTTTGTTTAGTTATTATTGTGTATTGTATTTTATCTTATTCTCATTTGTATGTCTGTTTAGCTCTTCGTAAATGATCATAAATGTGCTGTTTTTATTGAAAATGCAATATTTGATATCTCAAAAACCTAATGTGATAGTGCCCACCGGTCAATTCCGGGAAAAATCAATGAAAATGGGATTTGCCAATAGCATACAAATGAGATGTGATAGAGGAAATATGAGATCAGATTTGGAATCAGCACCCCAAAGTTACCTTAAAACCATTGGAAAACCTTATGCCAGAAAATGTGTGTTGACCAGTGTAATAGAACATATACGTGATGACTTGGGTCTCATGGAACTTATTTAATATAAAACCCGCATAATTAATAACCAGAGTATCTACAAAATTCTCACTTCCGAAGTAGACATTTTCTTGTCTAACTCCCGGGAGTTTAACTCCCGACGAATGAGAATTTCAAATGAAGAAATAAAGTACGCACTGACAGACTAGGAGACTAGGATACTGCAGGATACCAGTGGTTCCCCAGGAGGCCTGAATCAGATCGGGTAATAAAGAATTCTTAAATTATAACATGGAAAATAAAATAAACTAAATCAATGAATTAAGTTTGAATAAATAAAATCAATACAACATTGTAAATACTATTTTCTTTTCATTCTAATTTTCATTGCATTTACCACTTTAATTTTCACTTTCAATTTAAATTGCACTTTCATTTTAATTTTAATCCTAATTTTAATTTTATCATTTCATTGTTCTCTTTTCTCCTTATTGGATAGCATTAACGTTATTTGTAATACTTAGGTAGGTAGGGTAGGTAAGTTTATATCATATCAGTCCAACTTCAAGTTAACTCCACAATTAGAGAAAAAAAGTATAATTATACAATTACATGTTAACTTGTATGTATCCTATCATATTATGTGTGTATCCTTACATTTGCATCCTTGTACATCCTCAATACACATCTCCATGTAAACAAAATGTCCTCATCCGTGGCAGTACGGTTTAAGGCGCTGTCCTTTGTTGTCTTAAGGCGCTGTCCATGGGTTCGAGTCCGCCTGGGTTTAGTTTCTGTGATCCCGGCCTGTGTGTAGGACCGGTGGCAACCCACCATCGTGAGGAAATTGCTGAGCTACGAGTGAGTAGCGTAACCCGGTTATAAAAACCTATAACGGCTGGGGGTTCGACGTGCTGACCCCACGTCACCCCATTACCGGCTGAAGAACTCCACACCTCTTGGTAGGATTTTGGGAGGGAGACTGGCAGTCGGGAGATAGACGAGGGCCAGGAATATTATTATTATTGTTATTATGTAAACAAAATCAAAAAATAAATAAACAAGGATTACTAGAAACACGACCTGTTCTGGAAACCAGACCTGATCAAATAACCTATCGCAATATGTAAGACCAATGAATCTCAATTTATATAACCGAACTAATAAACATTAACTCACCGGACCTATTAGCTATACATATATGCACTACATATCTACCCTCACAACAAATTTTCAACTGTTCTGCATCCCTGAACGGTTTTGTTTTATTTAATTATTCGCATCACCCCAAGAATAATGTACAGAACAAAATATAAAATAACATACATGCAATAACTAACCCTAACATAAAATTACATCATAACAGTATATCTGGACATTCTCATATCACGAAACTGATCTTATATAAAAAAACATAAACATAATCCACCATTCCCTAAACATTATATTTCAAACATTGCATCGTTAACAGAGAAGACGTTCTGGATACCAGAATGAGTCTTGATATTATTGCATATCTAACTACATATAACATAAAATATATCATAAATACATTGTTTTTCTTTTCTTTTGTAATACATATGTAATTAAATAAAGAATACAAATAAAGGAAAAGCAGGGGAACCAATAAATTCGGAGCAAATGACGTCCTGGTTTATTTAAAGACACCAGGACATAAGCGCTGCTAAATTTGAAATTCAAAGTTGGGTCCATGACCGCTATTTTCAGGTGTATTGCTCTTCAAACGCTAGCGTTATCTCAAAAACATCAGTGTCACACTTTAAGAAGCTCTTCAAGTAGAGGTCGAATGTCATCAAACCGGACACCTTATTACCTATGTAGATTTATACAACGTATTTTGACTTAATAATAATAATCTTTACTGACTTCTAGGTAAGGTCACAAGAACCACACTGTAACAAATAAGAGAACCAAGTCTCTCACTAGTTAATTAACTGGAGAACAGAAATCATAGCTTTTCATTTAAATCTGGTATTATTGATTGATGTGTAAATCAGTCTAGGTGTGAAGGAGTGAGTGAGACTCCTTTTGAAAGAATCAAATCTTATTGCGAGAGAAAATTTATGTACGACTTTTGGTGAAGAACCGAAATTTCAATGTTGGTCGTAAAAGCATTTACGAAATATCGTCAATATCGTCTCGCGGTGTAAGGAGTGGCATTTACAGTAGGTATTTAAGTATCAACCTCACGTCCACGTCCGTGGATTGCATTGTTGCAAACTAACGAGGCCCTGGAGTCTGGACCCCCAGGCAGTAAAAACATCTGTGGGGCTTGTGTTGTCCTAGCCATCGTTGACAGGTAATTTCATAGTGTGTCAGCTGTCACTAGACCAAATGAATGACTTTGTAACCTCTGGATCTGCTTAAGCAGATGCAGATAAGTATGTCAAGCAGAACACTACTTCTTTAACACAGGAATGTAATAATATGTGGTGCTTTTAATATCGTAATGTGATTGTTCAGATGTATTTTGTTCCTATTTTTCTTCTAATGGAAGATCTCAAGATTCAATACAACATAATCACAAAATTTACTATTATTCAACTCGAATAAAAAATTCGTATTCATGCCCCGATACTATTAGAATGACTAAATCAAGAAGACGTAAGTTGGCAGGCCATGTGGCACGAATGGGAGAGAATAGAGGAGTTTACAGGATTCTTATTGGGAAGCCTTATGGTAAGTAACCAGTAGGAAGGCCAAGATGAAGATGGAGACATAACGTTAAGATGGAAATTTGATGTTTGATGTTTGAAGTTTGATGTTTACGTCATCGGTTGATTGTGTTGGTTTATGGTTGGCAGCGGTGGAGAATCTCACCCACAAACACCCTGCTGTGTTGCCACTTACTCCTATTGAATCAATCACCACCAATTTTATTTCCAGTTCCGTCCTTTCGTCAACAGTCGTCAAAAAAAGACGCAATGGAGATTTCCGTTCCCCAGTCAACGGTCCACCACTCTCAGAGCAAGGGAACAAGTGAACAATTCGTGTGATGAAGAGAAAGAAGAGACAAAAAACGTAAGGAAAACTGGAGGTGATAGTGCAACAACAAATGGAATTTCAGACCGAAAGTCAAAACATCGTGGCGACGAGGAGTGAAGAATAGGACACAACTGGTGACAACACAATATTGACCAAGGAATTTCCTTTGCTAGAGGAAGTTCACAAAACCAAAGGAGAAAAGGCGGAAGCAGGTTTGAAGCAAGCAACTTTAGGAAGACAGAAGCAAGAGAGTGCAGCAGGAGACGGCTCAGTAGCCGTGGGTTTGATTGCCCCGGGCTGGGTTAAGAGCATAATGCACTAACAAAGTAGGTATAATAAGAGGTATCGGTTTCGTCGCTCCGATGTTGCGGATGTATTAGATATTTTTATTCAGTTTAATTGTGTTGAGCATGTTTATTTGTTGGTTTATTATTTCTTAGTGAGTCTGCGATATTTTTCGTGCGTTTTTGTTTGTAAGTTTTTTCTCCAATACTCCTCTAGTGTCAGACGGCGGAACCATTATCCCAGGTAATGTTAAACATGTAGATTGTAAGATCTCTAAGCACCTCTAAACTGAAGAATTCATTATCCAATTACAACCAGGATTCAAACCAATTTTTACGTCAGTACGTTATAAGTATTTTCATTGAAATGAGAATGCCAGTTGATTTGTAAAGATGGTTGATATTACGAAAAAAATATTTTTGACCTTTTTCTTGAATATAAAGTTTAGCACCTAAACAGGGTGAACGGTTTTGTTGAATTCGACTTGTTCCGTTATTTTTGTCTCTTTAAAATTGTGGATTCAATTTACGTATACTGTTCATTGTTGTCAAAAAATAAGAAAAATAAAAATAATCAAGATTTTGAAATCATTTCTGGCATCTTATTTATTGTTGTTCATAAGTTTCTGTAAATTTAGTGACAAAAGGTGTGATTTGGTTGATAAGTTACGTATTGCATCATGTGGTTTAGCGCATTTCCCTTTCCTGGTTAAAAGTTTTGTTCCTCGGTGAAGCTGTGTTCTAGAAACGGTACGTAAAGAAAAAGGCATTACAAAGCTTACGATTTGAACAAGTGGTCTAATCGTACCGTTTTCTCGGAAGCCACCCTGTTATATTGCTAGTACAATGTTACTAGGGTAAGGAACATGAGTAGTTAAGTGGGGGTTATATATCACTGATATATCATTGATTTTCAAAGCAGAAGAAAGGTTTAGATTATATTTTATTTTAGTAACAAAATTTCCAACCATACATTCGACTCCCATGTTTGTTTCTAAGTGAAAAGTTTTGAAGGTATTATTTTTGTCAGAGTAACTGTTTAGAAGATGAAAGCGTTTTCAGTTATCGAAGTTGGAATATCCCAAGTTGAATTATTTTATATTGCTCTCTCCCAACAGAAGTCAGATATTGAAGATCACAAGTTCTGTGTTATGCAATTTTAAAATCAATGTTTACTGAAAGGAAAATGTAAAGTCGAAATTTTTCAAGGTATTTTTGTGAGACCAATGGTAAAGTGATTTTAAAAACAAATTCGATAACGAATGTTATGGTCTAATATTTATGAGTGTGGAGACGTGTTTCTATTATTTCGAAAATGAAAACGCTTCTAAAATGTGAAGAGATATCTGTCGTGTCTTCCAGCACAACGAAAGACAGACATTGAAGGTATGATTTGTCAAAGTTACACAAAGTGAAAATACACTTCAAGATCGAAGTTGGTAAATTAAAAGTAAAATCTTATAAAATATTTTTCTCGTACAATAATTATTATTATTGTCAATGTTACTCAAAGTGAAAAATATATTCTTATCAAACCCACTTTTTAAAAGTCAAAATATTTCTCAACGTATGAGTCTCGAATTTGAGAAGTCTTGAAAGTTAGCTTTTTTTTTAGCTACAAATGTTTCGCAAAATAAAAAGCTTTTATAATCAAACTTTGCTGGTTAACATAGAGCTTCATCACAAAACGAAAACGCTGTGCAGGTCTCCCCCTGTGTATTCACAACCATACCCGTTGTTCTTACATTGCGTAACTTTCACTTGTAATTGCCTAAAATAACACAAATCTGGTTTTTCCGCAGCATCAAATTTCTTCTAACATTCTCAAACAAGTCAAATCGTTCTTAACATAATTGTTCGCCACCATCTTGGATTCACTCAGTGCGACATCTTAGCTTCTCTCCATTTTACCTGCAGTTCTCGGAATCCATGGGACAAATTTCAAATCGTACGTGCCTTAGCTTGAGGACTCAGCTTCATAAGCATTCCCACGACTCTTCGACCCTAGCTGCAGGTGCAAAATGGACACATTAGCGATCCCACACTTTTAAGAACACCTGCATGTCGAAGCCAGATACGATCTTCGTACCCCGTGGGAAGAAACGTGACTCAACTCAAAACATATAATCTGACATTGCACAACATTACACCACATTCGTGTCGTGAACATCTGGATCGAAAACGATGAGTCGGCTTCCCGTGGGAACCAACTCTCCACCTTCTTGCACAACCGACACCTGCAGTTGTCGGAATTTGATATGCTTATCGGAATCTGTGGGATCAATTTCGCGTCGTACGTGCTTTAGCGTGGGAAACAACATTCGATGACCAAGCACATTATCACATTCGACATCTGCGATGAACACCTGCCGCAGCAACAGAGACTTCTACCGACTGAAAGCAACTAATCAATAAATTACCAATAAATCGAAGACAACAATTAAATAAACAATACCTAACCGCTCCCTTTCATAACAATCAATTAATGACCATATTTGGAAACTCGACCAGTATATTGCTACAGCGCACAATATGACACGTTATTTATCTTCTTTTTTCGTAATGAGAAAATAACGTGTACTGTAAAAGGATAAATCTCAAAACATCATTGTCCTGGCTACAAAAACAAAGTTTATGAGGAATAATAGCCATTCCCTGTACTTTTAGAACACAAGGAATTAGGAAATAACAATCATTACCCAGGAACAGAAAAAAAATATATTTTTTTTTGTTACATTGTGTAATCGTTCTGCAAGTTTAAGCGCAGCGACGGTTATCAAGAGTGGCGACCCAGAAACCAGGATTGTTCAAAAAGTGTGCAATCTTCTGACAGTGGTAAGAATGTCTGTTGTAATGGAACAGAATTTTTGTCATATGCTGAAGTAAGACTTACGTCACAATCTTCAGTGTGCTTGTATAACGTAACTTCTTAAGTGAATCGTCATATGTGTGAAGATCACAATGGCTGATAAGTTAAAGTAAATCTAAATCGTCGCGTAAAGAAACAAACATTCAGGCTAATACAATGACTACTTACTTTGATGCTGGTAATCCCGTAATCGCTTCCAGTAATGCGAATACTACAGAACATGATGTTTGTTCTACAAAACCCGACAAATTATCTTGTTGTAATGATCCTGACAATGATTTGAGGTATGTTCAGTGTACACAGTGCTCGTCATGGCATCACATATCTTGTCTCAAACTTACAGTCACTCACTGGACAATTTATTCGACTACACTAGAAAATTATTATTGTAAAGGTTGCAAACCAGATTATGATCCTTTTAGTTTGCCAGCTTATCTAGAAACTCTGAACCCGAATTTTGGTGATTTGTTAAGTACTGTTAAGAGTATTCAATTGCTTATGATCGCTTCTAATGAATACCTCAAGACGAAACTAGAACAGTCTAATGCTGAAATGAAATCGCAGTTAGAACAGTCAATGAAATCGCAGTTAGAACAGTCTAATGCAGAAATGAAATCGCAGTTAGAACAGTCAATGAAATCGCAGTTAGAACAGTCTAATGCTGAAATGAAATCGCAGTTAGAACAGTCTAATGCTGAAATGACATCTCAGTTAGAAAATTCTATGAAATCACAGTTAGAACAGTCTAATGCTGAAATGAAATTGCAGTTAGAACAGTCTAATGAAGAACTAAAAACCCGAATGGATCTTGCTAACCAAGATATGAAATTACAGTTACAGCTATCTAATCAAGAATTTGCAGAGTTTAATGAGAATATTAAGTCTCAGTTTGAACAATTGGAATTGGATATTTATAGTAACCTAACTTCAAAATTTGAATCGGTTCATCAAGAAATTAATACTGTTAATCACTGATTAGACAACTTGACTTCCGATGTTAAAACACAACTTGATTCAATAGCTTCTGAATGTGTCAAGAAAAATAAACATTTGGGAAGTATTTTAAATAGCAATATTTCTCAAATCCGAACAGAACAAGACGTTCAAGGACAACAAATTTTAATAAATAAAGATTTGATTAGTGAATACGATAAATCTATTACAGTATGTTCATCCAAAATAACTGATATTAATAATAGATTATCATCGTTGGAAGTTGCTGGTAAGGAAAATGTACATTTTGGAACGTATCTTATTGATTGTAATAACAGGTTTCAACATATAGAATTTCGTATTGATGTTTTGCAAACTAATTATGCAAATTTTTAACGCAACACACAGGGAAATTTGAAAACTCCCCTTTTACAAAATAGTTCTCAAACTAAGACATCACGTGAAAGGGCTAGAAATGCAGTTGACTCGGGGGTGACTAATTCATCTACTTATTCATCTGATGAATCTTTAACAACCCATGTGAAAACAATGTTCGATGAACCGCATGTTCGAAATCTTGTTCGCTGGAAGCGAAACAAAAGATTTATTCCAACCTGCAATTATCGAAATAATATGTCACCTAATAGTGTACAGTTTAAGGATACAAGTAATTATGCGATTAACAATATGCAGACAACTTCTAGATTGAATTCTACCGTTACAAATATTGATAAACGTTCCAATGTTCAACAATGTTGTTCTGCTGATGGTGAAAATAGTTACATAAATCAAATGTTTACATACTCGCAAGAACCTAACCTCCCTGCCGTTCATCATAGTAATGTCCCTGGTGAAACGTGTGGGTTTCGTCATATTTCTTCCTTGCAGAAAGAAGCTTGCAGACCATGGTTTCAAGGTGAAAGGCGTAATGCAAATTTAATGACTGGCACAAGTTGTCCAAATGCTGAAATTGGTGTTAATGAGTCAAATACAAATAACAATTACTGTGATAATCCACAAAGTCAGTTTGATCGTTGTATTTCTCCAACGTCTTTACCTGTAATTACTGTTGGGGATAGAGGAAACAGATATGTAAAGATAAATGAACTGTCTCATTTACCCAAATTTTCTGGAAAAATAGAAGACCAATCGGCTCGAGAATATCTAGAACATCTTAATTCTATGCTTGATCTTATGGGCATTCCAATTAACAAAAGGCTACAGAGTATTCAGCAGTGTTTCAGCAACAGAGCTGCGTACTGGTATAGAACTCACAAACGTATGTTTTCTTCATATGATCATTTTCAAAGGGAATTCATGAAACAATTTGCAAGTCCGGAAATAATACAGTCTCAGTTATCAGTATTAAGGAACAGGAAGTATGATCCTACAGTACATGGTGATTTAGAAAGCTTTGCGTTGAAAACATATTCAAATTATTGCAATTTAGTTGAGTACCCAAACGAATTGGATGTTATTCAATTAGTTATTAGCCAGTTACCAAATAATATAGCTAATAACATAACTTGTCATGAGATACGTTCTATGGACCAGTTAACAACTATGTTAAGGAAATTAGATGTTGTCCGAACTAGTAGAAGAGGACTTATTTTCCTACCGGAAGAAACCGATAATAGTAGTAAGGTTAAACCCAACAAGAATCCTGACAGTATGAAATCAAAATTTAGTGTCAAGCAAATTAATGTTAAACACACCAAAACACTTGCTCGTCTTCTACTCAGACTTCGTCGATGGATGCTCAAGTACCTTTTACTAATGAATTTGGCAATGCAAATTCAAGATATGGACAGTTTAGAGGTAGCAATGGTAGTTCTAGAGGATGTAGAAATAATCGTGGCTATTCAAGATTTACATATAATAACAGAAATAATTTTAGATTCCAAAGAAATAATGCATACTCTGGTATTTCCGGTGACACTACAAATAGGAATTATAATCAGGATGCTATAACTTCTCAGTTACCTAACAGTAGTCAGAATGGAAGGATTCTCTACAATAGGCAAGCGCAGTATACAAGTGACCCTGCTGTCGCTCCTACTTACAGTCAACCTGTTAATGTGACTTCATTACAACCACAAGATGCATTTACAACTTCTGGAATATCAAATTCTCCTTCTGGAAATGTATCAAGGACCTTTACACGACAATCTGGTATTGGAACATCTTACCAATCAACAACAAATTTAAATTAAAAGAGCGGATGGAAGTGCCTCGTTCACTCTGCTTTCTTTCAGAGAGGCCAAATTTGAACAAACGAAATTCATTTCAAACACAGGAAATTATGAATGTACGTGATGATAAAGACTTAATATCGGAACCACTACAAGTGAATTTTTTATTGGAATGGTTTGAAGAAGAACCTGAATGGACTGTTAGTGATTATGATATTCCGGTTCCATTAACTGAAGTTCCAGTTATTCATGGAATTATTTGTCAAATACCTGTAGTTTGTATTATAGATTCTGGAAGTCAGGCAAATGTTCTAAATTTTGACGTTTGGTGTAAACTATCGTCTTTGATTGGCAACATTAAACTGGATAACGTGGAAGATGTAAAACTCACCGGTTTCGCTGGATCCAAGAAGTGTAAAGTTGTTGGTAGTAAAATTATTAATCTGCAGATAAAGAACGAATACTTTTCTATGGAATTTTTTGTTCTTAAAGAGTTGAATGCCGATGTCATTTTAGGAGTTCCATTTTTGAGGAAATATAAAGCTGTAATTGATTTTAAAGAAGGGAATGTAAGTTTGCTAAATGATAAAGGAAATGAAATTTCCTCCGTTTTAACTCGGCAATGTTCTTCTACAGAAGATTTGAAGTATTGTACAAAGTCTAACTTTTGTTCCGAAGATACATTAAATGATAATGATAGTTATTCGTGTAGATTGTTACGTGATGCGTCAACTTTGAATGATGATGTAGAATATATGCCAGCTAAGAAGTCCATTTATGAGTCTGTTTTTAGAAATGATAATTTAGACAATTTGCAGAAAGCTGATTTATTCAAACTTCTGTCGTATTATCACGTACAATTTTCAGATAAACCTAGAAATGCAATTGTTGAACCTTAAAAGATTCAATTAGATACTGTCACACCTATTAGAAGCACACCTTATCCCATACCAATATCAAGGAGACTACCTTTAGAAGAAGAGCTTTCCAAGTGGGAGAAATGGGGAATTATTTACCAAGATTCTTCACCATATCTTAACCCTCTTCATATAGTGCCAAAGCAAGGAGGTCTTTGGAGACCTGTGATCGATTTTACGAAACTTAATCAACATGTTATCTCTCCACAAGTGAGAGTAGAAGCAATTAACGAAATGTTACAGAGGTTCCTAGGATATGTTTACTTTTCCTCAATTGATTTATCATGTGGTTATTTTCAAATACCGTTGACTGAAGATTCATATCCTTACACAGCTTTTTCTTATAGAGGCAGACAATATCTTTTCCGCTTTCTTCCGTTTGGGATTCGATCAGCAGTCTCAGTGTTCCAGGACAGGATGAATAAAATATTCTCCACCGATTGCAGAAATTTTGTTGCTTGTTATTTGGATGATATTCTAATTTTCAGCAAAGATTGGTCTCAACATATGCAACATTTAGAACTAGTTTTACAAAAGATAAAGGGTGTCAATATGTCTATTAAATTTTCCAAATGTAAGTTTGCTTACAAAGAAATCTGCTTCCTTGGACACATAGTGTCCGGTGATAAAATTATGGTAGATCCTGCAAAGAATTCAGCAATTATTAATTTTCCAATTCCAACAAACAAACGCTCCTTGAGAAGGTTCTTAGGATTAGCTAATTGGAGGCGAAAGTTTATTGAAGGATTTGCTGAAATGGCACAGCCTTTGTGTGATCTGTTGAAAAAGGAATCAAAATGGCAATGGAATGATGTTCATGCTTCAGTTTTTGAAAACCTCCGCAAGTTACTGATATCTCCAAAGGCTTTGTATCAACCAGATTTCACGAAGCCTTTCAGACGGTTCGAAGAAAGGAATAGGAGCTGTTCTATGGCAAGACTCAACTGAAAATTCTGAAGAAGGACCACGTATAATTCAATACGTTAGCAGATCTCTTAAAGGCAATGAGTTATCATACAATAGTCACGAGATTGAATGCTTAGCGATATTATTTGCTTTTGAAAAATTCTACATTTACATAGCTGGAACTAAGGTGAAATTGTTTACCGATCACCAATCTTTATCTTGGCTAGAATCTACTAAAACTTTGAATCCACGATTAAATCGTTGGAGTTTGAAATTACAAATGTTTGATTATAATGTATATCACGTGCCGGGAAAATCTAATGAAGCTGCAGATGCTTTAAGCAGATATCCTGATTTAAGTACAGGTTTTCCAACTCTATCGGAACTATATGTAAATAACATAAGTCTTGATTTTCTTGACGAAGATAGTGTAACATTTTGGCAAGAAAGTCAAAATTCGGATTCTTATTGCAGTGCCATTGTACAAAAGTTACAAAATGGGAATTTGTCGAAGAATATAAAAAGGCAATATTCGATTCAAGATTATTCCTGAAACATTTGAAAGAAGACAAGTGGAAACTTGTAGTACCTATTATTGTTGTACCCAAAATTCTTCATAAATTACATGACTTACAAGGTCATTTTGGATACTATAAACTACTTAATAAGTGCAGAAGTTTATATTATTGGCCTAAAATGAAAGTTAGTATCAAACAGTATTTGAACGACTGTCTAACATGCGCAAAAATTAAACAAGCTCACACAAAAATTAGTAAGGATGAATTGCATGTATATTCTACTACTCCACATGATATATTATCAATAGATCTTGTTGGACCGTTACCCAAATCACAAGGATATAGTTACATATTAACAATAGTTGACACGATGTCCAAATTTTTAATGGCTTATCCATTATGGAAGGCAACGTCACGTGAAATAATTAACAAATTCAAGCTCCAGTATTTTTACCACTATCCAGCATGTAAGGTAATATTATCAGATAACGTTTCTCAATTTAAATCACAAAAGTGGAAGTTATATATGGATGACTGTAACATAAAACATATCACCACTTCAGTTTATTCGCCTTTCGCAAATCCTGTGGAAAGGTACAACAAAGAGTTAATACGATTGTTACGATTATATACTTCGGAAAATCATCAGGACTGGGTAAAATATTTGAATCATGTAACAGGACTTCTTAATAATTCCGTTTCGGAAATAACAAGTTTCACACCTAGTGAACTTTTCCTTCATCACGAATTAAAGGATTCAATTATCAATCGAATTAACTGGCCAGACGATTTAAAGTTTGTGCCCTGGAAACATAAGTATTTTATCGCCAAAGCACGTATTAAGGAAAGATATAAGCCCAAAACTATTGAGTGTGATGCTAATAAATTGAAGATTGTCCCAGGTGATATTGTTTTAGTGAAAAATCATGAACATAGTAGTGCAATTAACAAGAAAATTCATAAGTTTATGGAATTATGGCTTGGACCCTATATAGTTGATGCTGTGAAAAACAATTATACAATTTTGATGTCTATGGACGGAAATAAGATAACAACAAGGCAGAACTTGTCAAATATCAAGAAATTTAATTGTTCTGATGAGAAAAAGGAAGAATTGCTTAAACTAATGTAATTGTTATGAAGTAATGCATAAGTAGCTGTAAATTCGAACACTAAGATGACATTTTCAGAACTTTAGTAAAAAGAGTATTGTAAATTTGTGAATTGGTTCATTATGTCAAGTGAACTTTCTCATTATCCTGACGAGTTTATATTAAAAGCAGGACTCAAATCTTATATATTATATAAAAAAAAATGTTATGTTCATTTTTTTTCCAGGAGAAGGGGAGAGATTGAGACTGTCCTATTCTCAAACTGTCATGTTCAAAGTTAATATTATTTATGTTATTGATGTTGTTTTCAACTTATGCATGTTTGTTTTATAGATATTGTTATAATCATCTTATCACGCTGTATAAAATACAAGAAATGAAATTGATGTAACCATAGCAACGAGAAATAATAAGTACTAAAATGGTGATGGAAGTATTGAGATTTTCTGCGCCTGTATTGTATTTATTTTAAATATAACGGTTATCGTTAATTACGCAATTTTATTTGCATTGATAATCGTTCTGCAAGTTTAAGCGCACCGACGGTTATCTGATTACACTCATGACGTAAGTGATTACCATTACGTAGGGAGCACGTTTTTGGTTGATCTTCGTAAGTTGTCCACTAACGTTTGTCTTGGAGCGTTAGATACGAGGGTACTGGTTTCGTCAAGATAATGAGCAAGATATTTCGTCCCGCCCTTACAGGGAAGGAGTATAGAGTTGCTCGTCTTTCACCGTTTGCACTGTTCCATATTCTGACAGAACATTCGTTATTACACTGTCTGGCAATTCCATTGGTACGACATGAATTCGTACAATTGTGACTGGCTTATCAGCACGTTGGACAGTTATCACATCTTCACCACTTTCTTCTATATATGGGAACGATCCATTACTTCGTAGCATTATTTCTTTTTCTTTTTATTATTTTTGGTACGTACCTTAACATAAATTTTGCGTCGTACATAGTCCATTTCAATACTCAAAATTATTCAAAGGGCATCTGGACGGACGTCTCTTAGCTATTCATGAATAGCTAGTGTCGTCGGGCGCTGGTGTAGCCTTTCTAATGAAAACTGTAAAATGTTCAATCTTTTCTTTCATCTACAATTTCACGAAAACTATCGCACTCGAAATGATTTCCTTTCTATTCGCCTGTGGTGTGCACTTGTCCTTGACACGTCTGACCTCTACCGAGACTCAGCTCGAACTGTGCCACTCTGCCAAGGGGCCCGGCACGAATATTATTATTAAATAATGTGCTATTATTATGCTGATTTAAGATCTAGTTATAATACGGTAATTGGAATCCAGATAACTGGCTGAATATTCCTGATCAGCACCGATTGAAATCATCGAATGAAATGACCAGGTAGGTAGAAATTCAGAAATGTCATTAATTCTGCTTCAAGTAACAGACTTAAGTTATAGGTTTTTCTTCTATTTTATGGAATCGCAGTGAATGATGAACTGATGAAATTTGTGAAAGAAAGGATAACATGGGACAGAGGTAGTTGTTAGGAATGAATAGAGTACTTTTTTGTATGATGTGAAACGTGGTGTAAAACCAAATTTTAGGAAACACACTATACTTACACAACTTCGCAAAGTGCTGGTATCCGTGATGGAGAATGTGAAGCTAGGTTTAATCTTAAAACCTAAGATCAAATTTGATTTGTTTTGTTTAATCAGTAATTGCCGTAATGTTTCCTTGTAGGTTAATCATTCATGAAGACGATGTATGATTACATTAAACATATAAATGATCAAACAATAAGAACCCAACTTGGTCGGGACTCGACCTCGGAACATTGTCCTGTTAGATTTAAAATTCTCGAGAAGGCATCAGTGTTTCATTGGAGTTGCTCTTTCTCTACTTCCGTCTATTCATCACTAATATATTTCTTAGATACAGAAGAAAATGTCACAACTACCTAAATTGAAGATTATGTTGCTTTTACACATGCACATGGAGGGCACTTGGGAAAACAATGAAAGTCTACTTTGGTGAAAATTGATATTTTGGTACCATCCTGTTCTAATGTTGGTGTACTACATCCCCACATGACAAATGTTAAAGATAACCGCTCATAGTCAGCAAATCATATCATCATCGAAAAATGATTTTCTTCTTCATTCTGCAGCGTTTTCAAACTGCATTCCTGTAAAAAGTTTTAATGTGGACTTATATTTTTTTCACAATGTACCATGCATATATATTTTTCACGGTTATAGTGTGAATTCACTCCTGGTTCATTAAAATTGTCATCTTTCTTTAATGCGTAGTTGAGGATGGGATAAATTCTTTTGGCACTCATTGCAAGGCTCTGTAAAGAATTTTGAGAGTTTTGGTTTGGATAATTGCAAAATTTCCGCTTCAATGTTATCTGCACTGGAGATTTCTTTCTTCTAAGTTTATTAATTTCTGATTCTTCTTTGGAGAAGGGAAGAATCGGAAATTCTGGATAGGGTAGTCCATGTAGTTCTCTTATTGCACTGTTTACTACATTACAGGTGTCATGGTCATCGTCGCAAAGAAGTTCACAAAGTAAATATTATACAGTTTTCCGATGAATCTTCAGTGAAACTTCCATCTGCTTTCAAGGAGTGTAGTGAAAGACTGTGATTTCCTTATTTTCCCGGATGCGATCTGATATGGTAATCAATCCATATTTGTTCCTCTCCAGGCGAGTTTTTACGTAATGTGTCCACTTTTCTTGCTCCAGGATCATTATTTCGGATTCGTACTCTCTTACTTTGGTTCGGTATACATTAAGGTTGACCATTCTGTAAGTATCAATTTTTGTCTTTTGGTATAATTTACGTACTTTTCTCATCTGTTTTCGAAGCTTCATTATTTTGTTTGGTCAAGGGGACTTTTTATTAGTGGTTTCGATTTTTGAAGCTGACTTCTGTACGACCTTCTTCATATTACCTTGGAGCTCTGTCACTAATGTGTCCAGATATTTGGATGGTTTACCTGTTCTGGAATTATGAGTTTTCTTATACATTTTTCAAGATAAAATTTTCGAGAATTATAATTGCCTAAGTCTTCTCGGTTTCGATTAAGTAAAGTTGTTCATTAATATTCTAGAGCCGGAGTTCCTCTGGAATTAGTTATTTTCAATTACGTAAGTAATGTCTTGTTAATAAGACTTACCTTCAAAATGCTTTGAAAGTATTCATACCTTATTTTTAATATTATTTGTAAAAATCCAATCTACAAATTTTCTTGGCTCTCTTTGCTTACCATGTAACCATTTGTGCATGAGTAAGACAATAGCTTACATTCATTTCTTAAAAGAGCCACTGTAGACGATTTGTTCATGAATACCGAATATAATATGCAGAGGAATTTGGAAAATAAGGAAAGGTAGATTGCTTCTTTGCCATTTTGATGAAGTGATCATGAAGGTACTATTCTCTCAGAATTGATTAATATTAGTTACGAAATAGAACTTCTGTTATTTTTAAAGCAGATGCATTATTTTAACAATAGAGTTCCATTGTCCTGAAATACTATTGTTATAAGCGTTCTTAGTAAGCTGGCTAATATGTTACAATGACATGTACACAGTATATGTCATTGTAACATATTGAGGGATTGTAAATTCTCCAGTAGAATAGAAATATAAATAATGTCAAATGTTCAGTTCGAAAACATGTCGCAGGACAATTGCGTCTTAAGAAGTCAAGTGTGAAAGGTGAAGCAGCGGGTGGGTGTCTTTTAACTTCTGCTTCCGCTACGTATCTCTTGGAATCAGTTTTCGCCACTTCATTGAAATAATTATGTGTGTAATATAAATAATAATATTGGAGTTGTATTCAGCTTAACCATTAATGCGAAAGTTTCTATCCAAATTCTTGCAAATTTCTACATAAAGCATCATTAAAAAGATCTTAAAATGGAACGCCTCGCATAGTATCTTCTTATTCCAATTCTTGTTTGAAATATAAAAAGTGTATGGCCTATAAAAACCCTTCCACTTAATAAAACACACCTTACAATATTAAGTAAAGTATCAGTAGGGTTATTTCAGTTCTATATTGGTCATCGTGTATGCACGAAAGAATGTAGCCTCAGCTAGTGGTTAATGAAATACTAATGTTTTTATTAGTCCAGTACTCAGAAATGATATTATTCCTAAATATGTACTGTGCGAACAATAAGTCTCAGAAATTGTACTTAATTACTTTGAACAGAAGTAACGAATGTCGCTGTTGCAAGTAATTTGGGACATATTATTTCAATCGATAGCTTATACAACAATTACTTCCGATAATATATGTTTACTAAATTCTCCCGAAAAAATATGCCCAATTTGAAGTAAGGTGTGAAAGCCTGTAATATTATCGGAAGATTGAAAATAAATTTTACTAAAGCTTCTGTCATGAAAAGGTAGGCACACAAAACTGTAAATGTATATTTTCTTCAAAAATGTGTTCAGCTAATGCCAGGAAATGTGATAGACCAATTCGGTTTTATAGACAGTATGTTATCGAAGTCTTAATATTAAAACCACATCTTCAAACATACAGTTCTGAAAAATTAATTATTAGTAAATCATTTCTTTCTTAAGATAAACCCCTGGAACATTTATTTATTTATTAAACACTACAGGCAAATGCCCAGTTACAGTGCTTTGAGGTTAACTGAGTTCAGTTTACATACATAGTGACAAAACAAGTAATTAAAAATTGGTAAGAGAAAACAACAAAGACAAGTAGAAAATAACTACGTATAAGACGGAACAGAATAATAATTACATAACAACAATATATAATACAAGGGTGGTATATCATAAAGTATACAACATATTTGGTTACAATGCTATTATATACAGGGTTCACATAATAAGATTGCTTTTAGGTCTAAATAGATCAATGTCAGGGGTATTATTGGAGACTATATTGTACAACGCGCACATCCTCCTCATGGGATACTAATGTGATACCGCGTGAAATTTTAAAGAGGTCATTTCTGGGTCTTAATTTTGAGCATGGAACGTAAAAGTTTATTTTTGCAAGAAGTGCGGAGGAGTCTGTTTTTCCATTGATAAGTTTCGAAAGGAATGTTAACTGGTTCATCTGTCTTCTTTTTTCAAGGGACGGGACACTCAGCATGTTGCGTAAGATGTCACCCGAAGTGAATTTTGGATAAATGCCATCTAATTTATATACTAAATACCTTAAGAATTTATTTTGGAGTTTCTCTATTTTTTCGATTTCCTTTATAAATAACGGGTCCCAAACGACTGAGGCATATTCAAGTTTTGATCTGACAAACGTATAGTAAAGTAGCAAAAAGGTTTCTTTTTTCTTAAACTGGCTACACATTCTCATCACAAATCCTAGGTTCCTGTGCGCTTCACTGAGGATGCGCGCAGTGTGTGTCTGGAAATTTAAAACTTTGTCAAAAGTGACTCCAAGATCAGTTACAGTATTCTCTCTTAGGATTTCTATGTCGGAAATGTTATATGAATATTGGATGGGATGTTTGTTACGTGTGAATGACACTACTTTGCATTTCTTGAGATTGAGATTAACCTTGTTGTTCTTGCACCAATCAAGTACTTCGTTAAGTTCGTCTTGTAATTTCGTACAGTCGTGATCACTTTTAATTTGTTTGAAAATTTTGACATCGTCAGCAAAGATTAATTTTTCGGAGTTTTTTAGTGCATCTGGTAAATCGTTAATGAAAATCAAGTACAGCAGGGGGCCTAGGTTCGAACCTTGGGGGACACCGGAGCTGACTACGTAATAGGAGGACCTTAGTCCTTGGTGCATGACATATTGTCGTCTATTCTGTAAATATGAAGCAAGTAGTTTTATAAGTTGCGGGGAGAGGCAGATGTAAGCTAGTTTCTGAATTAAAGTATCGTGGTGTACCGTGTCGAAGGCCTTTGAAAAGTCCGTGTATATTACATCGACCTGTCCTTTATCGTCAATAGTTGACGCAACGTAATTTGTTAATTCGACGAGATTAGTCACAGTTGAACGGTTTTGTACAAATCCATGCTGGTGTGGAGAAAGGATAGGTTTGACATGAGAGTAAATAAGATTATAAATTATTTGCTCAAAGAGTTTAGCTGGAGCTGACAGTTTCGCGATTGGTCTGTAGTTACTTATGTCTGTCTTATCTGCTGCTTTGGGGATTGGACAAATCTCCGTCGTTTTCCAACTTGCGGGGAATTTTTCTGTTTTCAAGATTAAATTAAAGAGGGTGTGGAGAGGGAACTTGAGCGCCTCTGAGCAACCTTTAATAACGTAGGGGGGGATTAGGTCCGGTCCAGCTGCTCTGTTTGGTTTGAGTTTCTTGATGGCTTTTTCGATTTCTTTTAGGGAGATTTCTGGGATGCTTAAAAGACTAAGTTGGGATTTCGGGAGCGCGTTCGTACGTGTGGTTTCGTAAGAGGACGGTTCCGCGGAAAAGACCGATTCGAAATATGTAGCATAAACATTCTGGATGTTATTGTTATCGATAGGTTCACCATTGAGTTTGGTTGGTTGGGCTGGTGGATTCTTCCTTTGATTCTTAACTAAAGACCAAAATAGATTTGGTTCGCGAGTCAGATTAGCTTCGCAGCTGTTAAGGTAGTTTTGGTAAGCTTTGTTTATTTCCGCTTTTAATTTCGTTCTTAGGGCTTTAAAGTTAGCTCCATGATACCCTATATTCCCTTGTTTTTGTTTCCATTTTTTATGATGGTGCGACTTGATCTTTATACCTTTTATAATATCTAGCGTGAACCAACATGGGTACTGATTAGAATAAGTTGAGCGGGAGAATGGGACGCATTCATCAAATATACACTTAATTATTTCATAAAATTTGTCCACTGCAAGATCGATATCTTTGTATTTATGTAATTGTTCCCAGTTAGCCGATTTAAATTTGTGAAACATACTGACCTACCTAATATTAAAACCATGCTCATAATATGATAGTACCAAATTGCAACTACAGTTATTAAATTTTCCTGTAATGGTTCACCGATACCCCAGTGGATATTATTATTATTATTGTTACTTTCACGAAAAATATTCTTATATATCATTCCCAACACGATTGTATTGTGCGCTGTGCTAATCAGTCCGCCATCTGTTTTCATAATTACTTCTAGGCACGGAAATATGTTTAGTGTACATTCTGTTATCTACCAAAAATATTTCCTATTTCTGTGGCAGAGCAGTTAGCACAGCCGCTGCAACGCCAGAGGTCCGGGTTCGAATCGCGGTCTGGGCAAGGGTGTTTTTTGTGAGTTTATCTTCATCAATTTAATCTCATCATCACTTATTCTCATTGTAGCACTTTGCCGAAAGTGGCAGAAAAGCGACTAAAATAATCAAATTCAATCTAGCAACCATTGTATTGTTTTTTCCCTATACTCTAAGAGAAGATGAGTATGATTCTGCGTCCAAACAGTGTATTAACAAAAACGAAATTCTCTTGGTTTCACAAAATATTCAAACAGCAGTCTGCAAGTCAGCAAGAAGTTTCACGTACGTCGGGGACAACCAGCCCGAGGAAACACCAAACAACTTCTGAAAGAAGACTAGTCTCTCTTCAAGGGAATTCGCACTTTCATCTCGCCATTTCGTCATAGTAGTCGAGTTTCAACTTCGCGGCATCGGTACGACATAGAAGTTTAGGAAAGAGGAATCTCCAAACATACCAGGACGAGGCGTTATGGAGTATTTCAGTCACTCAATGCGCACAACTCTTTTCACTGGGTCGATTCCTGTGTGAGGTCACTTTATTAAGCACCTGATGAAAGAATAAAGACGCATGGATGAGAGGACCATGTCGATCACATTACGTGAGTTCAAAAGTTCAAGTCGTGAAGATAACGTAAGCTTGGTAATTAGTAATATACCTGCACTGTGTGACGTCTATCTTACGTAATCCATGCTCTCGCCCATGCTTATCTCAATAAAGCATATATTTTATAATGGACGTCCGAGTTTGTGTTCGGAAAAAATGTAAATATTTTAGTCTACCTTACGTGCGTGCAACAATTAATGGTTGCATGAGTGATTTCATATACATTGTGCACAAAATACAGTTCATATTGGACATACATAGATACATACATACATATATGGCGCAGTGGTATCGTTGTCGCCTTGTAATCAAGGGGTCCTGGGTTCGATTCCCGGTGGAGGCACATAGTGGTTCGGATTCCACCTTAAACTGTAGCTCCAGTCCTGATTAGCCATACTGTGCATAAAGTGAACTTAAAACACTAAATGAATCAATCAATCAATATTGGACATATAAAGGTAGGGACTTGCAAATTAATTTTTAATATTATTTTTCTAAATATGCCTTTGAGTTTTGAATTAGAAGAAACTTGCAATAGCGTTATCCATCATAACCCAGCCATATTCTTACTCAAACGATCCACTAGGTGTACAGAAGAGTGTGGTAGATTTCCATGTGAAGTATCGTATGTTTGAATATAATATAATATTCGACGAATATAATGATAGTGAAGGGAATAAAAAAATATATAAATATAAAAAATATAATTCAATGATTAACCAGGTCTCCAACACAGACCATTACAAGGATACAAGGACAGACTAGTATAAAAGTATCTCTCTTGAGTTGTTAAACTTTACATAGAAGGGTATTTTTTAAAATATGTGTCCACATATTAATGAATTGAGATACTCTTCAAAAGCAGCGAAATGTGACTGTTGCTTTTCCGCTGAATGTGAATCTTTGTCATCGACAGCTTTATAACGAATATTTCTTTCGATGAGAAGACGCAAAAGTAACTGATCTTATGTACGACAAGCGTAAAAAGCAAAATACGATTTTCTATTTATCAGAATATGTTCTTGCTAATAGGAAGAAAACTAATTTCAGTAAGTCACAAGTAGAATAAAATGTTCTCTAGAGGACAACATATTGGTGTGTGAAAGTGAGGTAGGAGCTGGAATACGACAGAAAATCAACGTCCAATTTTTATAAAAAGGTATCCAGGAAGAAAAATTTGGCATTTACTACCATCGGCGAAATGGTAAAACGTGCTGTGTATATATATGTCCTATGTTTAAATCACAATGAAGTAGCTATTTCACTGCAGTTCAGTTCATCAATCAGGATTTCGAGACACTGGCACAAATGAGACAGGGGTACAAAAGTGAGGTAAAATTATTAACATACCTTGGGGATAGGAATAGTTGCTTGTAAGCTTTACAATGTAGTATGTGCATTTAGTGTGTGCATATTCTTTCTTGAATATTTCACGCTTGGGTGTGGCAAATTATCCGAAGCAAGAGCAGACCAATATGCAGAAAGAAATTCTTAGTAGGGAACGCAAAGTTAATCCTTAGGGGTCAGATATTTAATACATTATGTCGCTGGTAATTACAGCAGAGATCCAGGGAAGTTCACACATTGAATTATATCACATACAGAAATAAAAAAAATGCTACCATCTCCGAAATATAAAGATATTGACAATTTTCATCATTAATGACACTTATATTACCTACAGACTTACCAAACAAACTAAACCACTGCAAAAACAACGTTAGAAAAATTTCAGTACTCATTCATTCTCGAAAATTGGAATTCACATGATGCCGCTTCGTAGAGTAGAATTCCTAAAGACTGTCATATTTTCTCCATGTTTGTGAATTGACATCGTAATAATCTGTCTTACATCTTTCACTCTCTCTCTCTCTATCTACACCCGGTGCTTTTAACGATGAAACTAAGCGCTTTCGAGGTAATGATAATGAGGAAAAGTTACTAGGACCTCTCTTGTTCATATTATTCGTCGATGACCTTGCCGACCATCTCACAGCTCCCTCTAGCAATTACCTTCTTTTCGCAGATGACTGTAAAATTTTCAGGGAAATCTCCACTTCCGACGATACTCATCTTCTTCAGAATGACATAGCAACATTTACTTCCTGGTGCCTGACATGGGGCCTTACATTACATCCTGACAAGTGTACTACTCTCACTATCTCTCTCAAGAAGAATCTGTTAAAAGTCATCTTACTCCATCTCTGGCAATAACATCAAAGCAGTATCCTCTCACAAGGACCTAGGCATTGTTTTCGACCAAAAGCTCACATTTGAGGAACATATTTTATGCACCACAAAAAAGGCCATGCGTCTCTTAGGTTTACTCTACCGTTTCACTGAAATTAGTGACATCTCAGCCCTCACTTTGTACTTCAAATCATTCATATCCCCAATAATAGAATACTGCTCTCCCGCCTGGTCCATGGCATGTCCCACTCACCTCTCCAGAATCGATTCAGTCTTTCACTTCTTCCTAGCTATAGTCCGTCACAGGGTTCCCTCATTACGCAATTTTTCATCTCCGCATCTCTTGTCTTTTCTAAACTTACAAACTGCTTATCAGCGACGTTTGCAGAATGATTTCAGTTACTTATACAAAATTGTGAATGGCAAAATCCGCTGCAACACACTACTTGAGGAATTTTAATTTAGAGTACCTATGCGCACAACTCGCAATACAAGGTTATTTTATACTAAAAAACCTAGACTCGAAATTCAAAAAAGATCTCTCTTTTATAGACTTGCAGCACAATACAATGATCTCCCCTCAAGTATTGATATATTTTCCTCCGAGTTTGCCTTTCGGTCTTCTATCAGAAGAAATACTTGTAATTAATATCACCTAGTGCCATCTCTTACTTATTTTTTTGTTCATTTGCTATTCACTTTTTTGTTGTTTTGTTACCCTTAATTATTTTATATATATATATATATATATATATATATATATATATAATGCTTATTATAATTATTGCTTTCTCATTGTTGACAATTTCAGTGTAAAATGGCCACCTGTGCTGTATCTGAAATTTTCTAAAATAAATAAATATGTACGGGTTAAAGTTACAGTGGTGTAAGTCACTTTTTTAAAAAAAAAAAAAAAGACATAGACACAGAAACCAGATCTATATAAGTCAATCTGGTAACAGAAAACATGAAGTAAATCAGAGATTCATTCAACTGTCAACAGATGACAGTTTAAGGTCTCGTGATAAAGGAAACAGCTGCTGTGTTGATCAGCAAAGTGCTGTGAGTCAGACTGTTTTTTTTTTCTTTTTAAGAAAGTGACTTACACCACTGTAACTTTAACCCGTACATATCTACCTGCAACCAACCGTTGTTGAATTGTTTTAGGACAATCTGTGTATGTGTATATTCGAATATCATGTATTTTACAAGATATTTACAAAAAAAACGGGACTTACGCACTGAGTTTGTCTAAGTGACCCAATATCTGAATTAAGAGCGGAAACAGGGGAATTGGTGGGGCTCATCATGAAACAAGTCTAAGAACATTAGCTTACATTTCTTGAGCTTCCTCGATAGTGTAGCAGTTCACATTTCTCTCTTTTAACTACGTAGGTATTGGATTACATTCATATTGAAAAAAAACGCAATAATGTATAAACTGTAGATTCATCTCATATTTGTTTGTCTGTGCACAAAGCAGACTTAAATCTCGCCTAATTTTTAAGTTTGTTTCTGATTATATTTGACACGTGGAAGCTTAATACAAATAATGAATGGAGCGAGAAGGCCAATTCTTGCCTTTCCAAAAGACAATTGTAGATTGATTGATTGAGTTGGTGTTTTAAGTCCACTTTATGCACAGTAAGGCTAATCGGGACTGGACCTACAGTTTAAAGTGGGATCCGAACCACTATGTGCCTCCACCGGGTATCGAACCTGGGACCCCTTCATTACAAGGCGACGACGCTACCACTGCGCCATCGGGAAGCACAGACAATTGTAGATTTTGGTGCCTTAAGGCAAGGACAGAAATATACTTTAGCTATTAGTCGCGGGATAAATTACATTTTACTTACATTAAATATACATAAAATAAAATTTGATTTTTATAAAGCAGTATAACCAATCAGTGGGTACGTACATAAAAATACCTTGTCACTTCAAAATGACATAATAACAATTTCAGGCTGTTCGGGTATCAACGCAGGAACAGAGGGTTACAGGGGTATAGTGCACACCCGTAAATTTGTGAAGGGTACAGTATCCCCTAAGTCTGTAGATCCACATTGTAGTACGTACATACAAGGATAGTATAATTTTCCTTGGTAGACAGTGCTTAACATTAAGAGACCATAGTGTGGTGGGTCAACTGTCTGCCCTAATCGTCGTCACTGGTCCTCACACATACATTGGCAGAATTCAAGTAGGTTGGTTTTAAGTATTTAAACACACACCAATCCAGGTGTTTTAATCTGCAAGTCGAGTGTACTGGTATGCTTAGGAGAATAATGCCATGTTCCATGCTGTAAAGTAGGACATCAAGACATCTGGTGCGGATTAAATGGTTGCCAAAAATCAGCAAAAAACGTCCAGGAGACATGTGTTCTTGAAAGTGCTCAAGCAACCTCATAATCGAACGAAGCATTGCTCACATAGTCGCTTTCAGTGAAATCAATCTTGTATGTAGGATATAGACTGTTTCCAATTCAGGACGGTGTCTCATTAGCATCCTTGCAATTTTCCTTACAAGTACATGTCCAGAGTCAACCCACGTTTTGTATCAAGATTCGCCCCCGCTTTAGATCGGAACACAATAAACATATATATTTAAGCCGCTAGATGGTTCCAAAATGTACTGTACGCGCGCGCAAATCTTCATGCACGAATTCACCTGTCTGTCTTTGAATCCTCGTGTCTTCCACATCAACCATTAACAAAGGTGCAAAACCCTGTCCAACATTCTGGACACTCCAACACGTACTCTGAACTACGGTATGTCATGCGTACTACAGGCTTCAGACAGGATTTCAAAACGTTACTTCTGTCCAAAGTCACCCTCCGTGAGTGAGAAAATACTTCATGAGAGAAATATAGTTCCTGTACTTAGAGAAAATACGTTTTCTACTATTTCGTCGTTGATGAGTAAATACCCTACACAAACGAAAAGAAGAGTGGAAAGGAAATGAAAAAGGAGAAGATGAACTAACTAACTAACTTTCTAGCCTTCTTAAACCCGAAGGTTCATGGCTGCAGCAACACAGGCCTTCCATCTTTCCCTACCTTGAGCAAGATCTATATACTCTTTTCCATCCCTACCGATATCCCTTAGGTCCATCTCAACGTTGTCCCTCCATCTTCGTCTTGGCCTTCCTACAGGTCTCTTACCATCAGGTTTCCCAACAAGAATCCTGTAAACTCCTCTTTCCTCTCCCATTCGTGCCACATGGCCTGCCCACCTAAGTCTTCTTGATTTAATTATTCTAATAATATCTGGACATGAATACAAATTATGTAGTTCTAAATTATGTAACCTTCTCCACTCACCTGTCTCCTCATCCCTTTTAGGTCCAAATATTTTCCTAAGGATCTTATTTTCAAATTCTCTCAATTTATGTTCCTCTTTCAATGTAAGGGACCAAGTTTCACATCCATATAATACTACAGGGAAAATTACTGTTTTGTATATTTTAACTTTTAGTTTCTTAGATATTAAACGAGAAGACAAAAGTTTATGAAGAGAGAAGTAACATGCATTTCCTGAATTAAGCCTACTTTTTATTTCCTCTTTAATATCATTTTCATTTGTTAATATTACTCCTAAGTATTTGAATTTGGAAACTGGAGAAGATGAGAAGGAAGAATAAGAGAGGAGGCGAGAGGAAAAGAGGAGAGAAGATAGGATAGAAGAGGAGAGAAAAATATGAGAGAAAATGAAAGAAGATGCGAGGAAGAGATGAGGAAAAGGGTGAAAAGAGGAGAAAAAAGATGAGAAGAGATAAGAGGAGGAAACGAGGAGAGGGGAGTGGTAGTAGGGTAGAAAGAGGAAACCAGAAGATCGAAGAGAAAAGGAGAGGAGTACAGTGGAGTTGGGGATCGAGGAAAGGAGAGGAGATAAGAGGAGTGGAGAAGAGCGGAGTGGAGACAAGAGGTGAAAACAAAATACGATGTGAGATAGAAGCAGAGCAGAAGGAGGGGAGCGCAGAAGAAGAGAAGAAGATAAGAGAGTGGAGATGAGAGGAGAGGAGAGGTAGTTCCAGAAAATATCGTCTTAGCGTCAAGAATCAATGCATTGATCAAATTATCAACATGAAACAATCAATAACATTTTCAAATGACGATGTAATACATTCTGGGAGCGAAATATCTTTTTGACTGAGTTCAGAGCAAGATAAGATCTTCCAATCGAGATTTTCGATTTTACGTGCAATTACACCATTAAAAACATGAATTTAATTTTCATATTTATTTAAGAAGTTTCCAATTATTTTCCTCTTCTCAGTTCGTGGAAAGGGAGGTTGTATTCTTTAATATTTCATCGTGAATGGCAAACAGAATCATTCTACATATTTCCCAAGGCGTGGAGAATGAACACAATGGGTTATGTTTAAACTTACGAAAAGTTTCTGCCAACGGCGGGGTTTGAACCTACGACAATTTGGTTACCAGTCCCTACGTTTTTCTTATTACTTGATTTATACTATTTACAGCTACATGGGACAAGATAATTTTATGATTACATTTAAAGGTTATTTCATACCAGTACATTTAAGAATTTGTCATATAAAATGTTCTTTTTGGCTGACGACGTAGTTTGAAAGATGTGATGTAAGTAATTCAGAAATTGTGCGTGAAAGTCAGGTTGCTGATAGGTGGAGGCAAACCAAGCATAATGCCCCAACAACCACTCTACACTTTTCTGTTTCATTCTTGGGAAATAATTAAAGGTGGGAAACAGAAGGTGATCAACTGTCATATTCCTCTCGCTTGTGCGACAGATTACACTCACGAGTTTTGAGACATATTGCCAGAACGTAGCACTTAGTTGGCATTCACTGAGCTTATGCACTAAGGTTTCAGGGACGTGACATATTGAACATAGTGAGGTGTCTGCCATGTGCATGGCATGGAGTTTCACGCCAGTCAGCAGTATTTGATGCACTATAACGTACCACGCCGATCGTATCCTTGAGGGGAGATGTCTCGTGTGAATGTTTGTCCACACCGCAGGCCAACGAACTTCCGGGTGTCTTGCAACTATTTTACACGCCTGTTAAGACGCTACACGCATTCATCTGTACATTTGCGACACCACTGGAACTGGCAGGGTAGGCGTTTGCAACAAGACGTAGCAGATCTCCATTAAAGCATCTTGGAGGTACCGAAGGTTGTGGGGGAGGGTAGTAACGTTTATGGGGGATTCCAATTGTATGTGAGCCAAGCAGTCTTGAAGGACATGACTAGTAAGGCTATCAGGCCGCTGAATCATCGTCTCTATGTCCGCTTGGATGCGGAAAGCCAAAGAATATAGAGGATAGGTAAAGCCATTCGAAGATTGCCGATCTTTCACGAACGCGTGACGTCACCGCAGAGGCACTGAGCTCAACTGAAGCAGACGGCTCGTAGCATTTATATGGGAGATTCAGAGAGCAAAAGTATTTTTTTTCCTTTAAGGAGGGGGAAAATATGAATTGTCATTCTCCGAGATGGTATTGAGGCATCCATCTAATGATTCAAAGACAAAGTAAACTGTCCTTGCCCCCTCCCCACTTTTCCCATCCAATCGTCGCTACTGATTTCCAATGCAGTGGTACTCATAAAGAACATAGAGAACACAACTATCGAATAGTGCGCGAATGTCACTAACAAAAGAGATGCTAGAGAACGAAGTTGGATATGTTCAATTTCATAGGAAATAAAGCACCTTCTTCTCTTCGGTAGTTGCTTGAAAAATTCTCTGGCTTGAAAATACTTTTTTTTAAGATCATATTTTTCAATAACTTGGAAAAGATTCATCTACACTAAAATTCTAAGTGAGAGTATTAGGGGGCAACTGCCCCCTCTTAACCCCCGTGCGCATGACTATGGATCAATCTTAATTAGCATTTGCAAGTGTATAAAACGCATGAAAAAGGAATTTGAAGCTGCTAGTAACACTTCGAAATCCAATCCAAATAAATTGTCGTTAATCGTTATGTCTTATTTTAGTACAAGTACCGTACAAGACGTACACATCAACAGGTTTCTCAATTTTAAAAATATGTTAAAGAACAATTCTATAATAAAATATTGTTAGTGAGGATGAGGGCGTGATATGTCTGTGTAAAAAATCTTCAGAAAATAATGATTTTGCGCTAAAATATATAAGAACATTAAAATGTAATATAATTAAAGTAGTTTTCATATTAATAATTTACGAAGCAAAACTCGTTTTTTACATCTGCGTAAAAACCTGTTCTTCTACGTGAAGTAAATTACACGTAATTTACGTAAAAGACTAACGAGTTTCCAACCCTGGGATAGGGAGCTCAAGATTTTGTTAGCACGGGTTCGATTTCGAGCGTACCTGAGGTAACAATGTATTACACAGCAGATGGCAATGCAAAATAATAATTGAAACAAATGTGTGACAAATATTTAAAACAAAGTTTTGGAGCTATTGATGGCGCCAAAGAAAAGACAGGAGAAACACGAAGAGTGCAGTGATGTTTTACGGAAAGCAGTCACGTTTATTATACCCTTACATTTACATACAATATACAGAAGTTCTGCTTTTAGATCTCGCACAATGCCGTTTTCACAAAAATGGGCAATACCGCATTTTTTTACGTGAATGTTGTCTATTCGTTTACGGCCTCTCCCATGGCGCAGTGGTAGAGTCATTACCTTGTAATCGATGGGTCCCGGGTTCGATACCCGGTGGAGGCACAAGTGGTTCGGATCCCACTTTAAACTGTAGGCTCAGTCCCGATTAGCCATACTGTGCATAAAGTGGACTTAAAACACCAACTCAAACCAAACTCTATTCGTTTACTACGCAATTATCGACGGGAAAGCTGTGATATTTTATATCTTGTCCTTTAGTTTTCTAATAATAGTTTTCACAGCTTTCCATAGCATTTAAGCATGATTTCAGTTGACAAGAACAAAATAATCTCCTTTGAAAACATCCAGCATAAATACATTCAACATCATGTGCAGCGCGGAGGGAACAAAATAGGGGTTCCTTCGGAAGACGATTTTTCGAAAACTATTAGACGCATTTTAATCTATTTTGTGACAAATTGATTAGAAAGGATGGATCTTAACAGTAAAGGTTGTAACTTTTCCCCTGCTAGTATATTTTAGAAGGTATTCGTTGCTAAATATCCCAATATTTGCATAAAGAACCAGCTTTTTCGTGCCGAGGTTCTCAGCGATGACGTAATACATCCACGGACAACTGCGCATACGATCTGCGCCGCCGAACGAGCACGCCCTGGCGGAGAGCCTGGCTCTTGTGTTCCACGTGAACGAGGTTCAACCCTCCGCCTGCAGTAGATAAACACAAGGTCTCGTGATTAACACGTAGAAGCTGTCCATTCCACACAAACCAGTCCACTGCACTCTTCAACTTTGCTACATCAAGCTTCCGCATTGGAAGTATTTTGACTACAAACTACACTTTTGAAAGAGCATACAAGTTAACAGACGTGACTCGTAATTGAAAACTGAGGGTTCGAAACTTATGAATTTGCAGCTCTGCTCTTACACCTCCAAGGTGCCGAGAATGCGTAAATATTACACCAAGAATTTTTAAGGTGGTAACAACAGGGAAGTATTGTACGGGTGCGTGTATCGGGTAGGTTCTTAATTGCATCAGACAAGATTTTTGTACATTAATGTGGAGGCCTGAATGCACACCAAATTCCGTCGTTAATTTATGTACCGTGGCAATATCTGCATGGGACGTAACTAGAATGCTGATGTCATCGGCGTAGGCTAAAACTTTTAGAGATTTCGACAGAATAGTAATGCCTTGTAAACGAGCTTCCAGTGAGGCAAGCAGGGGACAGAGCGAAATACAAAATGCTAACGTTGATAAGGGATTGCCCTGTCGTACTCTTGTAGTAATATGAAGCGATTTTGTCAGGAAGCCATTAATCTGTATTTTCGATTCGCCGTTGTTATAAAGCCCGTGCCGTTCTGAGAGAAATGTCCCCCGTATTCCGATTTTTTGGAATACGTGAAACATGTAGTTATGGTTCAGAGAGTCAAACGCAAGTTCGAAATCCAGAGCTAGAATCGCTTGATCACGTGTACTTATCTTATTTTGATTATTGGTAACAACCTCAAACAGCGTTTGCAGGAAGGCATATATGTTTTTGTTTTCACCATACACATATTTTGTGTCACCCACCAAGTTGGCAGAGTGCGGTATTAGTCGTGTAAGCACACAGCGTGAGAAAATGTTATAGTCTGTAATGGGGCTCTGTGAGCTTTGCACGTTTCGGTACTAACACTATGATACCGGTCTTGGAAGATGTACCCATTTTATGTTGCTAAAAGACGGCGTTGACTCACTAGGTTAATGTCGGCGCCATGAACGTCCAAAATGTTTGAAATAACCTAGTAGGAAGCCCATCAACTCCATAGGCGGAGAACGGCTTCCCCTCTTTCAGAGCTTTATACACTTCATCTAAGGTGAAATCCGAATCCAAAGTAGTTCGATCAGCGTCTGAGAGTACCTCCGAGACTGCTTCCAAAACTGTTCCGTAATTCGAGGTATCAGATTGGTTACGCAAAAATATCGTACCAAAGTGCTCATATATTTTACCTTGTATGTCTTTGGGCGTTATGATTTTATTGCCAGCACCATCTGTGAGTTCAATGATGACTTGTATTTGGGCATTTTGTTGTTCTTGTAGAACGTGGCTTATCGAAACAGATTCTTCTGGGTCAAAATGGGGAAGTCTACTTCTAATTTTAGCACGTAGGGGTTTGTGAGTGGTCATGCGCAGGAGGATGGCTCGTATACGTTTAATTTCTGTGTGGACCGGTTGCCCTGCCGATGCTTCTTCTATTAGTTCCAGCAAGACGCGATAATAAAAATGATACTTGTTACGCCAGTCACGGGACCGCTCTTTACAATATGATGAACAGACTCTTTTGACTGCCGGTTTGAGAAACTCGTCTCACTAAGGAATGATGTCACTATATCGCGTGCGTTACGTCTCCCAAATTCTCCATTGCTCGTGGCATGCTCGTTTGAAATCGTCATCTGAAAGAATGGAAGCATTCAGTTTCCAATAACCATATGCTCGAGGTACTAGGGGGGATATCTATGTTAATTGCCATTACCACCGCCAGATGGTCCGAAAAACATGTAGGTGTGAGGTAAATAGAAGTTACTTTCTGACACAGTAACGGGGTAACATAGAACCTGTCCAGGCGGGACGCACAATTATCTCTAATGTATGTATACCCTTCTCTTACCGAAATGTTTATCTGTCCAAACGTCCACAAATTTAAAACCCGACACCAATTTTTGTAGGGAATTTGATGTGGATAAACCAGGACGTTGATCTTGTGGGAGCAGGACGCAATTAAAGTCCGCGCAACATACGATATGTTCTTTTGCACCCTGCAATTCGGGCGCCACGTCTGTCGCAAAAATATTATGTCTATGTTGTCTCTGATGAGTACCGGATGGGGCATATAAATTGCAAATCCAAACATTTGCTAATTTCGCATATATAATTCGCCCGTTTGGGTGACACGCAACATTAGTGATCGGCACAGTGTTTTTCGCGAGAAGAGCAGTCCCCGTTGCCTGACAATTTGCATTGTTACACACTACTATGGATAGAAGCAAGTCAAAGTTTGTCATTTGGATCTCCTGGAGGAAGGCTATGTCGAAAGACGACTGGATGAAAATGTGTCACCCAGAGCCTCTTGTTTCGTCCGGTTTTTCAGTTTATTAATGTTAATTGTCGCTATTCGGAGTGTTGTAAACATAGCTAATTCGGTATTCCAAAATCTTATCTTGGACGCTTTAGCCCCGTTACTGTGAAAGAGCTCGTTGTATTACTTATACAAGACGTTTACACAAAAAAGCAATAACCCTATCACACGCATTATTAATTTTCATAAAGTAATTTACTTTCACTAGCACTAACACTAGGACCTAGATTATGAACACTTTGGGATCGGGTAATTCGCACTGGGGAAGAAGGATGGAGCGTTGGTCATCAATCTTCTTGGTCTGTGGGTTGATTTCGGCATCCCTTTGAGAACTTTTCTTGCGCTTCTGCTTCTTCTGCTGCTTCTGCTGTACTTCCGTGGGTAGCTTCCTTCTGGTAGCATCCCTCAACGGGGCTCGTGAAACAGAAACAGGGTTCACAGGGCTTGGGACTTCATCTGTAGTCAGCTGGATACCAGAATTGTCTTGTGCATTCATCCGTTCTTCACACTTCATTAGGTTGTCACCCTCTGGTAAATCTTCATGTAGTTCCATTTGGACAGTTTCTTCCCGTTCCACTTCATCAGCCCATAACTTTGAAGTTTCCATGGTATCGTCAGTCGCGTTCTTCCCCGAAACAGGTACCACTGCAGGATCGTATTTCGTGCTTCGATGGAAACGTTGGGCATAGGTTCTAAATTCCCGATTGTTCGTAGAGGTGCTCGCTTGGCCTGAGGTTGCACGTAATACGATAGGACTAGTGCGTCATCGTCTTTGGGGACACGTGGCTTCTGCGTGTGTCAATTCGTCACAGATGTTGCAAGAAGCCTGCTGCTGCCCATAATATGTGACCCAATATCTCGAACCTTGGATCGTGACGTAAGACGGTATTGACTGCTTCAATACCATATCCAAAACTTTTATGCCCGTACGGGTACGAAAAATATGCTCATCCAAGTAAGTCTCATCGTCGATAGACTGTATTTCGCCATATTTGACGAGTACCGCAGATATTACCTCATCCGTGACTTCCATCGGGATGACATGTAGTCGCACTTTCGTTGATATTCTTTTAGTCCATTCCAGTCGTACATCATGATCACCATCCTCATCACGAAACACCAATATTCGTCCACACGTTCGTAATATTTGCTCACCTAAGTGGTGTGATATCAGTTTAATGTATACACACTTACGAAAATTGTTAATTTCAATGAATTTCAATGCTTAGAACCAGGTCTTCGGTGAGAGCAAGCGTTTCACTAATCCATCGGTGTAACTTTACGGACGTGAAAAATAAATTTTTAACGTGTTTACACGACGTGTTTTCATTCTACAGCAGTAAGAATTGCGTCCATTTGACTCTTAACTAATACTCCCTCATACTCACCAGCACACGGCCACGTACGTACGAAGCTTCAAGCGCGACTCGAGACGATGTTGCCCGTACGGCTACTTCCGCGAGACTGACACACTACTAGATCTCTCTTCTTCCAACGATGCTTAAAAGAGAAAGAAAAATCTGACAAATGTCAATTGTAGATGCAACTTACCTCCTACATGCACTGTGTAAAGAATACTTGATGGTAACAGAGGAAACGAAGGTAGTAATCGACGTAAAAATGTAATAGAAATTTGCTCACTAAAATTTCCATCCTTTCGTTGCTCTCCGGTTTTTAGCCAAAGTCATATAATCTGCCTGCCTTAAGATAATTACCCTTGCCCCAAGTTCCTAGAAACCGGATTCGAACATTTTTTCTTTCGAAAATCACCCTTCCCTTACAGATGGAATCAAAGAATCCGCCGAACGGTCAACAGTAGGAGCAGAGCGAAACATGACAATTCTCCAACAACTGATAATGTTCTTAGATTTACAATTTCTCCCTGCTTCAGCTTCAGAGCGTTGTATTCTTGCAAGTGTCTCGACCCAGGTTGCTTCGGGCACTGAGTATTTTTTCGAGCGTGGGAAGAGTTCGAAAGGGTTGTAGTGTATTTCCATTTTTAATGGATAAATTCCTAGTTTCGTGATAAGTTTTGCATAAGAATCAATTAGCTTGGATCTGGCAAAAATAAATCACACTAACGTCTATGCTTTTGTCCGTTAACTTCCTATGAAATAGAAAGGATAAATCTTCATTACATTTGATATGACCCTCGTAGTAGACCAACTGAACAGCGAACGAGCTAAACAACGATTTGAGAATCGCGAGAAAGTGCGCTCCATTACAGAAACAATTATTCTCTGCGACCTTAAAAAAATGTCCTTTGTGGAACGGACGACTTTGGAAACATCATGAAGTCTGAAGAGGCTTAAACAAAAAGGCTGTAATTTTTGTGCATTACTACGTATCCCTGTAAGCGCATTTGGAATCAGTTACGCTCAAATCAAATCACACAAGTCCTACAATTCAAAACGAGTTAATCACTATTTGTGGCAACATAATTAACCAAAAAGTAAATGTTGCTGAGATCTGTGATGGCAGACTAAACTACTCACTTTCCACAATTGAATAGGTATCTGTGTGCTTGCATTATGTTGATATGAAGGAAATGTAGAGTTTCTCGAATTTGTTCCAACAGTCGACCTTACGGGTAAGGAACTGGCCACGTTTCTTTCTGCGAAATAACATAAACTCTCACTTCTTGGTTGGACAGGGATATGATGGAGCATCAATCATGAAGTATTAATGCATGGTGTTAATGAATGTTTTCGGAAAACTCTGTCCACTGTAGTGCTCATTCATTAAATAAATTTCTGTACTTAATCACCCACACGCAATTGTCCAGAAAGCATTCAGAGGTTTGTACATTCTTCCCATCATCTGTTCAAATGAATAATGTTATGAGGACTGCAACTCCGCCTTAGCCGGCCCTAAGGCCGGTTGAATTGGAGGAAGGTTTGTGTGGATGAACTAGAAAGATCAATAAACCACACCATAAAACAAATTACATCAAGGCCAGCAGGTACCCAGGCCCATCAGGGTACTAGGGAGCTGAGGGCTGATAAACCACACTCACCGAAATTTCAATTATTAGAGAAACCACAGTGAAGCATAGCCGGATTGATCGATCGACGACGAATTTTCGCCTGAAGAGGAAGACGAGAATAGCTACATGGAATGTCCGTACACTGCAGGAAGCAGGTAAATTTGCGCAGCTGATACAAGAAGCTAAACGACTAAACATAGAAATCATGGGAGTAAGTGAAACCAGATGGAAGGAATTTGGGGAGGTAACCAGTGATAAAATGACATTTCTCTACTCAGGTAAAGAACATGAGGATGAACATAGAAATGGAGTTGGATTCTTATTGTCGCTTCTAGTCAAGAAATCATTACTGAATTGGGCACCAATATCATATAGAATTATCATGGCTCGATTCGATTCTAAAATAAGACCAATGCCTGTTATTCAATGCTATGCTCCCACAGAAGAAGCAAATGAAGCAGATAAAGAAAACTTTTATAAAGCAATGAAGGACGCCCTTAACAAAATACACAAAAAAGACATAAAAATAATAATCAAAGATCTCAATTCTATGGTAGGCGAGGATAATTCAGGATTGGAAAATATAATGGGAAGACATGGATTAGGAAATATGAATGAGAACGGGAAATTACTAGCAGAATTTTGTGAAAGCCAGGACTTAATAATTGACGGAACGATCTTCCTACATATGAATTTTCATAAGGTTACGTGGGTCTCTCCAGATTAAAAAATAGAAAATAAAATGGATCATATCATAATAAGTAGAATATGACAAGGAAGTCTACAAGACATAAGAAATAAGCGGAGCACTGATATTTACAGTGACCATCACATGCTAATAGGACAGGTAAAACTCAAAATAAAAGCAGCATGTAATAAAATTCAGCAAAAAAACAAGGAAATAAAATACAGGTAAACTTACAATACCACAAGCAAGACAACAGTTTACAATAGACCGATATGAATTACTACAAGCAGATCAAATTCAGGACCCAGAGGACGCTTGGGAGTGAACAGCTAAAGTACTAGAAACAACAACTGAAGAACTAATTGGTTACAAAAATCCCCAAAGAAAAGAATGGATTTCAGCTGATATAAGGAAGAAAAAAGAAGATAGAAGAGGATTGAAACAAAGACTTATCAAGGCCAAGAGAAAACTAGAAAAACAAGAAATAGCAAACTTATACAAACAAAAAGATCAAGATATTAAAAGAAGTGTTCCACAGGATAAAAGGAAGTGGGTAGATGAACTAGCAGATCAAGCAAAAGAGGCTGCAAACAGAAACAACTTGAAAGAACTATAAGATATAACAAGACAATTAGCAAGGGGAAAAATCAGCAGAACAAACCGATTAAAGACCTTAATGGAAAGTTACTTACATCAGACAAAGACCAAATGGAGAGATGGAAACAATACTTCCAAGAATTATTAAACAGAGAACATCAAGAAGGAATTCAAAATCTAGAAGCATCAGCAACTGGTTAGAAGTATGAGATTAAAGGCTTGAAGAAAGTAGACACAAATACTCCTAACTTAGATGAGATTAAACTAGCAATTAAATAATTAAAGAAAGGTAAAGCTGCAGGCAAAGATGGAATACCACCGGATATTTTGTTGCCGGATATAGAAACTTCAGCAGCACTCATATATCCCTTAATATCCCAAATTTGGACAACAGAGAGGGATCCAGAAGAATGGAAAACAGGATTGATTATTATATTGACAAAGAAAGGAGAACTTATAAAATGCAGTAACTGGAGAGGAATAACCTTGTTATCAATTCCGAGTAAAGTAGTTGCAAGAATATTATTAAATAAAGGATGTTTCATAAAGTGCGAAGTTTTATAAAATGCAATAACTCAGCCAAAATTGAATGAAAGTTGACATTTTGTTTCTTATTATTTTACACATTCATTACGATTTAATAATTTAAAAGTGAAAAGTGTCCGGCATATGCCCGTATGCGATTTAAGAGTGAAAAATGATGTCTGGCATATGTCCACCTTTGTTTTGTAAGCAGGCAGTAACTCGATCTGTGAAGTTCACCATGACTCTTGTGCAGACGTCTCTGTCGATTGAACGAATTACCCGTTGGATTTCCCTCTTCAATTCGGGGATTGTTTGAGGTTTATTCATGTACACTTGTGACTTCACATAATCTCATAAAAAGAAATCGCATGGGGTGAGGTCACAAGACCCCGGAGATCACTCATGGTCACCACGAAGTGAGATCACGCGGCCAGGAAACTTTTCTTGCAGTAAGGTTATTGTCTCGTCGGATGTGTGACAGGTAGCCCCGTCCTGCTGAAACCACATACTCACGGTATCCAGTTCATCCAGAGCAGGCCACACAAAATTTCGGATCATGTCCCGATAACGAGGACCGTTTACCGTAACTGCATTTTCGTTCCCATCTTCAAAAACGAAGGGGCCAATCACACCTCCTGACCAAAATCTCAAACAATCCCCGAATTGAAGATAGAAATCCAACGGGTAATTCGTTCAATTGACAGAGACGTCTGCACAAGAGTCATGGAGAACTTCACAGATCGAGTTACTGCCTTACAAAACAAAGGTGGACATATGCCAGACATCATTTTTCACTCTTAAATCGCATAAGGGTATATGCCGGATACTTTTAACTTTTAAATTATTAAATCGTAATGAATGTTTAAAATAATAAAAAAACAAAATGTCAACTTTCATGCAATTTTGACTGAGTTATTGCATTTTCAAAAACTGCGCACTTTATGAAACACCCTTTAGAATAAAGAAACCAATAGAAGAAGCTATAAGAAAGTAACAGGCAGGATTGCGTTCCAATAGATCATGTGTGGATCATATAAATACTCTCCGAATTATACTAGAACAGTCAGCAGAATGGAGAAAAACATTATATACAGTCTTCATCGACTATGAAGAAGCTCTTGATTCACTAAATAGGAGCAAAATGTGGAAGATTCTTCACGAAACAGGTATGCCTAGTAAAATACTAAATCCGATAAGAAACATGTATGAAGGAAGCAAGTGTCAAGTTATACACAACAACAAGCTATCGGAACCAAAAACAAATAAAACTGGATTAAGACAAGGATGTGTGTTAGCACCAACTTTGTTCCTGTAAGTGATGGACTATGTAATGAACATAGCTTTGGACAAAAGGAGAAGAGGAATACAATGGAAAATGATGGATAGACTCGAGGACCTCGAATTTGCCGATGATGTTTGCCTCCTTTCACAGTCCATCAAGGATATGGAAAACAAATTGAAAGACATTTGAACTGAATCAAAAGTAGTCGGATTACAATTAGGAAAAAACAAAATAAATTAGATCAAATGCCACCAAAAAGCAGAAATTGGAAATAGGTAACACAATTCTCGAAGAAGTCGAAAAATTTCAATATCTAGGAGCAATAATAACCAAAAATGGAGGAGCAGAAGAAGATGTCAAAAACAGAATAAGCAAAGCCAACATAGCTTTCATTCAACTGTATTCAATATGGAAAAGTAAACAAATTGGATTAATAACAAAGCTCATTATATTTCAAACAAATGTTAAGTCAGTTTTACTATATGGCTGTGAAACTTGGAAGCAAACAAATAAAATAGGACACCAACTACAAACATCTGTGAATAGGTACTTAAGGAGGATCATGAATATAAAGTTGCCTGATAAAATTACAAATGAGAAACTTTGGGATATCACAAATCAGAAACCAATCATACAACAAATAAAGAAGAGGAAATGGCAATTGATCGTTCACACCCTGAGAAAACCGGATGGTTCAATGGAAAAGGATGCTTTGGATTGGAACCCCCAGGGAGCACGAAGGAGAGGACGCCCCAGATGTACATGGAGAAAGACAATCGAGGAGGAGCTGCTGCAACAAGAGAAGACGTGATTGGAGGTCAAGAGTTTGGCTAAGAATGGGACAAGATGGAAATACTTCACGGAGGCCCTATACTACACTAGGAGCGATAGTAAATAAGTCAATAAAGACTGCAATGAAGGAAAATATGCCACAGTGTCAGCATTGTCTTTGTGAAACAAGATGCGCCCATAAGCATGTGAGTGTGATACGACTTGTGGAGTTGTACCCAGCTGTAGTGATTCCATTGTAGTTGCTAGAATCATCCACAAACAAAGACTGCTCAAAAGTCATCACAACTGTTAAGTACCATTGATGGAGCTAAATTGATTGTTCCCCTCCTGATTTTGAATAACATATTTTCTTACGCTCTGACCTCATGCAACCCAGACAGTAAATGTAAACTTGGTCACTTGTAACCATGTCGACCAAGTTATCAATAATTTCAATGCAATGTGCGGTAATATTGCAGAAGAATTCAAGACGAATTTCACCTTTGCCACTTGTATGATTACGGAAAACGGTGACATAAGGATTTCCTAACGTTCGTTAAAAGACAAACTCATCGAGACAATATTCCTTCTGTGACCTGTGAGGAATTGTATATTTTCCCACAATTTCTAGACCATAATTAAACACAGCTTGCTGACGGATTTAAACGATAATCTAATCTATTCTTTGCAAATTGTTATTCCAACTAACCCGGGAGAGGTCGCGCCCATTTCACAACTTAATGCGGTCGCGGTGGGTCACTGTGACCCGCAATTATAAACTTTTCTATTTTTTTTTGTTCTTCGGATATTATTTTTAACCTATTTGACAAATAAATAAATATAAGTATATATATATATAAATTTATGTTTGCTGAATTTTTTATTTCTAATCTTATTTGGAATTACATATTGAATAAATGCAACATTTCCTTGATTGTCTCAAGTAATCACTAGAGAGCTTTAGAAAAAACAAAGAATTACATTTTTTTGAATAGTAATACAATAAGTAAAGATGTACAGTACATTTTCATGTGAAATACCTTTTAATTTGTTTCTTTCCTAACAGTCATCACAGGTGATTTTTCCATGTTTCCCGCAGATTGGCACCTGACAAAGCGGGCAGCATTGGGAAGTCTTATTGCCAGTTCTCGGACATTTTCCACATCTTTTTCTTTTACTTCAAGTTCCTTGTTCCAGGTCATCACTAGGAGATGGTTAAACATGGTCTTTCAAAAGTTCGAGGATGTCAGTTCTCAGTTTTCTGCTGAGATTTGGAATTTCCAGACGAGACCTTATCTCCGTTTTCTTCTTCCCTGTCAACGTCACTTCAAATATCGCTCTCGTCACTCTAACTCTTGGCCTCCTTCGTCTTCTGACACCACTTCGTTCAGCATACGACGAATTCGATCTATAGCTTTTGGATCCATCACACCGAAATTCAAACAATGCACGTTGCAACAATGCCACGCTACTGCAACAAACTGAACGTTGACTATTTGCGCAAACGTTAACGGTCGCTGCGGGTCACTGTGAAACGCACACACCCTTTCCTGCCGACACCTGAACGCAAACTAAAGATCGTCTGCAGGGGAGTAAAGGACAACAGAATGTAGGAAGCTACTACAAGCATCAATCGCTTATTGCGGACCCTAATGGAATTGTAAAGAAAGAAAACTTAGGTGCGGGTCATTTTGACCAGCGCGACCTCTCCCGGGCTAAATATGTTATAGCCAATAGTAAGTATCTAAGGAATGTGTAGCCGCCTCACTGAGCCCAGTATTATCCATGTTGAATTTGCGGTATGGAAATCAAAGTTAGAGAATAACGCCGCAACAGTCGTGTCTGCTATAGAATATGTGCAACATAGTTTACATTATTTCCCAACATCTGTAAACTTCTGCATTACCAGTTTTAACTTCTTTATCGGAAAGATCATTTTCATCACTCAGACGACTGCAGACTTATCTTGAGAATTGCACCGGTGCACTCAACGGCCTTGCACTAATGTCTCTTCATGGCAACATTAAATTAAATCAGGAGAATGTGCTCGATAAGTTTTCAAATCATTTTGTGTTGTAAACTCTCAACTAGGTGAGCTGTCCTCCCTTTATTCTTGTTGTCATTATTATATGAGAAAAGTAATTAGATAGATATTCTTAGTATGTGTCATATTTTGAATATCATTGGTCTCACAATACTCTTAATTTCTTTATCCACCATTATTTTCTATGTTGTGAGAACATAATTGAAGTCAAAAGTAGAGTTTTCTAAGGTACCATGTTGTATATTATTTTTTAACAATTGCTATATACAGGATTCTATTTTGGTTAATTTATGTCGCTTTTCTAACTTTTGAGTTAACCGTAACGATAAGGATGAACCATTGGTGGACCAGAGTTCGAACCTGGGATATCTAAGTTCGTAGCACGTTACACTCACTGTTCCACAAAGGCGGCCAGCGTAGTATTTAGATTTAACACATATGCAGTACCATGGAGCACATTTTTGTATAGTTTATAGTAGTGATCGCATGTAATACTGATAAGTATTGTAATATATATAAGTAAATAAAGATTCAATTATGTTTTCAACGTCCCTCTCCAGAGAGATGTTTGTGTCTATGGCCATACCGTATACCTGAATGTACTTCGATATGTTTCCTTGCCTCTAGGGACACATCAGAAGTTTTGGTGAAGTAGGAAGTGGCCTCCTGGGATACTTCAGGGAGATAAGCGATCAAGGACAAGGATAAGGAATTTAAATATCCCTTGTTCGTGTTATTGTCGTCTTTTTTCACCTTCATATTTGCAGGCTTTTTGCAAATAGTCCTCATGGCTTCCACCTGCTAGCCGGATCGGTCTGATTCTTGTTCTGTCGACTGCTTGTTGTCGCCCTCCTGGACGTCTTTGGTCTGGTTGACCTTCTTAATAGTCGAATCCTCCCAACTTCCTTGGTTTTGTTCTGTTTGCTTAGAAAAGTTCGTGAATCATTGTTGTTCTTAATTAGCAAGTACTTTTTCAAATTCATTAATTATTTAAATATTTTTCTTATTTCTGAAAAGCTGGAAGGGATCCTTATCGAGCAGTCAGCTTCTTGGCTCCATGTCGAAAGTTATATTCCGGAGTGTGTTTTGCTTCTCTACATTGATTGCATCTTGCCTCAGTTCTTTTATTTATTCTTAAATAATATGAACCCTATGGTGCATGCCCAGTCCAGTCTTGACAGTGGATGAGGGTTATGATAGGGCTGGAAATGTCCTTCTGCTCTACCCTATATATTTGGTGGAATTTATGAAGTCTTCTGCCTAATTCTGGGGTTTCTCAAACTTCCAGCCGTTCTCTAAGTTGGACAAGAAAAATATTCCCGGTGGAGTCACAAGTGGTTCGGATCCACTTTAAACTGTAGGTCCAGTCCCGATTTTCCTTACTGTGCATAAAGTGGACTTGAAACACAAAATAAATAGATCAACCAAAAATAATATTAAGAGTTGTCGGAGTACATTTACCCATTTTCTCTGTAATTTTTTTGTATCCTCTTTATGCATCCAGTATTTGCACTTGATTTGCTTACAAGTTTACAAATTGGCCATAGCACAGCGATTACTAATAATCCTAGGGTAGACGTGGTACGAAATGCGCCTGATATCCTCAGAATAGCTTTTTTTACGATGATGTGGCCCAGAAAACGGCTCCGTAATAAAATATTGCACTGTAAATTTTCCCGATAACTTTATTTATTTGTCTTAAGGGAACTTTATATTCAGTAAGTCCGATCGCGGCTAATGTATTTATAATTACTTGTTCCTTTGTTGTTATTGTGGATACGTGTATGATAAAGTGCATCTTTACGTGTAAATGTATAAATTTATTCCAACGCTTATGGCAGTTTTAACTCTTTATAATTTTGTTTCACGAATATTAATCGGTAGGTAAATCCTATCCGTTTTCATTAAGTGTCCTATTGGTAGGATGTGGTGGGTCTTGTTTTCGACTATTTCTCATTATACGTTTTTGTCCCAGTCTCTCAATCTTACATTTGTCTCTACTTTTCCTCGTGAATTAGCTCCAGTTACTAATATGATGTTGTTTACATAGGTCGTTGTTCTTTTTATCTGTGGGATTTTTCTCATCTTCTCAAGGCTACGTTCAAAGCAGGTATTCCATAGTTTTTGCCCTAGAAAGTCATCTTTGTTTATTGTCTTGCTTGGGCGGAAAGATGCAGTATTTATAGGGGTGAGCCGATACTACTTTGAACTAATGCCGAAACTCTTCCCAACGATACCGATACTTGTACTTTAAAAATTTCATAATTAAAAGTTAAATTAAATTAAAATTAAAATAATTGATCAAAATATGAGTGTGTAAGTGTTCTACTCCATTAACATGCATCAATTTACGAAGAGTTTTGTTTTCAAATATTCAAGAATTAGATCAGACTATTGAAATAGATCTTATACGTAATCCCAACATTCAGTTTTCACACAAAACTGATGCAAAATGAAAATAAAGTTGGAATTATCCACAATTTACAGGATAATTAGACTCCACGAAAGTGTCGCACGGCATTTTTGCGAATCCTGTTAAGGACCAAAATGCCGTAAAAGTATCGGCTGTTACCAGTAAATAAATTTCAACCGATACTTTCGATGCCGATACGTCGGCATCGGTATAAGTATCGGCTCAGTTCTAAATATTTATTGTTACAATTATCTCCCTGCAATAATCTCTAATCCTATAGAGCTTTCGAGCGTTTCCTATTCATAAAGGTTTTGAAGATATCGGGCCACCACATCTTATCAAAGATCCCTGCAATGTCCACCATAATTACCTCTTATATCTGGCTTGTGTCTACAACCTCTCTCTTCTCTACAACCTTGTAACGACCCTGCGTGGTCATCACATTTAGCTATCCTGCGTGATAGCCATATTCTTTAATATATAATTATTAATGCTGGAGAAATGCCCTGCGAGGCTTACGCTTTTGATTTATCTTTTATCTAATTTTGAGTGCATTGTTGTTAAGCATGAAATATAAATTGTTGTGGCACACACGTTTTGGTTAAAGAAAGTATGCTAAACGGCCCTGCGTGGTTTACGCATTCAGTTATCTTTTGTGCAGTAAATGTTGTTTAATATGTAACTTGCATTGTCGAACCTCTTTGTCTTGTAAATTCTTTAATGTAACATGTTTAGTTTAGCACACAAGTGTTAAGTTTATATCGCCACATGCTAGTGGTTTTTACAATGCTAAACTTGATAATTTATAACGCATGAGTTGCATCTCGTGTATTGAAGGGAGTTTGCAACGCTGCAGCCGGCTTAGTTCTCCACCCGCCTCAGTGCTGCCCTAAACAGTATATAAACAAGGCAGCGAGGCCCGGAGCTCAGTCGAATGCCAGATGCCGACTGCGAAAGACCTGGTTCCCAGATCTAGTCTGGATGTTTCCCCTACCGGGATCCAATAGCTTCCTTGAGAAGGAAGGAGGAAAATAAGAAAAGCAGATTTCCTACCTACCTGGTCTGCTCCATAAGAGCTTGGTGTGCTAACCTTGGGTCGTGGCGGCCCAAGCCCAAGTCTCCTGGGTGCTTCCAGACCTTCCCTTTGTACCTTGCCGTCTCTTGTTACTGACTGGACATACCAAGGGACCGAACCGTTCCCTTGTCGTAGCTGGATTGACTTTGCGGCGTCCTTTCATACCAACACCTTTGTGAAACCGCGGGCCCCTTGGCCCGTCCCTTGCAATTGATTGGACGCTTTCGTATGTTGTCCCCAGACGGCGTGGCACGTGACGACTACCAATGTTCCTATTGGTTACCTGTACTAGTTGGTTCCCCCTAAATTAGATAAGAATACTAATACTGCCCAGGTACCTCACTGAGGAGGATTTAAGAGCGTATGTGCTAAACAGGTTATTTACATGCGTGTATAAATATAAATAAACATTTACTAGTTGACCTTTAACCTTTCCATACTAAACCCCGCAAGCCCTGAGATACTTTGAGTCCATGTCTTCGGCTGGCTACAAGCTAGCATATATGGGTACACTTTTGCACCGCTCCGTGGTGTATTGTGCAGTGCTCCGGCGCGCGGACGTTGCAACCTTCATCAGATATCTCAGTGCACCGTTCTTTGACTTCAAGCTGGTGAACAAGTACTGGTCCCGTGTCACTCCATCTAGAGCTCAAAATTATTTAACTCTCTTTAGTATCTGTTTCTCAAGATATTTCCGTAGAACTCTGCGAAGACTTAAGGGTCTATATGATTTTAATAAATTGTTTTTTTGTTAAAACTATATTTGCTTTCATATGGCCCGTTATACGGGCTAGTAAAGCATTGTGGTGTTTCAATTTTAGCTTTTTGAAATTCTTCGAAGGGTATGTTGGGAGGCCGCAGAGCTTTTTCTTCAGGCTTCATACTCGTTATGGCTTGCTAAATCTTCTTCCTGGGTGCCAATGGGGTGATGGGCTGATGGGGCATTGATAAGAGGGATTTTTATTATTTTCCTTGTCTCCGTGTTAGTAAATCATTTTATCGATTTCAATCACGCCATCCTACTCCAATTTGTCGAGAAGCAAAGAAGTAGTGTCTTCTATTGTTAGAGTCATGGTGATATCGACCTTTGTTCAAATTATTTCGGGTTTCTTTACTTCCTCCATGATTGCCTTATGTGATATACCTCATTTATCTTTTTCAGTGCCCTATTGAAAAAATCTGGCGCATTATTTGGCTTCGATTTTGTGTCTGCCTGATTTTGGTTTATCATCCCGAAATTTGGCAAGCACCTTACCGTCGGTACCATGGTGGTACCCTTTCTGGGTGACTGCGGTTGAAATCATCTGCAATCACCCTCGTGCTTCTCTCGCCTGAGATCAGCACGATCTGAATGCCTTCTGCCTTCGTCAAAGCCATGATGTGTTATGTCACCTGCAACGATAAGGAAAACAAAGAATCGTCGATAACTTCGTCACGGTTGGTGCTAGAGCAACAATAAGCATACCATTGAACTCGTGAGAAAAATTCCCCATTCAATTGAGATGTCACAAACTATAGTTTCCACTTAAAATTTTGAAGTTAAATTCAAGATGGTGGGTTTCAAGATTACGGCCGTCATCATCATATGACTTATAACTTTTCCCCACACCCCTAATACAAACCTACAGTGTTAGTTTTTCGGAACAGTATGTCATTCAACTTTTATTCGGGTGTCTCCATACTTTTGGACCATGCTGTATTTTGAAGAAAATCCTTTAATTCTCTGTTATTGACATTATCGTACATTGATCAAAACAAATTTTCTTGCTTTTGTGGTGGTATTTTAAAAAATATATGTAGTGAAAAGTTGTTATTCACAGAGAGAAACAACGTTGTAACTAGCAGCCAGAGTGTTGGTTACAATATTGTTCTTGAAACGGCAAAACGGCAAAAGGAAAGCTTCTAAATGCATATTTGTTTCATTTAAGATTACAGAGAACACAAAGAGAAAGTTGAAAGCAAAATATATTTAATTAACACAGGAAATGCTTTACCATCTTAACACACAAACAAAACGAAACAAACAAACAAATTTAGGATCTTATTTTTCACTGAACACTTTTCAGAATATAACAGACGTAAATTAAACCACATCTAACTGGAATGGAGAAAACAATACTAAACTTATTTACTCTGCATCGACCTCAGGGACGGCGGCAGGGGTGGGCACGGGTGGGCAAGCGCCCACCCAAAAATTCCTTTTGGCCACCCGATTGCCCACCCAATCAAATTCAATAAGTACATATACTTGGTGATATGTGAATGACTCAATAAATAAGTGTGTTCTGGTGTTCATAACATGTATATTTGTCTTGAGAATATTGTCTATGCTAGAAATGTTCACATATTATCAAACCATAAAAAGCCAATTTTGTCATTAGAAAGTGAAAGTAATTAGTAGACCTATTGAGACAAAAAAAAACGGTGATCAAATTAATACTTCTATGATTAAAAGCAGCTAGTAGGCTTAGGAGACTCAAAATTATGCAGGGTATGATCAAGATTAGACCAGAATTTAGGGTGAACTTGAGAACTTCAGCTCCAGGCCTTCACTGGAAAGACTGCTTTGAAAAGTACCACATAATTTAAAAATTAGGTACTTCGGATATAGATTATTATTTGTTATTATATATAATATAATAACAAACCACACCATGTAACTTGGCGAGAAGTTATAACTGAAATTGTGTAGAGGGGATTGGAGTGAGGTCTTGGTCCTGTAAGCTCCTTCCTCCACATACGTATATAAATCCCGGCCTGAGTATGGTTAAAATAATCTCCAAATAAGCAAATGAAAACGTCATCTTAGCGTTACTTCATCCAGCAGCACAATAAATTATTTCGACATTTTAATTATTATTAGAATAATTTAATCAAGAAGACTTAGATGGGCAGGCTATGTGACACGAATGGCAGAGGAAAGAATAGTTTACATGATTCTTGTTGGGAAACCTGATGGTAAGAGACCAGTAGGGAGGCCAAGATGAAGATGGAAGGATAACATTCAGGTAGACCTAAAAGAAATCGGTAAGGATGGGAAAGATTTGATTGATCTTATCCTGGATAGGGACAGATGGAAGGCTTGTGTTGTTGCAGCCATAAACCTTCGGGTTTAAGTATGCTAGAGAGTATACAGGTAGTATAGTTTTAATTAGCTCTGCATTGAAATTCCAGAAGTGTCCCTTTCTTTATTTCATTACAATTTGTATATACCTGTCATCTTGAAATATCAATATGGTATGTGAAATATAAACTTTTTTCGTTCTACTAATAAGAATGAATCACAATAATCGAAGTGAATACATTTTGATAAACCAATTATGTATGGAAAGAGCTACAGAATTATTCACTTGCTAATGAGTGGCTTATCCTATTTTGAAATCTTCGTTCCACACATAAATTTTGTCACATGAATCAGCCGAAAATGACAACAGAATCTGTAGATGCAGCTGAAGTAAAGAAAAAAGTTATGTCATGAAGTATCCAGAAGACGATTTTGTTAGTTTGTTTCTAAGCCCACTTTCATACTCAGATAGGCTAATCGGGACTAAACCTACAGTTTAACGTGTAGTCCGAACCAGTATTCATTGAGCTTCCACCAGAGGAGGGGGGAGTCGAACACATGACCTCTTCATTATAATGCGACAGCGTTATGCCATTGGTGAAAAATATACAGAAATATCTCGCACCTAACGTGGCATTTTATGACCACAGAAGATGCGTCCATTTTAAGAGGGTGAATTGCCTGAGACAAATATTTGAGACTTTCGGAAAACAATGTCATTGTTCACTGAATCAGCTGCCTTGATCCACTAATGAAACACTGGACAATTGAAACTACCACCTCAACTTTCGAAGAGGTATGAACTAATGATACTCCATTTTTGGAAGAGTAAGTTGTGGTTGATTTGTTTTATTTAAAGTCATTTTTCTGCTAATTTTGATAATGAGAACGATAAGGTCAGTGAGGATTAGATTAAAATAACGAAGGGGCGAAATCAAACACACGCTGACACTCAAAATACAAACCCTCATAAATTATTACTTTGACAGTGGGCCCAGGTACCAGGGACTCGTTGCCCTGAAAGAACAAAGTTTCCAGGTTATGCTACATAGGATAGAGGTTGACATTGAAGTGTGTTCGAAATGGTCACGCCATACAACCCAAGTCATCTATGAAAAATAGATGAATTATACCTGGTACGGTGATCAACTTCCATGAATTCCTTGTGTTCCAAATAATTTTGTTACCTCAAAAAATATGTTCATGTCACCATACGTGTATTGCTTCACCCGCATGAGTAACATGACAGTTCAGAAAACAATTAGCAACTTAGCTAATAATCTCTTCAATTCTGAACAGATTTTTCAATCTTACTTCTTTATTACTTATGAGTGATATTTTGTCAAAATAGCCTTTCATTAGCCTAGGAATACTTCATGAACAATGAACAAAAAAATGTTTTTCCGTGTATGTTTTAAATCATTCCTAATAAGACGTTCATTTTAATCCAAACATTCAGTGACGGCGATTAGGAGGAGCGGGAAGTAGGGGATGCAGTCCCCCCCGCCACATTTTGGAACTTTTTGCCCCCGTACTATGGCCTCTTTATGCTAAGCCTTGTCTACCAAGAAAAAGTATATTTTCCTTGCCATTCAAATGTTGGCACCCAATCGCGCTACTGCAAACATTCAGATAGATTTCTCAGTTGTAGAAACCTTGTAAGCTAAGAAAAGTGACCCCAAGGAGTAAGAAAACTCTTTCAGTCAAAAACACATACGATGAAAATACTATGCATTTAAATTACGAGAAACTTCACGATTGTCTACCATCGCATTTTCTATCACTGTAGCCTAATACATAAAATCAAGTATGTGCCTAGTACTTGCAACACAAGCTTAAACCTAATTCAAATTTATTTCACTGTATTAACATGCATGAAAGAATGTGATTAGAATGTATGGCTGCGTAAACACTTCCTTGAAATAATTGTGTCCATCATAGACAAAGCAAAAGGAAATGGAACAAGATCCGAGAATAGATTAGAAAATAATAGAGAGGAAAACAAGAAAAGGAAAGGGAAAAGGAGCAAGAAGAAAATCGGGAGTGTAAGAGATATGGGGATACATATACGTCTTACATGCACATATACCTATATGGTCTTACATTTATACTGCCCACTCTAATCTATCAATATGGAGCTTCTGCCCACCCGGTCGAAAATTTCTGGCGCCGCCCCTGATCGACCTGGAATGTTCCGACACAAATCAAGCAGATGCCGTGTCTTAAATATCTTGAAAGGCATGTGCGGTGCGTGTTTTGTGCGTTCGTTAAGTTCATAACGTTTGTTGGCGCCAGTGCAGGGAGGAGTGGGACATTACCCCCACACATTATTAGGGGGCAAGGGGCGCAAGAGAAGGCAAACACTAAAGCAAGAAACAAGGCTAATAAAATCTAAGAGAAGTATGACCAAATAGGATATTCAAGATGGCATTATAAAGTGCCTAGAAAACGGAAAGAACCAATCCGCCCAGAACTGGTGTCTCGGCCATGTTTAAAAATGTTCATTTTTTTTGTTGTAACTCCTATGAAAGGGCAGTTCAAAACATGTATTATTATTATATTTCTAAAACTTGACATCTTTTTAAAAATGAGGGCAATTTTTGTTTAATGATTTCAGGGAGTTTTGTCCTTTGGAGACAGTTGCGGTAATTATCATATCTCAGCTAAGAAAGCTGGGTTACATAACATAGTTTCAATACATTTCAAGCTACATTTTATGTTCTGTGTACCCTTTTTTCATCTCTAATGTAAATGTTGACATTTAGGTCCAAAACTTATATTCGACTTGAAACAATTTTCAAAGTTTAGAATGAATATTTTAGCATGGAAGTAATGGAATATTAGTGCTATAATTATTTTTTTAGGGGGAATGTATATATAGAATGTTTTAGTAGAAAATATTTGAGCTCTGTTACTGGTCTCCTATTTTAGTTATATCTGATTGAAATTGTTCGTTTTTCATTTTCTTTTGCAAATTTTGAGCCCAAAATATCTCTTGTGGGTGACCTATGCAGGGGCGTGACTTACAGGTCCGTAGGGCCCACAATACGGGCGGTTAAGAAGCCTAAGTAGCCAGAAAAATATTTCAAATTATTTTCTTATTTTTCGTGCAACAGTTACTCAATTTTTCACAATAACTTGCCTTAACATTTTTACTCATTTAACCTTGTCTTAAATATAAAGCACTTTCTCTTTGCCTCGTTTTTTTTGTAATCTCTTAAGAAGAAAACAAACACACTTGCTCTCCATAAAATGAATCAGCTGACTCAAGTGTTTTAATACTACATGTGACAGTTTCCAGTAGTGAGTCAGGAAGAATGTGTGAAGCGAATGTAAGCTTTCTGGTTTACGAGAAAAAAGATCAAAGCGCATCTGTATTCGAAAAATATTTCGTTAACGCGATAGAAGAAGAAGGGATTTCGTTAAGTACGTAAGAGCTGAGGCCAAATTTATGATGGTGCAGATTCTACGTCCGGGATTTATAATGTGGCTGAAACGAAAAATGCGGGAGAACGGAAAATCGCGAAATATGTTGAATGTGCAGCCCATAATTTATATCTAATTTTGAATGATGCTGCATGTGAATTCACGGAAATAATACAGATTTACGAAAACGTAGAAAATCAGTGTTTTAGTTTAAGATGGCAAATTTTGTTTTCAACAAATGTTGTCCTATGTGGTGGTGTTCTAGAAGGCACTTTCAAGAATTATATTAGAATCTAAAAAAGGCCTTAAATGATTCCAAGATTTATCATTGAAAAAAAGTAGAAAAGTTCGATTTATTATGGAAATAGTGCTTCAAGCAGTACTTGAAACAGCACATTTGATATGTCAATTTCTGCAATCAGAAAATGTGGACTTGTAAAACCTTCGAAACTCATTAAAAGTGCTACACTTTCGTTATCCAAATACAGACTTTAAATTCAGAAAGCATTTTCGTCAGCAAAATTACTAGTAAAACATTGAAAGTTGAACTAAAATTTGAAAGTAAAAGAATTTGACGCGTAGAGCGTCATATCGATGAACCCCGTATGGATGAAAGATTACGAGAACCCCGAAAATTATTTTAGAACAACATATTTAATGATTGTTTCGAATAAGTTATTATTGAACTTAAAAGCAGATTTGAAGGCATGGATAATATTGGTATTTTTTCTTGTTTTATTTTTATTTTATATTTTTATTTTTTTACATTTATTCTTCTGAACTCTCCTTTACAGCCGCGATAGAAGAAGAGATTTCGCTAAGTAGATGCTGAGGCCAAAGCTATGATGGTGCAGATTGTATGTCCGGGATTTATAATGGAGTTAAAATGATTGATTGATTGATTTGTTCATTTAAGTTCACTCTATGCACAGATAGGCTAATCGGGACTGGGCCTAAGTTTAAAGTGGGATCCGAACCACTAATTGCCTCCACCGGGTATAGATGGAGTTACGTAAAACGAAATATTGGGGAACTTCAGATGATCTATATAGTGCAGCGAACTGCCGTTTGTAACAAGTACGAAGATGATTTGTTCTCCAACTCTCTAGATCAAGTTTTAAGTTTCAGGAATGTGCAACACTAGAATCCCACCACCTTCCTTAAGTGCTTTGTCAAAATTTCTTCTGGTTGATAACTCTACACAAGCTTCCAGCGTTCCCGATTTCTTCCCCACCTTCTGTTCGTTTCTTGCACTTACCGCCACAGCAGAGCAATCTTTCTCAAAATTGAAACTACCTCCGGAGTAATATAACTCAGGCCAGATTTAGCGGACTTAGTAATTCCCTTGACGTTCTTGAACAAGGTGTCTAAAAGTTAATAACAAAAGAAAATAACTATGCATTTCAGTGTTCTTAGTGTATGAAATGGAAAAAAAATAAAAACTGTTATAGTAATACAGATATTCAATCATCTTGTGGATCTAATAATAATAATATGAATATTAACAAAAATAATAATACATTTGGAATATAATTGTTTTATTTTTATTCGCTTATAATAATTATTTTATTATAAGAATTATAAGAAAATAAGTATTGTTTATTATTATTATTATTACTACTACTACAGTACTACAAAAATTTCTGGCGACGACAATGGTTCCAGGTACTTAGCCCCCACCCCGCCTAGACAAACATTGTGGTTTTGCCTCTGGCTGGATAGTATGTAAAAGTTTTCAATGTCCTTGAAAGCTTCTCTTTTGTTATCGTTCCATTTAATTACATTAATTTATTTCTGCTTTCTGCCCTTTTTAACCTTTTTCCGCAAAAGACATCAACAATACTGCAATAGTCTGACATATTGCGTGCAGCTACAACGTAGTTCTTCAAATGGACGTTGACTGGCGCAGAAAGTGGTGTCATTTTCGTAGCAAAGTTGAAACTAATATCACTAACGCATTCACCATGCTAAATACAATGTTGTTCTGTCTTTATATAATTTTCGACCAAACCGTTATTTACAACGTTGTTCGTGTGACCGGTTCAAATCTCCCTTGATGGATTTCACTCTTCTTTATTACTGGTAGCTAGATATCCCCTTAGTACGTTCGCAGAGTTCAGTGAACGTAAATTCTATTCTTCAGGATACAGAGAAACAGTCGTTTGTGGATTAGCTTTAATAAAAAATATGCCATTACTGACTAAGATGTGATTAATTTGTATTAGCAACTCCTCTGTGCCAAGTCTTCATGAAAGCAAGTTCACAATTAAATTCAGGATACCAAGTTTATATTCGATTTAGAGAACTAATAACGTGCGACAGTATAACATTTTACCAAAATTGTAATATCTTTTAATTATGCAGAGAAATGTATCATATATACATGAACATATGTCATATTTGTAGAATTGTCCCATTGCAACTTATTTACTTCGGACGAAAAAATACACACGCAGTTTAAATTACGTGGATTTAAAATAAAAGAGATCTGGAGAAGGAAAATGGGGGCAAAGTTATTAAATGCAGTTTTTAATACTCTACATGTATAATTACTTCGTGATCTGGCAGAGAAACGTGCATGGCCTTCGACCATTCTGACGATTCATTAAGGGACCAGATGCCTCGTCTCTCTTCTTAGGCCATCTTCTGGAGGCCGCCCACCGCCCTCATCTACGCTCGATTCCAAGAATGCGAGGAATTTTCTCGGAATGGCGATGGTGGCTTCCTGCGAAGGAGATGAAATAGCGTGCGTTGGCTTGCGATAATGGAGAGAGCAAAAGGCAGAAAATGCTAGGAAATGCCCGCTGAAAAGGATATTGCCTTGCCAGCGTTTGGTCGGCACGGTTTTTGTTGGACATTATTTTGCTATTGCAGAACGAATACGGCGAGTGCAGAGAATGTAACCCAGAATACAAACGTTGCATTCAAGACAAATTTGTTTCCCATAAACTGAGCCATTCTCTTTTGGTAGTTTAATCACATCCACAAGTTTATTAAGGAGGCCTGAATTGCTCTTAATGGCAAAGAATCTAGTCTATGCATTTTTTGGTGAATTAAATAGAAAACTTAAATTTTCAATTAAAGGTTTATTTTGGACGTCAATTTATGATTAACTCTGTAGTGAACAGAGTGAACCAATCGTCGAAGGTTCGAGTCTAGCGTACGCATAAGCGTTGATATATTTGGGACAACTGTACAGTCATGGAAAGTAGTTCTTGGGCCACGAGACCTACGATATCGTAACATCTTAAAGCCTGTTGTCTATGCAACCCAAATAACAAAATTGTCGCTTGGGTTTGCCTGGCGGACCTGGATTCTCGGGAATGATTGAGTATTGACAGCAGCGTGAGTCATACCCCCAGGCCCAGCCATAACAAACGACAGCTGGGTGCCGTGAGACCAGCAGAAAAAGTTTCAGGAATTGGTTTCTTAACAACAGCTATTCGTAAGAAAATGTTCTCATTACTGATATTAGAGTCATTGTCAAGAAAGTTCACTGAAATGGTGGTTTTCGTCGAATCATCATCGCGCAACACACATGCTGTCAACCCAGAAGTCCTTGAAAAAGATTGGAGTTAAAAGTAACTACTTGACAAATGATAAGACAAATCGATATTCATTAGTCCCAACTTAGAATTTTGTGTAAGACATGGATCATCATGTCCTATCATCCATTTCATAACTTCATTAATCATCCTCATCGCCTTTGTTGACGCCAAGTGCTAGAAAAGCAATATAAAATAAGCAAAATTAAGAAATTAATAAATGACATTTTCAGCGATTTCACGCAGCAACTCAGTTGCATGTAGGCAAAGTTTCATTAATTGAGAACCAAGGGCCCCCTCGTTGTGTTTCATTGTCATTTTCCCTCCACTTTGCCTGCCGCGATTAACCTGATGTTGATTAATGCACAATCCACAAAGTGCACCAAAGCGGCGCATATTATGAATAGGTAAACTATGTGATATTATGCTAATTTAGAATTTAGTAATAAAATGTGAATTTTGGGGGGTTCAGTTAAGTTGCTGCACATCCATTACGTAATCGCGATATCATCAAATTGTACGAAGCGTGTCTACACCTACGTAAAGTGTCAGTCCCCGTCATAGGCGTGCACAGACCCTCTGATTAGGAGGGGGGATAGCCTTGATGATAGTTCAGGCCGGAAAAGAATAACGTAATTTCATCTCACTTGTTTAAATTTTATTGCATTGATGGGTGTGTTTATATATACACCCCTCCCCCCGCCCCACACACACATATAAATACATACATACATATATATATATATATATATATATATGTATATATATATATATACAACACACACACACACACACACACACACACACAAACACACACACAACATATACTTATATACCAACAGTAAAAATCATATAAATTGTCTCTCAAATCTGCGCGTTCCTTGTCCTCCAAAAAATTGTTCATGCGCTTAAGAGAAAACCTTTTAGCAGCAGTACTTCTCTCCTCGCTAATTTAAAATGCATTACAGAAAACAAATTGCGAGCGAAGGGACCAATAAATTTTCAAATCCAAATTTTTGCAAAATGAAAACAATGTCGATTTAATATGGGGGGAAAAATTCATGGAGCGCCATATTATTCTCTTTTACAATTTTTTTCATTTAGATCGTTTGGCGTCCAGGGTTAACTCACGTCGACTCCTAGCTACGGCTCTGAACTTGACTAGCCTGCAAGAAAAGCAGACATTGCGAGCGAAGCGAGCAAGAACATTTTACAAAAGGTATTCATATTTGTATAAAATTTGAAATCAAGGGAGCAATTGCAGCTCTGTCCCCCCCCCCCCCCCGCAGGTGCTCTTGGCAGTCTGGAAGAAATAATGCAAGAAAGACGTGAAAACAAAATCCATCTTGAGTATCCTTTTGTCCTGCTACTCTTAGATTCTGCTACTCTTGCTTTCCTTTACTTCCATGTTTGCCCCCTAAAATTGATTTCCGTTCAAGGTTGTGGGGGGCTGTGGTTTCGCCACCGCACCCCCTTCCCCCGTAGTTGCTTTGAACTTTCATCGGCTTGAAAATACTTAATTTTGTTTAAGAGTATAATATAGTTTAATAACGGCAATAGGATTCATCTATCCTAAATTTCTAGGTGAAAATATAATAATATAGGGGCATAGATGTCTGGAAGGGGGCAAGTATTGCCACATCTTTCCCTTAGAAAACGAATGTCAACCAAAAAGTACGTTTTCACATGTATAATTTGATTTCAGTCATAATAATTTATATTAATTATTATAATGAGGATGCAGGAATACGATAATGCAACACTATTATCGGGGTAATATGCCACATGGAAAAATACCTTGCTTGTCTCTTCGTGGAAAAAATCTGCAGACGTCCATGATTAGGGGGGCATTTGCCCCCCCCCTGACCCCATGGGCGCACGCCTATGATCCCCGTGATGGAATATGTAGCCAAAGCCAGGGCTTTAAGATCAAATTTGTTTTGTTATTGTTTTTATTAGTAATTACCTCAGTTTTCTTCCTCTGAAGTTAAATTATTCATGACGACGATTTATCATTACATTAAAGACAAGAATGAACATACACAATGAACCCATTTTGGTCGGAACTCGAACTCGGAACCTTGTTCAGCAAGAAATACAAATATCCATAAGGCATGAGTGTTTCATTGGAGATGTTCCTCTACTTCCGTCATTTTATCACTAATATATTTCTTTAATATACAATAATAAATCACAACTACCTAAAAATAAATATTATTTTGCATTTTCACATGCATATGTTTTTTTACGGTTAGAGTGTGAACTGGCACTTGTTTATTTAGATTTTTTTTATGTTTCGTGTGTAGTTAAAGATAGGAAAAATGCTTGAGGAACGATTAGGGCTATAAGAATTCCGTCCGTGACAGAGGGGTTAGCACAGTGCGCTACGATGTCTGATGTTCTGGGTTCGAATCCCGTCGTGCGCATGGGTGTTCTTTGTGAGTGCCCCTTCATCAATTTCATCATATCACTCATCCTCGTCGTCGCGATATGCAAGAGGTGAAAGAAAAACGACGCTAAATAAGAAAATAAAAAGACTTATAAGAATCATTCTTATTTCCGGACGTGTCCTAGATTTTATAGTTGTGTCTGGCCTCCGGAAGGAATTTGAAAGAAATCTCAAATGTCTTATACGTATTTTGGGCATCACGTAACTTCAAATTAGATGGAGAAACAGGGGAGTCTAAGAAAACGTGGTTGCTTGGAGAAGTATGCTTAAATCAAAGAGTGTGCATGGTTGCTACTGGATGTTCGGAAAAGCTCAGAAATTACTTCACAATTTTCTAGATCCGGAAAAGTCCGGATATATGTATAAAAATGCTTACTTTGTGAAGTTCTATCGATATAAGTGTCGGTAATTTGTTCGAAGTAACAAGTAATTTTTCTCCTTATTGGAGAAATAAGGCACACAATTCTGTTTTTTCCCAGTGTATAGTAGTTTTTTACATATTAATAAAGAAGAACTTCCAGACTTTGTTTACGAAATTGTGAATTTTTTCCTTCCCGAATTCATGGATTGTTTTCTCTTCCTGGCCCCACATCGACGAAAAACGTTCTGTCTTACATACACAAGTTGAAATCACATACAGCCGTGCTATTAATTAGCAGTTGAGGAATTTTGAACTCAACCGTTCACTTCAACATTAATTTTTCAGCTGAAGATGTGTCATATTCTCGTTATATGCTAAGATGTCCTAGTAACCTATTATATTTACTGCAAATACGATCGTGTTCAACATTTTGAGACAATTAGTCCTACTTTCCGCTGAAGAGTGTGATGAGAATTGTTTTTGCTCAATTTCTGATATAATTTATTCCAGCATTTCCTTCAACTTCTATTACCTTGTTATTACCTCCAATGATTACACAACTTTTCCTTCGTGCTCGACCTTTGGGTTCAGAAATGTTTACAACATCCCCATCTCCCGCGTGTAAATAGCAGGAGGCAACAACACTCTGGAAGACCATAATGTATACAACTTGTTTACTACATATTTTATGAAAATATTAGAATGTTACCTTGATATAACTGTGGATTAGAACGAACGAAATAAAATACCTATTTTATACGCACACTGGAACGAGCGCAGGCCAGCTGTGAGTCACTCTGGCAGTGAAGGTCAATGATCGAAGCAGTTAGTGCTTGCTCCCTACAAGCAGACGCCTTATCTTTCCTCAAGGAAACAAGGAAATCTTCGTTACTTTTTTTCGCCAGACTAATAGTGAACATTTACAGGAACGTAAGGAGTAGTATCGTATTCTATTGGAATTAGATTTCGTGGTGTTTAAAAGATATCATAACAATATGTAAATCTCGGTTGTGACCTACACTGAACGTATTTTAAAGTTTCATTGACATGTGAAAGCGGAAATTTAGAGATCCTTCTTCCTTACGATTTCTAAACAACCGAAGAGTGTGGTGAACGTGAAACTACTTATTGTTCGCAACAACGGTATGTATTATACAAATGGTATCTAATCAAAAACCCTATTACATCACAGGAAGTGATTTTTAAGACAATTCTCCCATGTATCCAACGTAACCAATATTCAGATTGATTCCAAGCTTCTGTTTGGGTTATTTTGTGTCGCATTTTCACCTCTTGCGATAATCGCGACGATGAAGATGATGGGTAATGATACGAATGCAATGCTACATCTAAGCCTCAACAGGTTTCAAAAATGGATCCTCTGGCTTTGTAGAGAGTTACGGTGATTTTGATTTTTATTTACATTTGGTATTTTAAGTCCACTTTATGCACACAAAGGCTAATCGAGACTGCATCTACAGTTTAAAGTGGGATCCTAACCACTGTGTCTCCACCGGGTATCGAACAGGGGACTCCTTGATTACAAGGCGACTCCTCTACTACAGCGCCATCGGGAAGGATGAGAGAGAGAGAGAGAGAGAGAGATAGAGAGAGTTACGGTAACTACGATAATGAAGAATTGAAAGTAGCAGAACGACTAAGCTATTCTTTTGTCAATATTGGGATTGTTAATGAATGTTATGAATGTCAGTTCAAATTGAAAAAAAAATAAACTAAAAAATTTCCAGAGTGCCGTTACAAATCGTTAATTTTTCTCTTTCCACACATTACTTTGCTACTATGTAGATATTTGCATGCTAAGATGTAGAAAGTGCTGCATTTTCAGTGTGTGGAATTGAGATTTATTTCTGAGAATGGAGTGAGTAGTGGGAAAAGGATCACCTCACATGTTTGGATTATAACCCCTCCCCCTTACACACACGCACACAAAATATATCGGCTGTTGTTCTTATAAGGAAATATAACATGTATGAATTGTGTCAAGGAATATTGGAGCCTATTCACATCCCTACGGAACTTGGAAGAAAGCCCACGTAGGGATTGGGAAGTTCTGTTCCGACAAAATCGGGATGTATAGTAAATTAATAAGCAAAGTCCTATCTTGCGCTTTGCACCAAGCCATGAAGGCGTATAGGGGGTGTGGAGTTAGTGGAGTTGGGGCTCCACGCTTTCTTCATAAGGCTGAAGGTGGGAATGATGGGATCAGCACCACGCCCCTGGCCGCCTTACCCCCCCTTTCCCCAGAGTTTCCTCCAGGTATCTACTTTATACGACGCTGGGTTGCCACCGAAGCAGCTTGAACAGGTGGACAAAATCCCGATTATCCCCCGTCGGGGATCGAACCCAGATCTCTCGCATGGTTATAAAACGCCCTAACGACTGTGCTACTGCGGCACATACAGTAATTAAGGCGAGAATTGTTTTAGCGTTTCTTTCAACGTTTTTAGGGGAATGATTTTCGGAGATATAACGTGTAGCTCTTTTCGGTTCTGCGACCTGGGTTGAGAAAAGACGATTTTCTGACGAACAACATTCCACCTGACAAGTCACGTGACTTTCCTACATTTCCTGTGCCTCTTGGCTTTTGCATGAAAGACGAGTTGCTCTTGAGACAGACAGAATCACCCGATCACCTAAAGGTGCAATGTGTGTTGCCTACCCTTCCGGCATTATTTACTGCCATTAAAGTCTTATGGGGAAGAACTTTTTTCCACCACTGTACACCAAGCACGCGACTGACGTTAGCGCTGTAATATAACGTGGCTTAGAAGTACAGCAGAACTATGAAATTGTGCTTAGAACAGAGAAGAAGAAAGAACGTCTAGCTACACAAAAGCACTCGTGTGCAGTATAGTTTATAATGAACAACGAATATCGATGGAGGACATCTGTACCCCATGCGCCTAACGGAGGGTGAAAAGTTAATCATAATTTCTCCTCATCATCGCAATTAGCCAAGTATATAGAAAAGAAACTTACATTAAGAAAAAAAGTATAGTTAGAATTAATTACTTTGTTTTGAAAAAAATGTGACGTATATTTTTATTATTCATCTACGCAAGTTTGCTTTCTCTAGCGTCTATTTTGCACAAGCAGAGTTTCTCTTGACAAAAGTTTGCAAGGTTTCTCCTATTAAGAATATCACTCAGATGTCCGTTTTCAGTGAAATTTGAATATCTTACAAGAAAGGTACACCAAACGGGAATCAACTCTAGTGTGTCTTTATGCTACTCATATGTCGATATAGAGATGTGGGTAGCTTGCAGAAACAATCAGTCACCTTCTCAGCTGGGACACCCTCTGTAAATGGGAGGTAGTAATCAATCAGTAATTACATCAATCAGGTAATTATAAAAGTTCCGTTCAATAATACATTAAAATTTGCCTCACTAGTTATTGTTAATCATAAATGATATATTTATTAAATACTAATACCATGAATCAATGTTTCATACATTACCACCAACGATTTGTTTATTAATAATTCTCGTGAATTTGATTTAATTAATATTTAATTTCATTGGCAATATGTGCTTTTCAATTGTAATTTCGAGGACAATATTTATTACATATTGACCAAAGTTCTCAAATATTGTACACAATTAGTGTTTCTGTCCAGCATTTCCTTCTACATACGAAGGAAACATATTTCTGCTCTCTATCTACGGAATCTGTGGAGCGAGGCCACGCATAACGGTAGAGAAGGAGAGAGAGAGCGAGTGGGCGGAGTAAAGCAGTGATGCAAACGGCTGTTAGCTGCAGCCGCGTTTTTCTCTCAGTGCACTCACTTCCCCTTTCACGTGTCCATTGTACTACTTGTTCATGGAACTTGGTTTCGTTTATCCCCTGCAGAGATTCGCTGGACAGAGTTTAAGAAATAAATAATGAGAAGAGGGAAAATATATGTAACGGTTCCGTTTTGATCAAAGTGCTCAATTATCAACATAAAATGTATGTCAAGTGACATAAAATCCTGCGCTTTTCCTAACACCGGTGATGCCATATCCCGCTCTGACACAGATATATTGAAAACTTAATATTGTCCCAGACCGGAAATTTGCCAACCGTTGCCCGAGGGTTCGAGCTTTATTGGTCCGCCCTTTCTTCTGGAAGAAGAACTTTGTAAGGGCTGGTGTTTCCGTCAAGCAGATTTCTTCAATTAAATCAACCAAGATATAAATGAAGTTTGAAAAAAATATTATAATCTTTCTGGGAAAGCCAGAGAAAGATATCTCAAATGTCATTTTCAAAGGTACTATGCTGAAACAGCATAATAAACATTGCAAAGCTCGTTTACAAATTATTTTATTTCTTTACAATAATTTACAACATGCATTTTTTTAAAAATTTATGAATATAAATATTCATATAACGCAAGAATTGGGCAAAAGTCACGAAAAGTGCGTAGGGTAATATTCAGTGAACCGTTAATCTAATTCGTATGTTCCAACAATGTGCTTTTTTATTCATTATTTATGCACAATCTTGAGAGAATGTGAAATTTAAAATATGTTGCGTGCCAAATATTAACTTCTTTCGTTTCATTGGCCGTGAGTTTAGTTGTTTTGCTAATTTTTACACGATTACGTTATTTTCAGTTCTAGAAAAGTGTAGAACTGACAATGAAAATAAAATAACGGTATCATTTTAAAATATGATATTTAGGGAATAATAATGCAATTTTGTGAATCGAAACGGTTACGAGTGGTCTTCAAAAAGTTAGGACCGCTCACTCATCACAAATATTTATTCGTGGGTCCTTGCTCTCTCTCTCTCTCTCTCACACACACACACACACACACTTTTGCTCTGTGGAACTCCCCGATAGCGTAGTGACATCTCGTAATGCATGGTTACGGGACTAAATTCCAAGTGGAGACAAAGGATAGTGGTTCGGATCTCACTTTGAACTGCAGGAAGAGTTCAAATTGTCTTATCAGAACATGAAAGTAGAGTTAAAACAAACTTTGCAAATCTTGTACTTGTGCTTACGTTTCGTTCGTTTTATTCTTCCTCTCCCTTCTCTCACTCCATCTCCCCTCCCTCAGTTATAATCGGCTGGATTGTAATTCTCTCGTCCAAATAACTTTGCTTCTTGCTGAATATTTATTTTGCCACGAAGTCAAAAGTGAAACATTAGATCGCTTGTTAAATAGTGTCTACTGTCCCCCCCCCCTTTCCAAACTCACACGCACCCTCAGTAAAGAAGAAAATCAACGTGAACAAAATTCTATTTTTGAACAAATATATATTTTGCATTGTATTTAGGAGTTCATTAAATGTGATTGCTCCTATCACTCTACTTCCTCACTCAGTTTCTTCCTGGTGCCGCCACTGTTTCTGGGAGGGACAAGAAAAACTTTTAATAAAAGTAAAATTAGGCATTCAAAGGACAATTTACGTAATCTGGACGATTTGGTGGAGACATTTGATGTTCATTTCTTCGCTTCGTTCTAAATGCCCGACAGTTCTCATCTTCGTGGTTAAGGAAGCCTTTGAAGTAACAAAAGCATAGAATCGAGATTTTGAACGGGCTTGTTTCGGTCACTAGGCGAATGTGAAATAGGTATTTCAATTAGTACTTTACATTATTCTTTCTGAAAATAACAGAAGGAAAATAAGATTCAGAAGAAAAAAAACATATGTACTTATAATACAGGGTGATTCAAAGGTGTTGAACCACCCATATAATTTCTACTGATATCAACGAACATGAATGGAACCCTATGTAGTATCCAGGAGACCAAATACACTTGTAATTTTTTCAAGTACTGCATCTTTGATACGCTATCTTGGATCCTCCATCTTGGATTCAACTTCATATATCAAAATCATGTGAAATTTTCTGTCAAATCTAATGGTGAAATTATGAGGTTGGTTCCACAATTTCGAATCACCCTGTGTAAACAATTAATATATTGTTGATACAAATTTAAATCTAAGCACCTAAATTAATGTACTATTATTACAGAGAAAACACTAAAACCGATACCTAATTCGTGCTGATTGCAGTAAAGACAAAGGCAATCATTATTGTGTGGACGGTAATGCTTCTTTATGGTTAATTTGTATGTAACGGTATGGAGTTACCTTAAAGTTGGTGGTGCAGGTAATGACTATGAAATAATTTTCGAGCAATGTTGTTTTGTGTATGTTTTATGAAAGAGGTCAATTTCTATGTTGTTCACAAACCCTATAGTGGTGCATAACCTCCGGCGATATGTGACTTCTGATTCTCTGTCAAGCGTGAAGTAAATGCGTTCATTATCTAGTGTTCCTTCAAGGTAAATGGTGTTATAGAAAACACTAAAGGGCAAGGTTCAAATTTATAGTGTAGATTTCAGAGATCCATCCCAATAACATAAGAAACCCCTTTAATCTAATCCCTTTGATTTTTCAGCACATTTTAAAATTGATGTTTCTTAAAGACAGAAAAGCAAAACTCTTCTTGAATTGAAATATTTTCCTATTTAAAATCTCGTCAGTGCAAACATTGTAACTACTTATGGACATCGAGAAAATACATATGCATATCCAACTTATTGTAGACAATACCATAATGAAGCCATTTGAATGTATGATGAAGTGGTTTGCTCCGTGATATTATTATGTAATTTATTGCATTTTCAATGGTATGTCGAGAGGTTCTTAATATTGTTTAACAATATTATTCTTCTACTTACTCATTGTAACATTTTGTTGTGCATGTATTTTTGTTCATTTTTTAGTTGTGTAATGTGGCTGTGCTAGCTTTTTAAACTAATTATTATCACGAGGATAATTTTTGATCAGATAAAAGACAAAAGAGTCATGCCTGGTTGAGCCTCTAACCCAACTTGTACAAAGACAAGATCACCGAACTCAGGAGTCAATGTGCCGAGAATTGGTGAGCCACATACATTAATTAACAGTGATGAGCGGTTGTCACCCCTCCCTCATAAGAAAACAAAACGTTCAATGAGCTGAATAACTCACAGCAAGCGGAAAAGTTCTTAAAAATCCATTAAAATGGGGAAAATATCATTTCACATTAGTTTCCGGTTTTTCTAGATAAGATTTGGCTGTAAACTTTCTCTGTCATTGACAATCTGTTTTTAAAGTTAAACACTTAAGGTAATATATAGTACAATAATATACAGGTATTGTAAAACAGCGCAGTTCATCTAAAGTAAACGGACACCCTACATTCACTCGTAGAAGTACATATTTCAAATATACAGAACTGCTTACTATATAAAATTATACGTTCTTATAGAGCAAACTTTAAATATTGTGTGTCCACTTTCTGTTGTGGATAGTTAAATTTTTATCCCATTTTCTCAACATTTTCCTGTGAAATTAAGTCTCTTAGTGAGATAAAACCTACAATTTAAAGATTTTTTTCGGGTTTTTCTGTAAAGTTACATAAATCGAAAAGAGAATTAATATAAAGTACTTATCCATAAGGTCTTACATTAAAATTAAACATGTGGAAACGTGACACATTCAAAAAGACAATATTATCAGCATAATCTTATATTAGGCATGTGTATAAATTCTAAGCAATGATAATCCTAAATGAATATAATGTTTCTAATATTTGCTATTGAAAGAAAACACATAAAAAGCTATCTGCTGTAAAATTGCATTTTTTTTACTTAACCGAAGATCAGTCGAGCTCGCTTCAGTCACATCGTCGGTCTAGGGTGAGTGCTGCGCTCACCTTTGCTTTTCAGGCATATTTCACCGCATTTTAATTTGTTAAAGTTTATTTTTTGACCTTCAAATGATCTCTTTATTATATCCCTTCTTCTGTATTACATTTGTGTATCAAAATGTTTATTTGTTTTCAAACAGGGTCATGCATTGTCGAAGTGAACAGCTCACAAGAAGCTCATGTTCCTCAAAAGCTGCTCAGAAGAACTCTGGGGCAGTTCCATCTGTGCTCCACAAATCTGACAAATATAAAATCACTTAGACATTTTTCGTATTTTCTATTTACACAGAAAAAGAACTGGGGACGAAAAATTACAAAAAACAGCGTTGACTGATTAACTAAATAATGAAAAATGGAAATAAAAAACAAGTTAACGTCATCGTCGCGTGTTAGCTCTGCGTTCCCTTTTCCACAACAATGGACATAAGGACGTGCGCTGGATAGAAAATTACCCAGAAGAAAATTGCTTCTTAATTCTGAATTTTAATTATTTCAAAGGATGTAAATAGTAATACTACCTTCAACGATTAACATAATTTTATTAAATTTGAACATTTTTATTGGTTGGCCGCGGTGGCTCAGTCGGTAACGCGTCTGACTACCATGCTAAAGGTTCCGGGTTCGATCCCCGGCCGGTTCAAATCCGGGAACTTTTCTAACGATGGAAGCGGCCCCGGCGCCCACCCAGCGTCGAATAACATGGGTACCTGGGGGAAACCCTGGGGGGTAAAGGCGGTCAGGGGCGTGATGCTGATCACATCACCCCCACTCACGACCGGATCAAGAAAGTGTGGGGCGTTACCCGCGTTCTCATTCAGCTGTACAATTTGAACTGAATTCGCATAATCCTTGAGTGAAGATTTTTTATGGATTTTCTTTGTAGATGTGAAAATATTTAACTAGTGACGCAGATATGTTTCACATCTTTCATGCAGCTGAGAAACTTGTTGAAGAACATTATCTTGAGCCGACACTTTACCTACTTTAGAAATTAAGTACTTTGAAATATTGTACACAACAACCAATGAGATTGATAGGAGGTTCATTACAAAGCAAATAGGAATAGAGATATTCCATTATTCATGTTATGCTCCGAACTGGGAAAAAGTGACAGAAAAACGACCTATCCTTAATTTTATCAGCGTATCCTGTCTCTACAGCTTTCGAAGTTTAACTCTCAGTAGGATAATTCAACACTCGCTTAGGCAAATAAATAGAACGCGACCTGGGGTATGTAAAAGTAAATACATTTTTTTCTAGAACATATTTCAATATTATAACTTTATATTTAAAATATTTTGAGTTTATAGACAGTGTTCAACATAGGCGGAGTTAAGTAGGGGCTATGGGGGGCTAGCGTCTCAAGAACCTGACATTAGCACCTCAAACGCATGTGATATATGCATAAAATAATTAAGGAAAGAGCAATTGCACACAGAAATTAGAAAATTCTCATGAAACTTTCATGTATTACTCTTGTGGTGTGGCAGTCACACATAAGGAAATAATTTCAAAATATGTCCCGATGTAGAATACATTGACAGTGCAGGTGCCTTTTTACGGGGATCATTTGTTCCCAAACAAGATAAAAAAAGGTAAAGTGTTCCCCTGTGCTTAGCACCACGCCATGAAGGCGTATAGGGGGTGTGGGGGTAAAGCCCCACACTTTCTTGATCCGGTCATGAGTGGGGGTGATGTGATCAGCATCACGCCCCTGACCGCCTTTACCCCCCAGGTACCCATGTCATTCGACGCTGGGTGGGCGCCGGAGCCGCTTCCAACGTTAGAAAAGTTCCCGGATTTGAACCGGCCGGGGATCGAACCCGGGACCTTGAGCATGGTAGTCAGACGCGTTTTTTTTATATATAAAAGGAAATACCCCCTACACGGAGGTATCCCCAACCATTCACTCTTTTTCTCACTTTTACACTTTTCAATTCTTACATTTTTCTTTGTCTCTTATCAACTGGACGAACACAAATACCCATGCCTTACCCGGGACTCGAACCCGGAACCCGGAACCCACCGACTGAGCCACCGCGGCCACCTCCCAAACAAGATTTCAAAGTAAATATATTACCGTTATTTCTTTTGATCTTCCACCTTGGAGTGCTAGGTAAACATTGTTACATTCAAACAATAGTGGCGTTGAGACCAGTGTTTACATAAATGTAGCCTTTCAACAATGAGTTCCTATAATTGTGTTTTTTCGAACATGAGAAAGAAAAGCCGTTATTGAAGAGACTTAAACAAAATAGCAGTTTTCATGAGGAAATGGAGTCAGTTGAAGGAAGTGAATTTAGTTTCTGTGGATATGTAGTGCGTGGGGGACATTTGAAAATGTACGCCTAAATGTTGCGTGAATGTGTCGCGATCCTGTAGAAGCGATTCAGTCGTGCGTAATTGTTTTATTAAGTGGTGATCACTACAGTTTATTGGTGAAATTACTCTTTTCCAAGTCTTTTGTGTACGTTGCACTGCGTCACCAATATGTGTGCAGATGTGCCAGGTTTATTTGGATTTTTCATTGCACGAAGGCGGTGCAGTTGAAAGTTGTGTTCAACTCTCCTGGTGACGGGTGAATATTGTAGATTACTTCTAGAGATGCTGCTCTATAGGAATCTCAGGTATATCTTGCGGTCTTGGAATAGATTCATTCTTCTGGAGGTAAGAAGAGACTTATATGGTGTTTCAAGTACCCCACAGGAAGATTATTGTGGAAGGAGGCGTGCTTATGCTGGTTGAATAACAGCAAGAAATCTTAATCACCTTTTGGAGATTGGAAATTATCGGAAAATCATTCTTGAATTTTCTGCGCATACTGTTTGTGAAATGAAAGATCAGATGACAGATTGATCATTCCTTTTACTAGAGAGTTTATTAATAGTAAGAGTCAGGCGTCTAGCAAACATGCTTAGACTATTGAATTTGAGAAAGAAATTTAAATAATGCATAGGCAGAGTGTTCATATAAAACCTGCTTGGAATCCCATAATCGGTTTTCTTTTGAAGTCACTTGGCCAGGCATGGACGTCCGGAAAGGGGTCAAAGAGGGGGGGGGTGCTCTTCTTGGAAAATGAAAGTCAACCAAAAATGTTACATTTAACACATATATTTTGATTTCAGTCACCATAATATGTGTTAATTATTGCATGAATATGAAAAATTCAAATTTAAGCAATGTTTTTTGAGGGAACAACACTATTATTGGGGAAAATGTGCCTATTTCCCCCCCTGGAAAAAAATATTTTCCTTGCCCCTCCCTGAAAAAATCCTGAGGACGTCCATGTGACCAGGATTATATAAAAGTTATTTGGTCAACGATTCTCATTTAAGAGCCTCGTTTCCAGGATAATTAAATAATATTTTGCTTATAGGTAGCAAATTTCTAAATCTGTCATGCCTTCATTTATTAGTGCAAGTTCTTTTTATATATAAAATATAACTAACAAATGACTAAAATTAAACGGTGTGACTGAGCTATTAGCATATGGAGATGTAGACTTACTGGAGGATGATGCAAATACAATTAAGAAGAATGCTAAAATATTTTGCAAAGCAGCTAAAGAGATAAGTTTGGAAGTTAGCAAAGAGAAAAATAAATATATGCTTACAGGCCGAAACCAAGTGTTAGGTAATAATCAAAATCTAATTATTGATATCAACTCCATTAAACCAGTTTCCAAATTCAAGTACTTAAGAGTAATACTAACAAATAAAAATGATATTAAAGAGGAAATAAAAAGCAGGCTTAATTCAGGAAATGCATGTTACTTTTCTCTTCATAAACTTTTGTCATCTCATTTAATATCTAAGAAACTAAAAGTGAAAATATACAAAACAATAAATTTGCCTGTAATATTATATGGATGTGAAACTTGGTCCCTTACATTGAAAGAAGAACATAAATTGAGAGTATTTGAAAACAGAAAAATAAATATATGCTTATAGGCCGAAACCAAGTGTTAGGTAATAATCAAAATCTAATTATTGATATCAGCTCCATTAAACCAGTTTCCAAATTCAAGTACTTAGGAGTAATACTAACAAATAAAAATGATATTAACGAGGAAATAAAAAGCAGGCTTAATTCAGGAAATGCATGTTACTTTTCTCTTCATAAACTTTTGTTATCTCAATTAATATCTAAGAAACTAAAAGTGAAAATATACAAAACAAAAAATTTGCCTGTAATATTATATGGATGCGAAACTTGGTCCCTTACATTGAAAGAGGAACATAAATTGAGAGTATTTGAAAATAAGATCCTTAGGAAAATATCTGGGCCTAAAAGGGATGAAGAGACAGATGAGTGGAGATGGTTACATAATTAGAAGTACATAATATGTATTCATGTCCAGATATTATTAGAATGATTAGATCAAGAAGACTTAGGTGGGCAGGCCATGTGGCACGAATGGGAGAGTAAAGAAGAATTTACAGGATTCATATTGGGAAACCTGATGGTAAGAGACCTGTAGGAACACCAAGACGAAGATTCAGGGATAATGTTGAAATGGACCTAAATACAATTGGTAGGGATGGAAAAGAGTACATAGATCTTGCTCAGGATAGAGACAGATGGAAGGCCTGTGTTGCTGCAGCCATGAACCTTTCGGTTTAAGAAGGCTGGGTTAGTTCTTTCATATATATTTTGTTTTATTCAGGCCTTGTTTTCAGGCACAAATGATAATTATTTAAATTAAAAAATGTATTTACCCTTAAGTCTACATGGAGACCAAAAATAGCGCATACCTCGCGATAATTCAGTAACTTGCGAGGTTCTCAATTTTGTAATAGTCCGTAATTCTTCGTTTCCTTAATTCACTTCTTCAATAGACATTTCTTAAGATCCGAACTCGTCATAAAACCTATAGTGATTGTTGCAGATTAGTGCACTTAATTTCAGAGTCCTATACGTTCCTACATATAAAAATACACATTATTTCTTTAAGCATTTTTTTATACATCGCTGCTCATTAAATGTTGTCAAAACTTATACGTTGCTGTTCATTCTTATTTTTTTCTGATTTGCCAATAGGCGGTACTGGACTGTAATCTGAATTATCAAAACTTATAATAGCATTGATTTCTGTTCGATTAGATATTAAAGTAGTTATGTACCCGCGTTGAGTCCGATAAATCAATTCATTGGAAAAGATCGCTCAAAGATCAATTGATTATGTAGGTGTGGGGGCAAGCAAGGGTATTGTTTTGAGTGATGACGTCATGGGTTGGTTTGTTTCGATTGGTGTGACGTCGTAAAATGGGTTTGGTGTATTTTGTGATGCGTGTTTGGATTGGTTGTTAGTGAGGAGGAGGAGAGGCTGACGGTATCACTAGCGACGGTTGAGAGCGTGATGTTGTTCTGGGAATTGTAAGAAAACATGGCGTTCGGGATGAAGATAAAGTTTGCAGACTGTTAATGGATGAGAAGAGATGTTATAGAATTCTTGGAACGGTTGAATGTGTGGTGTGTTTTTCGGGATGGTGATAAATTGGGACGGTGATAGGTTTTCAGGGTTGTTAATGGTTGAGAGCAGATGGTGTGTGAGTGTTATGGAATTCGTGGAACTGTTGAGTGATATGTGAGTTGTATTTGTAGGGCTGGAGATAGGGTGTCTGGATGGGTAATATGTCTGGTGATTAAGGACTGGGTTATGAAATTCTCAAAATGACTGTTGAATAAAAGGAGAATAAAAAGTGTGTGTCGGGTAGGATGTGAGGGAAGAAGAACAGGAAAAAGAGAAAAAGGAGACTGTGAGTCTAGATGTAAAGAAAAAATAGAGCAAAAAAAGTAGGTTTCGCGGAAGAAGTGACTGTGTATACTGTACGAGGACAGGAAGAAGATAGGAGAGGAACGTGGGCGTTGGACGCTTTGCGGGAACGGATGCAAGCGATACGTATCGATGACGTAGATCGGAAGGGCGGTATGTAAAGGATTTGCAGACTGCGAGGTTATCAGAATCAGCATCTCAGTTGTCGAAGCAGCAGAGCATTCTATAACCTGGAACAGAACAGTGAATATCGGAATCTTTGTTGCCTGCAAACTTACCTTGTACAGAGACTAGCAGCTATTCGTGCCGACGCACAAAGACTGTCAGGATCATCATCTGTCCGAGGTGAATTAACTTAAAGGTGAGAATGGGTGTAATATCGTGGCTGGTGAAAATTGTGAGTGTTCCGATCGGTAGGAAGTCCTCCGATCGACCGCCGCAGATTGGCCCAGCATGTAGTTCGCGCCGTTTTATGCACCGAGGCTGATCGGTACAGAAATATACGAGGGCATGGTATAAATTGTCCGATCTATCGATCGAGTGACGGATTGAACTGATGTTCGAAATCCGTAAGTATATATAGGTATATAATAGGTATATATAAGTATATAATATATATAATAATATATAAGTCTTTGATCTTGACCTTTAACCTTCATGTTGACCTTTACCTTGAAAACTTAAAATTCGAATATCTCGACTCCTAATTGAGGTAGATGGATAATTCAAAAGCTATTTTACTCAGAAGAAATGCTCATCCTCCGCCAATTTTATACTTTCTTTATTTCCGGTCGGAGACCCAGGATGTTACATTCAGATGAAAGGTCTTGTCGTGCAGATTCCGAATCTATAATTACTTTTGCTCTAGCTCAATTAGGGCCGGCAGGGCGACTCTTCAAATTTTCTATGTGATATTTGCGATTATATAAAAAACTTTTTTCTTTTTTTTGAAAACTTAAAATCGCAGTAACTAGGAAGATGGTTGATAGCTTGTTGGACTCGGAAGGAAGTTCTCTTACCGATGAACTAGTTTCATTGTTCCAGGCTCAGCGGTTTTCCAGTTTCTTTATTTTTGGCCGTAGAGCGGTGGAATAAGGCTTGTTGGAAAGCTCTTGACGCGCAGATTCCGAATCTATAATTAGATTCGCTCTACGTCAATTAGGAGAGGAGATACAGCGATTTGAAAATTTCTGTTAAAGACAGTCAACCTGTTCCGAGAATCTGACAAGGTATCATATCAGGCAGAAAAACATCTGCTAAAGACGGTTGACGATTTCTGAGAATTTACATGAGCTGCCATATCCGTCAGGAAAACATCTGGTGAAGACGGTTAACTATTAAACTGCTTTGTCATGCTTGCGTATATAGGGAATGGCGTTCTCTCCACAAGAAAGTCTTCGTGAAACAGTCATCGTACGTTAATTGATGTACAGTTATCCGCTGACGATCTGTTAGCACGTTATCGTGATGGATATTACACAACACCTAGACAGTTACGGGAAGTGTTGGTAATATCTCCTTAGTAGAGGAGTATGACCGTTTACTACGGACCGTGAAATCATTCGTACCCGATCTTACAGGAGAAGGATGGAGAAATATTTCCGAGGAGTGCCAAGGCCCGTCCTCGACAACCCGATCCTGTATCCAGAGTTGCCAAGGAGAAGCCGTCGCATACGACTATGTTACATCACCAGGAGCTTCTAGAAACACCGCATCCGGATCAGACCCGGAACCTTTGCCAGGACCGTCATGTAGACCGGACCCCTTACCACCAGCAGAACAGTTATCCCAGAATGGTTCTGTATCAGATTGTAGAGGTAAGAAAAGAAAACGTGCTACAGTGTCTTGTGAACAGATAGGGAATATATGATTACATAACATTCAAAAACATGAATATCCTAAATTCCGATCCAAAGGACGACGTGTGGAATTCAGTTTCTCACACCCTCCAGAAAATGTCCATCCTCACACTTGGATTCGCGAAGGTGTTGAAAGTCTTCTCAACTACGTAAAGAAAGACAACAAGGATGAAGACAAAATAGGTTTAACTCTGTCTAACATATCTGACCCAACTGTAAAGGATATTTATATCGGGTGGCATAGATGTGATCAGTTGTATAGTGATATGATGTGGAACATTATGTACAAAATATTGCAAAGTGCGATAACCTTCACTGCTACAGATCGCTTAATTTTACGAGCAGACCATGTCAATATACCTGTTGGAGGTGGTGGGGGTACTCGAACATATGGTTTACCTAATTACATGTTAAGCACGCAAAAAAGAAGTATCATCGGTGTGCTATATGAAAAAAACACTCTGTTTAGCTGAAGCTCTGGTCATAGGGAAAGCCTATGCTGATAACGATCCGTCTTATACTCGATATAGAAAAAACAGAAATATTCTTAAACCGGTTTTCGAACTTATTTGAAAAGCAGATGTAGATCTGACAGACAATACGTGTGTCGGAAGTGGAATTCATGTACTGAGAAAATTTCAGCAAGTTCTTCTTGAATATAAAATTATTGTATACAACAATCTTCGTGACGTTAAAGATGTTTTGTTTGAAAGACTGGTTGAAAATGCTTCCAAATGTATATACCTTCTCTATGATAACCCCAGACAGCATTATAATGTGATAGTGAACCGTTTGGAGCACTTGCGGCAAAACAAGAATGTCGCGGGTGTAACGATCTCATATTTCAAAAACCTCATAACCATCTGTGTAAACAATTGTGTTCTATGTGCCGTTCAACTCCACCGTGTGTACCTGAACAGGGTGTTCGAAGAATATATCAGACTTGTCACAGAAATTTCAAAAATGAGAACGGCTTCACAAATCATGTTTCTACACAATTCCGAAACGGTACAGTCTGTAGTGAAATCCAGCAGTGCCCCCGATGTTTTAGAATTATTCTAACACACAATACATATGAAAAAGTGCATATATGTAACATGAAATACTGTACTGTATGCAACTGTGTAAAACATATAAATCATTTCTGCTAAATGGCTTAACCAAAACCTAAACAGAATTCACAATTTCTATATATATTTTACGATTTTGAATGTTTCACAAATATTCTTCACTCTGAGAAACAGAAATCTTTTCTTCACGTTCCTAATCTTATCATGGTGCAGACGGCCTGTCACGCATGTTACAAAAAAGAGGATTTAATGTTCTGTTTGCGGAACAAGAGAGTTTATATTCTGGGATGACCCCGTAGACACATTTCTGTCTTATCTGGAGTTGCAACATAAGTTATCCAACATAACCATTTGTGCACACAATGTACGAGGTTACGATTGTACATTTCTATTACGGCGAATGCTGGAGAGAGAAATAAAACCTCTTGTCATCTTAGATGGTACCAAAATCATTAGTATGTCATACCAAAATCTTCATTTTGTGGACAGTCTCAACTACGTTCAAACAAATCTTGCAGGATTTTCCAAGCTTTTCGGTTTACCGTTGCAGAAAGGATATTATCCGCATCTGTGGAACATCTACAAGAACAGAAATTACATAGGACCAATGCCTCCTCCTTCTGCATACGGTTATAAATTTATATAAACAGTTGAAGATCAACACCGTTTCATGTCTTGGTATGACATTGAATGCATGCAAAATATACCTTTCAACAACAGAAACCAACTTCTCCAATACTGCATCAAGGATGTTACGCGGTTGAGACAAGGATATTTGAAGCTGAGACAGAATTTCCTAGACATATGCAAAATAGACATTTTCAAGGATTGCCTCACAATAGCATCTGCCTGTTCACTAATTTACAGACAGAAATTTATGCCAGCTAACACCATAGGAATAATACCTAAAGGAGGCTACCATCATGGAGATGAGATGTCGAAGTTTGCATTGAAATAGTTAACCTATGTCGAAGAACAAAATGATGTAATACTTCTTCACGGCGGACGTACTCGTGAAACATACGTAATGGGAGGACATTACAGAGTGAACGGCTATCAGGAGAGACGCAGACAGTGTACGAGGCCCTTGGATGCTACTGGCATGGTTGTTAACGCAGCATATCAATTAATAGGGATATATATCCGAAAGATGACGAAGAAGATGAAACCGATCAGGATAGTAGCAGCCAGAAACACAGTGTCATGTTGAACACTGCAGCCTTCAGATACGAGACAACATGCTCTAAACTTGCGGCTTTACGTTCTGAAGGATACCATGTTGTCACAATATGGAATGCGATTTCTCAAAAACATTGATATCTATCGACACATCCTATCGTTTGCTGCATTCCTTTAATTCCACGAGACGCCTTATATGGGGGAAGAGTTGAAACAGTCAGGACGTATTAGAAGATCAAGGAAAATGGGAAATTACAGTACTACGATTTTACAAGTTTGTACCCTTATGTCAACAAAAACTGTGCCTATCCTGTCGGATATCCTACCATATTTCTAGGAACTTCTATTCCTTCGGTAAATGAGTATTTGAACATGTAGGGGCTCATGAAATGTACTATTCTGCTACCAAAAACCCTTTTACATCCTATTTTACCTACAAAAATGCATGGAAAACTAATATTTGTGTTGTGAAAGGAATGTGTTATCAGATTAAAATGTGAAGGTACATGCTGCCATTCCGATGAACAACGCGCACTTTCGGGAACTTGGGTCATCGCCGAGGTGCGTAAAGCTTGCAGTTTAGGTGGAAGTATGAAACATCGATGTTCGACCCTGTCACAAAAACTGAAGGACTTTTGCTGGTTATGTCAACACCTACTTGAAAATAAAACATGAAGCGAGCGGCTGGCCTTCATGGTGTCAAAACGACGAGGATAAGAAGAAGTACATACAGAAATATTTCGATAAGGAGGGTATTCTATTGGAAGAAAACAGAACCGAAGACAATCCTGGAAAACGTACACTGGCTAAACTCTGTCTTAATTCTTTATGGGGCACGTTCTGCCAACGGGAAAACCTTTCCCAGACAACCATCATCAAGGAATCGATAGATTTTCTCGATAAAATGACTGACCCAAATATAATGAATAAAGGAGTAGTATTCATCAATCAGGACACCGTTTTAGTGAACTGGAAATATGTTAAGGAGGCTGTCAGTCTGAACAGGAAAGTAAATGTTAGTATCTGAGCCTTCACAACATGCCATGCTCGTCTCAAACTGTATGAACTTCTCGAAAAGTTGGTTGAAAGGATATGTTATTGTGATACAGATTCTGTAATTTACATAGATAGTCCTGAAATGGAATATCATCCCCAGACAGGTGACGCACTAGGAGAACTCACCGATGAATTGACAGATTTTGGACCTGATGCGGTTTGTGAACAGTTTGTTTCAACGGGACCGAAAAGTTACAGCATGAAAATAACAAAACCATTCTCCGAATCACAGTATATCTGTGAAGTGAAATGAATCACATTGAATACGTCCACATCGGGATTGGTTAATTTTAATACCATGTGCGACATGATAAACAATGAGAAAAAAGTTATGGTCGAAAATATTTTCAGAATCAGAAGAAGAAAACAGTTTAAAACATCAGTACATATGAAAAAAGGCTGTTTCAGCCAGTAGTGTTAAAACGACGTTTCAACAATGAACATTTATCGTATCCTTTCGGATACTGTGCTGAACAGTCTGTAGCGATCCAAACTTCGAACCGTTCTTTGGAATGACAGGATATAAAATGTGTTTGCAGACTGCCAGACCTTCATTTTTCTTCATAATCTGTAAGACGTTTCTTCAGCATGATTCCTAAACTTTCCCATCCCTTCACCATGATGGTTTTCGGAGCGTCAGGAAGCGGAAAAACTACTTTTGTGACAAATATGGTCGACTCCATCGTTCATCTCGTCGAAGGAACTGTGAAGAAAATCATATGGTGTTACGATCAGGAGAACAGTGTTCCACGGAGATGTGCAATATCATAAAGGTATCGTTGATTGGCAGTCGTGGAACGGAAAAACCCCTACTCTCATAATGCTGGATGATCTTACGATGGTTGCTCCAGGAGAAAAAGTTGCCGACCTTTTCACAAAAGGCAGTCATCACTAAAACATTTCGGTGGTGTTCATAACACAGAATGTTTTTCATCAAGGGGAAAATTGCAGGGACATTTCGCTGAACGTGAAGCAATTCGTTATTTTTAGGAATCCACGAGATATGAACCTATTCACTGTCTTTCCACGACAACTTCATCCTCACCGCATGAAGGAACTCGAAAAAGTATATATATAGATGCTACCACTCAACCTTTCAGTTATTTGTATATTGATCTTTCACAGCAAACACCGGATCCTTTACGTTATCAGACAGACATTTTTAACCAGAATTACTCAATTGCATATCTTCCTCAGGATTGTTTAAAACATCGAGATGAGAAAAACGAGGACGACACGTACCAAATCACATTCTAACAGGAATAGACGTTCGTCTTCTTGTAAGAAACATTCACCTTTCTTGCACGTGCTGAAAAATTCACCGACAAAAATCCGTAAATCATTATTGAAAAGTGCTCCGAAAAAGACAATTCGTTTCATCAGCTAATGCTGCCTGAACGTTTTAAAAGGAAACGTGAAAATTAAACTGTCCACAAAACGTCGTCTGACACCTTACAAGGCGGTCTTACGCAATCTCGTGAAACCAAAAGTGAATATCGAAAAACGAAGAAAACTTCTTGTGCAGAAAGGTGGATTTCTGCACTTACTTCTAGGTTCTTTGTTATCGGGCATTCTCGGTACTCTCATTTCTCATTGAGAAATGACATCTTGCTACAAAAAGATGATCGTCCTTTCACCGGAACAGCTAGCACGTATTCGATGTTCCGACTCGTCTGTAACTCAGAAAGTATCAGTTCTGGATAAAAAATGAATGATATTCAAAAATGAAAAATATAACAAACGATGAAAAATGGCGTCTTTACAGAAGGGAACTGGACGAGTATTTATGGCTGACTCGAAAATCCAAACAACCATTACAAATTCCAATTGTTCAAGATAACGACGGTTCTTCTATTATTTCGCCAGGTTCGACGTATTTTCCTCCGAACCTGGCAGAGACGTTACCCCGTAATGCACGTCATCAGTTACAAAGTATCATCGAAGAGTACCAATCTACGGCACAACATTTGATAGACGAACGTCAGGAAAGACACGTCCTGATCCAAATACGTTGAACTTTTCATCGTCGTCAACGGAAAGCCCTGGACCGTCTCATCAACAGAAACAGAAAAGGAAGAAGAAATTGGCTGTCCGTGTTTCCAGAAAAACCACAACTTTTGTGAGAGCACCTGACGCATACAAGCTGGTTCCTCTGAGAAAAAGCCGTAGACAGAGAGATTTGTCATGGCAGTCCCTAAGTTAAAACACGATAAAATCCTCACGAAAATATATTACGATCCCCGACACCGTGCTTCACTCTCATCTGTAGATCGTTCAAGGATCGCGGTACGGGATAAAAATATATCCTGCAATACGGTGAAAAAAAGGCTGATGCACCAGAAAACGTACACTTTCCACAAACCTGCGAGGAGAAGAGGTTCCCCCGAAATCATTACAATGTGTGGAATATAGACATGCTTTGGGAAGCTGATCTCAACGACATGACTTCGATACAAAAACATACCGATGTATACAGATATCTTCTGACCTTGATCGATGTATTCTCAAAATATGTATTTGCATTGCCGCTAAAAAATAAAACAAGCAATTTGGTAACCGAAGCTTTCAATACTATTTTCGGACGAAACAGACGAAAACCTGTAACACTACACACCGATCAATGAACGGAATTCACGAATTCTACATTCCAGAAGTTTTTAATAAATGAAAATGTAAATATTTCGATCGTTTCAAATTATCCTTTGAAATCGAGTGTAGTGGGACGTTTCAACAGAACATTGAAAGAACGAATGTGGAAATATTTCACGTCGAAACAAACAAGACGTTACGTAGAAATTTTACCGAAACTTCTCGAAGGTTACAATACAGCAATCCACAGTTCCGTAGGAATGGCGCCTCGAGATGTAAACGAGTCAAACGTTTATATTGTGTGGAAACGACTCAACAAACCTGACAAACATATTTCACATCCATCTTCAGATCTGAATGTTGGTGATATCGTACAAATCTCTGTCGGCAAAGGATATTTCGAGAAGGGATACGAACAATCGTGGTCACGAGAGCTTTTCAAAATCCATTCCCTTGTTCAGCGAACACCTGTACCTGTATACATATTAGACGATTTAAATGGAGAACCTGTAAAAGGCACATTTTACAAACATGAACTGCAAAAAGTTTATTCGGATCCTGACGAAGAGTATAAAATTGATAAGATTTTGAACAGCCGGGGGAAAGGTAAAAATTTGGAATACCTGGTTCGCTGGCTCGGATATCCACCTAGTTTCGATTCGTGAATCAAGGCATCTTCCGTAAAACAGTTATCAGAAAAATAATTTCCAAAACATATTTATATATAGCCACCCATCTCCCCAGTTGAGACCGTGTTTGTTGGCACGGAGCCAGTAATTCACTCGGCGATACTTTTCACTCAACAAGTGTAAACCATATGGAGATTTCACTAAACAGTCAAATGCATTGTCAAAAGGAAATTTTAAAATTCCTACTTCTTTACACACAATTTCTCCTCCTGCCCCTCGAAGACCTTGAACGTCCAAAAAACAGGCATCCATTTTGTTCAACAGGTGAAAACAGTCAATGTATCTTCAATGCTACCCCGGCATACGGCACACTTGGCCAATTGGGAAGCACAGGATCCGCAGGAAACAAAATGTCCACACGGAAGAATTACAACACTGCTAGGATTCTCAAAACATATTTTGCAAACAGAATCCACACTAGGTATAGCGGACGATTTCTCAGGAGGCTCTATACTGTATCAATACTTGCAGTTCTTGGAGTTACGATGTAACGCCGCAACACTCTGTATAAATGGACACTGGGGTACCAACATGTAATGTTCTAGAATCGGGCAATCTTTGGATGTCCAATCGCGAAGTCCGTAACGAAAAATGAAAACACAATACTCCTTTGCTAAAGCCTGAATAGTAAAATCCTGCAGTCACTAATTCTTCAGAAATCTGACGTAATCCTATAGGCCACTTTCTGTACGTTCTGTATCTCGAAGTCACTGATACGTAATTGATAACATACGGCTTGGCGCGAGTCCAGCAAACGTGGTAAGTAAACACTCTCATACGTAGGTGATGGTGTACCAGGTATCGGCGATAAAGAACAGCCAGAGGATCGTCGGGGAACAGTCGTCTGCGAACGCCAAAACCTTCTGGATGGACCACAGGGAAACAGGGATATCCTTCTAATTTAACTAACAAAGGACGATCACAGCCAGAACACCACAAGTAATTTCTGTCTGCCAGCAAAGAAAGCCACTGCTTCACTCTCTCCTTCAAAGCTTCGCCGATCTTGTTTTCTTCTTTCCTGCGACGTAGTTCGCACATACACCCGTGACTTGGAAATCCTGTTCTCTCGTCCGCTCTTCTTTTCCTCTCTTCTATCTTCTTCAACGTCTTGCAGTGATGGTAAACTCCGTTTCCTAATTCGTTGAACAGGTAACATCCACACCAGGGAGATTCAGGTATCGCTACATACATAAACGGAAAATAACTCAGCACCCGATGCAGGGCCGTTCGATAGTTGTCCAGGTCGCCCAAAGATCGGACAAAGTTCCCAGAACTCCTCGTAGCTAACCTCGTAGAAATTCACGCCATTATCAGACAGTCTTATACAGCACACATCCATCCTCGCATGATACTATTATCTTGTATCCCTTCTACTTATACCTTCTTTTTTCCTACGTCACGATTTCCGTTAAACACACTTCAAACAGTCACCCTAGAAGACCAAGCCTAAAAGATGTTCGAGCATGTTCCTTTGGGACAGAGAACAGTCACACCAAATTCCTGGAATTTAAAACTCACCAACAGGCTAAAACCCGAAACGTCCGAGAAAAACAGTTACCTCCTCCCCAGAATGACTCATCAACGCCATCTCTCCTCAAACAACGGAAACACATACCATAATTCTTAAAATTTCGGACTCATCAACGCCATCTGTTTTCAGAAACCGAAAACACTTACTCCAATTCCGAGAAAACCAACAGTCGCCGAAAAACCGTCGCCTACTTTTTTCGCTCCACAGCAACCAATCAGAATCCTCCTTACAAAATAAGCCACGCCCATTTTATGACGTCATACCAATCAAAATCCTCCTTACAATATCAACCCCGCCCATTTTATGACGTCAAAAAGAAACCCTTGCTTGCCCCCACACTACATCATCAATTGATATTTTATCGATCTTTTCCAATCATTTGATTTATCGGACTCAACGCGTGTACATCACTACTATTAAGCACAAGGGCGCCCGCAGAGGGGGTGGAGATATCTGGAAAGACTTCATACAATTCAAATTTTTAAATTGTAGCGTGAAAACCTGGACGTGGGGTGCGGTGAAATACAGTAGATTAAGTGCGTATGCAAATTAACCTAAAGTCCATGTCATGCTTACTAAACAGTGACGGATGCTTTCACATGAACTACACTTTTGTATCACTCCGCGAGACGCGCGGAAATGTTCTCCGTCGCATTCGCGTTGTTGAAGTGGCGGACGAAGCGTTGCGAAATGCTCCTCCTAACAGCTCATCCGGAGAGGAGAAGTGGAGGAGAATCTCGGAATCTCGGAATCTCGGAATCTTACAGCAGGAAGTCAAAAGAATATCGTGTAATGGAAAGTTATTGAATTAATTCACAAACTAGGGAAAAAAACATTTGAACTGAATCGTACTTGTTCATAAGAAATCTTTCATTTATAAATATAAACCTAATGGTGCTTTTAAAAAATAAATAAATAAAAACAGCAAACTTACCATTATGATGACTGTAACTCCTCTACTCCACTCATAATTTCGTCATCGGAAATGGCATCACGTGATGTTCCTGATCCAATTTCAATTATGAGTGGGTCTACCGTCTTGTCAATCAAATTATCCAGGTCCCAAAATTTTTGTTCCTCGTTGATTGCGTGCTTAACATAGTTTTTCCACTTATCAGGTGTCACTAGCTGTAATCCCTCGTGAAATAACGACTCCACTTCATTCAACTTGAAATGTGTGTTGTTGGAAGCAACTTAACTCTTCACCTCACTCCACAATAATTCAATGGGATTGAATTGGAACTGATATGGAGGCAACCTAAAAACAGAATGTCCTGCTTCTCTTGCTGCTCGGTCTACTCTATATTCCCGGTACATTCCTTTCACACCATCCACAACGTGCAGGAGTGCAGCTTTAATCATCCAATCTCTCCATGCGAACTTGTGTTGGTTTTGCTCGGTTTGCTCGCGAGCCTTCTGCGAAAGCCACTGCTGGATATCACCTTTCCACCATGCATTGGTCGGCACATTCTCGAGGCGAACGGAATGGTAGGGAGCATTATCCATAACAATGTTGCTGTTTGGCTGTAATTTCGGTAAAATACTGGCGAACCACTCCTCGAAATGTTGTCCATCCATTTCTTGGTGATAGTCGCCGACAAATTTCTTGGCACGAAACAACAAACAACCGCCATCCACAAAACCTTCGTCGATTCCGATGTGAACGACAATGAGCCTCCCCCCTTTCCCTGATGCCTGCTTTGATCCAACACTGAGTACATGAATAAAAGCCTGTCGGTGCAAAACCACTGTTGTGTCTTCCCAAGTTTTGTTTACAGTATGTCAGTAGTTGTAATCTACAAAAGTGGCAATTAGTGCACGGGTGTTAATTATTTTGCATGTATTTAGAATTAATTTTCATAATTTAGAATAAATTTGCATATCATTAGAATAATTTACATTTATGTATTTGCATATTTATAACTTTTATGAATATTTAATTATTATTTTATGAAAATATGTAAACAGAAGGTAATTAGAGATACTGAACGCTATGTATAAGATTATATGTTTTTTACTGTAAAGTATGTAATGTATAAAACGGAAAATATTTATGTTTATAGTATTGAAAATAAGATTTTATGATTTATTAAACGATAGGAATGGCGGTAATGGATAATGGTAAAGGTCCAATTACGATTTAACACACGAACTACCAAAGGGGTCATTTTCGCCCCTCAACGTCATTCATCATTCTTTAATTTGAACATTAACTGAAATATTGTCAACAGGTGGCGTCACTTTTCTTCTCTCTAATCATTGTGATTACACCCTAAATATCAGATTTAAATTATTATTGGTTTTCTTTTAAAATGATGATTTACATAGAACTACCAGGGGTGTCATTTTGACACCTGCCTATTTTTTAACCCTGGATAAAAAACACGACTTTTTCGATTCTTGTAGATACCTTTTTATGAAGGTGTATTATAGATGCCCCTGAAACAATTGTGAACAGCCATTGTGGTTGTTTTGATGCAAGGTGTTTTAGTGTTTGTAAGTTATGGAGTCTGCAGGGAGTAAACGACTTACAGGCGCAGAGATTCTAGCACAGTTGCAGGATATTGACGATAGTGTTTCTGGTGATGAAGGCAGTGACAGCTGGACTGAAAACCAAGATGTTACAGACCTTGACAAAGAAGATGTCTCCAGTAGTTCTGACGTAGATGTCGAATATACTGATTGTGATTCAAGTGATTCAAGTGAAGTATCTGAACAAGGGAATTCTACTCAAATAAGTGGTAGTGAAATGGCTCCGGATCAGACTGTGTGGGCGGTATTGGATGTAAACAACAAGACATGCGGAAGATTACAAAAACAAATATAGTTCGTACCAAACCAGGACCCACGTCACACGCTACGCGTAATGTGGATGATACTCATGCAAGTGCATTCAGACTGATTGTAACTGATACCATGCTGCGAAATATAAAAAAGTGTACAGAAGCTGAGGCCCGTCGAGTTTTAGATTATCCTAACTGGTCGATTTCTCTAGATGAGCTTGATGCATTTATTGCTTTGTTGTATTTCCGTGGAGCAATGGGGATGACGTAATTGTAAAGTGTCTCTGGTCTGAAAACTTGGGCTGCAGCTTCTTTCGGAATGTCATGCCCAGAAATAGGTTTGTAGAAATAATGAGATTTATTAGATTTGATCTCAAATCTACGAGAAGCCAAAGACGTAAAACTGACAGGTCTTGCTTATTATCTGATATTTGGTATCAGTTCATTAAAAATTCCGAAAGGTGCTACAATTCTGATACTTATTGCACTATTGATGAGCAGCTCTTTCCTATGAAATCTCGCTGTCCGTTTATTCAGTTCATGGGTAGCAAGCCGGACGAATATGGCGTCAAATTTTGCATGCTTCTTGAAATGAAAAGCAAATATATTGTAAACAGTTTTCCACATCTAGGAAAGGATGAAAAGAGGCCAACAAACATCTCTCATTCTGAACACGTAGTTCTACAGCTTGTGAAACTCTTCGTACACTCGGGATTGCATGTAACGCGTGACAACTTTTTTACGTCTCTACACCTTGCAAGGGAAATAAAAAATAACGAAATAAGTTTGCTTGGTACTATCCGAGGCATCAGGAGGGAAATTCCAGCTTCAGTACGTTCACATAATAATGATTTGTATACCACAGACGTACTCAAAACCTTGGACGATATCACACTAACCGTATAACAATGTAAGAAAAGCAAAAACGTACTGATATTGAGCACCCTTCACACTGACGTACAGGTAATGACTGCTCACGAAAAGAAGAAACCAGAAACAATTTTGTTTTACAACCAGCAGAAAGTTGGTGTAGACATTGTAGACCAAATAGCTGGTAAATATTCTGTCAAAGCTGCTAGCAGAAGGTGGCCGGTACAGCTCTTTTATAACCTACTTGATTTGGCAGCCATAAACTCTCATATCTTGTACAAGGGTATTACCAATAGGAAAATTAGTAGACAGAATTTTCTTATCAAGTTGGCTAAAGAACTTTCTGAGAAAATGAGACAAAAGCGTGTTTCGAAAGAAGATTTGCCAGCAGCATCTACGACTTCTACCGGAAAAAGGAAGAAGTGCCAGATCGGGAAGTGTAAGGGAAACAAAACTCCCGATCAGTGTTTTCGATGCAAGAAATTTCTGTGCAGATCATGCACTAATGTGGATCGAAAGTACATCGTGTGCCGCACATGCCCTGAATAAAGAGGGGCACTGCGTTTTGTGATTTTCGAGTAAAGTACAAGAATGCCTTTATGATTTTGATTTTGATTGAAAAACTTTATTTTAGGAACAAAGATGGTTGTACTGTTCAGATACGCATATATACCTATATGCATCAACATTATACTATTACTATTACTATTATCAGAACTTAAATTTACTCTTGACACTCTAACCTAACCTAACTTAACCTTGTACTCGTTTATTTGCTCATATCTTATATTTTTAACTAAATGTGTAATATATTGGTATAATAAATATTCCTGAGCATATTTTTTAAAAAAAATCCAACTGTTTATTTATACACATATTGTTCAACCGCCTTGGGTGTGGGAGACCAGAGTTTGATACCTGGTTGAAGCTAGTGTGGTTTTTAATGCATTTTCATTTTTGTATCCAGTCACGTCAAGTCTTGGTTGCGAAAGGAACGCTCAATTACAACCTAAAGACCTTTAAAACACATGGGGTCAAAATGATCTCTTTGGTAGTTCTTGTATAATCAATTTCCTGGTAGTGTTAAGACGGTCCCGGTACTTGAACCCACGATATGTAGCGGTAATAGTTATTGTGTACTATGTAATAATAATGCATGGTATGAAAGAAGTTGATCCAAGACGCAAGACAGGAGACGGTGATTTCCGCGCTGAGAGTAGACAGAAACCGAATTAATATTCAGGTCAGGCATCAAGACTGAAGCGTCTATTGAGGCATGTCAAGATCAAATGACGTCAGTACGCCAGAACAAAGAAATAACCCGATTGACTAATCAAAGAACGCATCCGTCGATTTTCAGAATAGGTTTTTCCAATATTACCTAGAACGCAAGAACAGGGGAAAGGTACGCAACGGCGTAGGACAAGGGAGGGATTGAACCAGACAACAAAGTATGTCTGGGAATGCGCGGTCAAGGTCAAATTTTTGAAACTGTGTGTTGTTTGCATGTTAGCACATGCTTCTTTCCAAGTAGGGCAAGGTTACCGAGAACGCTAGAACAAAGAAACCGTCGGCTTTATTTCAACCAATCAGAAAACACGTCGGTTTAATTTTAGCCAATCAGAAAACGCTTCGGTTTTATTTATACAAATCCGAGTTATAAAAAGCGCGAAAAAGCGAGAAAAAGCTAGTTCGAGAAGTATTTGTGAAGCATTGTGTCAGAGAAGACATGAAGTTTTTATCATTGCCTGAGAGTTGCAGACGAAGAAATCAAGAGAAGCTATAATTAAGGTAAGTGAATTGTTACATATATGTAATGTGTTTTTAAATAATATGTAAATCCAAAAATAACAAAACAAAAGATGAATAGGCGTAATGTGAACAAGTACTACAACTATTTTTCTATTCTTTACAGGTGATTCTATGTCTGTACGTGTGAGTGGAAGGAACTCTTAGTAAAAGATATCGTCTACAAGTTATACCAACTAGGCTAACCACACTGCGGTGAGTACCTCGGACGAAAATATACGCAATTTTACCTCTGGAATGTATATTTCCCCACTAGAACTGGTTAATGCATATTATGATATGTGTGATAGGGTTGTGTTTTACGACGATCTCCTTACATATGATCCAACCTTTTTCTGTGAGACAGTGTAAACAGCAATGTGCCAATTAGGCGTTGGGGCAAGTCAATGTTCAATTGTGGATGAGAGAGAAAGGTATTTTAGACGATTTGGAATATTAGGGCGATAGGTATCAATTGAAATACCTAATCAGGTTGTGGGGGACCCTGAATGCTTGGTTGGGTCTATGTTCCAATTTCTTATGAGAAACGTTTTCTTTGATGTGTCATCAGACAGTCAGGTGGGACTGATTATTTTCGGCAATGAAACAAATAAGGATATTTATATCACTTGGCGTCCCCTATCGGCATTAAATCCTAAAATTATTCAGCACTATGTGACCAAAGTGCTGAACAGCAATGAATCCTATCTTGTGGACAACACTATGAAATGTATGGCACATATGGTCGAACCAAAGCGCGATAGAGGGAAGAAAAAGTACCCTCTTTAGAGAAAGTATGTCCCTTACTAACATTAAACGAACCTAACCAGAGGCAAAGGGCTATCACTGTTCTGACAAACAATGACAATTTGTCCTCCCACACGCTATTGCATACGCGCAGGCCAGTAGTATAAAAGTATATACTATTGGCGCGATAAATGATGAACCCCCCTCAGGCAGATTTGGCTACACTTAAAACTTGCTCAACATGCCCATATGAGCTTTTTGCTCAAGTGTGGAACCCTGTCTAATCCAAGATTTTTGTAAAAATGTTCCTGTGAAATGATGAGCCCCCTCAGATTGATTTGTCCACACTTACAAAAGGCACTTCTGTCCATAAGCTTGTTAAAAATATGCCCCTCTTGATATTTTTTTGCCCACACCTAAAACTAAGCTCTTGCATCATGTTATGCATCAAATTATGATGCAAGAGCTTTTGTATTATGCAACAAATTATGATGCAAGAGCTTTTGCATTGTGCAACAAATTATGATGCAAGAGCTTTTGCATTATGTTGTGCAACAAATTATGATGCAAGAGCTTTTTGTATTACATATCAGTTAGTATTGTGAGAGTGGCTGAGAAGTACAGATGTGTTGTTGCAGTGCTCCTCATATTTTTTTTAAATATAGCAGATTTGTATAAATTGAATTATAGGTTTGTTTGATTCAATATATAGAATTTTCTAATATATTGAACAAAGGGTTTATATTTGCCCTAGTTTGTTATACAAGATTAATACATGACACATGGTATTAGGTCAATGCCTTTCCATGCACATCACGACATGCCTGTGCAGACATGCAATTGTGAAAGGTCACTGCTTCAGTGGATCAATACTTATTCTATCTTTGTGCATGTAGGCTATCCTATACAACCTGTCATAGGTTTATTAAGTATAGAGTTTTGATTTGAACCCCAGGAAATTTTATATAAATACCAAAGCCAAAAATATTAACACACATACACACACACTAAATATTCAAAACACACTACTGAACCCAACTGATATTTTTTATTAAGCATAGAATTTTGATTTGAACCCCAGAAAATCTTATATAATAAACAACAACAAAAATGCCAAATCAAAAATATTGTAATCAATGGTAAAAAGGTAAAAAAGGTAAAGTGCTAACCTGTGCTTAGCACCACGCCATGAAGGCGTATAGGGGGTGTGGGGGTAATGCCCACACTTCCTTGATCCGGTCGTAAGTGGGGGTGATGTGATCAGCATCACACCCCTGACCGCCTTTACCCCCCAGGGTTTCCCCCAGGTACCCATGTTATTCGACGCTGGGTGGGCGCCGGGGCCGCTTCCATCGTTAGAAAAGTTCCCGGATTTGAACCGGCCGGGGATCGAACCCGGGACCTTTATAAGAATATAACCAGCCCCAATTGGGCCAGGCATCAAAGAAATTGTAATCCAGACAAATGCAGAACTCCCACAAAAATATGCCCTAAATGCCATAGAAAATATAGCATGGAATACTTCACTTATAAACATAAAGGTACTTGCTCTGCACAGTCATCAACATTGCCCCCTCAACCATCTACATCTGGTCTGAAAAGGAAGCATGAAGCACCTGTTAATGCTAGAGCAGCAAAGCAGCCACGCTATGAACCCATCCATAGCAGTTTTAACGGCCAATTAAGGGATCACCGTTTTGTATCAGAGCCAAGATGTGACATTAAGAATTTTTTGAACAGTATAAATCCAGATGTGCAGGCAATTCTAAATGCACAAAATGGCTCTTATAAGCTGTCCCTCAAATTGTTTACACAATATAAGAAGTCAAATGGCACAAAATTTACACAGCCCCACATAACAGAAACTGTACCTGTATACTCAAATGCAAATTCAGACAAAATAATAAGCAGTTTGATAGATCAATTGAATACTAAACACTCTGAATTTGCTGGAAAAGAGTCTGGATGGAGCCTATGCGGATCTTCACACAAGTTATATATTAATATTTCTGAATTCAACCCATTACAAGGATCTACATATTTGCCTTTACCTGCCAATATTAAAAACAAAAGAGCCGTGGTTAACATAGAAAATAATGATGAGAAATGCTTTTTGTGGTGTATTTTAGCTGCTTTGTATCCAGTTTTAAGGGATCCTGAGAGAATAAGTTATTATAAACAACATGAAAATGATTTTGATGAAGCAATGGAGGGTTTAGAATATCCAATGTCTGTTCAGAATTTTGATAAATTTGAAAAAAAGGCCAGGGATATTAATGGTAAACAATTATCTATTAATGTATTTATTTGTTCTACTGGCCGTGGCAATTGCTTGATAGAACCTCTCAGAATCAGTACATTTGATGATGATTCTGCTGTTCCGATTGATCTGCTCTTAATTGAAGGGGATGATACACACCATTATACTCTGATACATAATCTTGAAGCTTTAGTCAGAAAACAACTAGACAAAACTCATAGAATATTCAAGTTGTGCAGAAGATGTTTGACTGTATTTGATGGTCAAAAAATGGTAAATGGGGTTCGGGAAAAAATGCAGAAATTGCTAAAAACAAGTTAATTGAACATTTAAAATACTGTGGGAATCATAAACCTGTTCATATGCTTATGCCTAATCCAAGTGGAAATGCCAAATTCAAAAAATTTGAAGCCTTGTTGGAACACCCAGCATATATAGTCTGTGATTTTGAATCAAATCTCAAACCTCTTGCATTCTGTAGCCCAGATCCTGATGAATCTTCAAGTACATCATACCAGTTACATGAACCTTCTAGTTTTTGTTATGTTGTTGTACAGGATGGTGTTGTTAGTAAAGAAAATTTATACATGGGAGCAGATGCCATCCAAAAATTTGCAGATAGAATAGAAAATGAGTGCCATGACATAGCATCTAATGTCTTATTAAAATCAAAACCTATGTTGCCTTTAACAGAGAAACAGATTGAAGATTTCAACAATGCAGAAAAATGCCCGCTATGTGATTATGAATTTTCAGATGCAAATATCAAGGTTCATCACCATTCCCATACAGATGGTAAATTCTTAATGGCCCTGTGTAATAGCTGTAATATTAAGATCCAGAGACCAAAATTTGTCCCCATATTTTGCCATGGTGCATCCAATTATGATTTTCATCATCTGATCAGGTACGAGGGGTTTGACAAGCAGAATTTAAATATTTTAGCTGAAAATAATGAGAAATATATTGCCATTAGCAAAATAATTAAAGTTAATGGTGTTCCTATTCACTTAAGATTTCTTGATTCATACAGAATTCTGTCTGCTAGCCTGGCTACACTGGCCACTCAATTATCTGATGATCAATTCAAAATCACATGTGCTTTGTTTCCAAATCAGGACCTGAAATTAATTAGGCGGAAGGGTGTATATCCATATGATTATATTACAGATTTTTCTAAATTTGATGAGTGTTCTCTGCCACCACAACAAGAGTTTTACAGCAAAATCAGAGCATCTGGAATCACTGATGAAGATTATCACCATGCCCAGTTGATGTGGAACAATTTAAAATGCCAGACATTTGGTGATTATCACAAGGCATATTTAAAACTTGATGTGACCCTCTTAGCTGATATACTGCAGGCATTCAGAAAATCTTCCATGGAAAATTATAAGCTGGATCCATTGTATTTTTACAGTGCTCCGGGCCTAGCATGGTCTGCAATGTTTTTAAACACTAAAATGCAATTGGATCTGATCCAGGATCAAGACATGTATCTGTTTATGGAACAATGTATAAGAGGAGGCATGGTGCAATGTTCTCAGAGATATGCCAGAGCAAATAACAAATATATTCCTGATTATGATCCAGCACTGCCATCAAATTATATACTGTATGTAGATGCCAACAGCCTCTATGGTTATGCTATGAAGATAAATTGCCATATGCAGGGCTTGAGTGGGTTGAAGATTTCAATATTGAAGATCTTAAGGATTTTGATGACTGTAACTATGGCCTGTTCTTAGAGGTTGATCTGACAATTCCTGATGATTTACACAACACATTTTCTGATCTGCCCCCAATTCCTGAGGTTGAGTGCTCACCTGGCTCTAAACAAAAGAAATTGATGATGACTCTAGAGCCAAAACAGGGCTATGTCTTATATTACAAAAACCTCCAGTTCCTAATAAATCATGGTGTCCAAGTGACCAAAGTTGGAAAAGTTTTGAGGTTCAGGCACTAAAGGTGGTTGAAACCATATATTGATACAAACACAGAGCTTCGAACATCTGCAATGAGCCAATTTGATAAGACCTTGTTTAAATTGATGGTCAATTCAGTGTATGGCAAAACAATTGAAAATGTCAGAAAACATATTGATGTTTTCAACAGGTGGCGTCACTTTTCTTCTCTCTAATCATTGTGATTACACCCTAAATATCAGATTTAAATTATTATTGGTTTTCTTTTAAAATGATGATTTACATAGAACTACCAGGGGTGTCATTTTGACACCTGCCTATTTTTTAACCCTGGATAAAAAACACGACTTTTTCGATTCTTGTAGATACCTTTTTATGAAGGTGTATTATAGATGCCCCTGAAACAATTGTGAACAGCCATTGTGGTTGTTTTGATGCAAGGTGTTTTAGTGTTTGTAAGTTATGGAGTCTGCAGGGAGTAAACGACTTACAGGCGCAGAGATTCTAGCACAGTTGCAGGATATTGACGATAGTGTTTCTGGTGATGAAGGCAGTGACAGCTGGACTGAAAACCAAGATGTTACAGACCTTGACAAAGAAGATGTCTCCAGTAGTTCTGACGTAGATGTCGAATATACTGATTGTGATTCAAGTGATTCAAGTGAAGTATCTGAACAAGGGAATTCTACTCAAATAAGTGGTAGTGAAATGGCTCCGGATCAGACTGTGTGGGCGGTATTGGATGTAAACAACAAGACATGCGGAAGATTACAAAAACAAATATAGTTCGTACCAAACCAGGACCCACGTCACACGCTACGCGTAATGTGGATGATACTCATGCAAGTGCATTCAGACTGATTGTAACTGATACCATGCTGCGAAATATAAAAAAGTGTACAGAAGCTGAGGCCCGTCGAGTTTTAGATTATCCTAACTGGTCGATTTCTCTAGATGAGCTTGATGCATTTATTGCTTTGTTGTATTTCCGTGGAGCAATGGGGATGACGTAATTGTAAAGTGTCTCTGGTCTGAAAACTTGGGCTGCAGCTTCTTTCGGAATGTCATGCCCAGAAATAGGTTTGTAGAAATAATGAGATTTATTAGATTTGATCTCAAATCTACGAGAAGCCAAAGACGTAAAACTGACAGGTCTTGCTTATTATCTGATATTTGGTATCAGTTCATTAAAAATTCCGAAAGGTGCTACAATTCTGATACTTATTGCACTATTGATGAGCAGCTCTTTCCTATGAAATCTCGCTGTCCGTTTATTCAGTTCATGGGTAGCAAGCCGGACGAATATGGCGTCAAATTTTGCATGCTTCTTGAAATGAAAAGCAAATATATTGTAAACAGTTTTCCACATCTAGGAAAGGATGAAAAGAGGCCAACAAACATCTCTCATTCTGAACACGTAGTTCTACAGCTTGTGAAACTCTTCGTACACTCGGGATTGCATGTAACGCGTGACAACTTTTTTACGTCTCTACACCTTGCAAGGGAAATAAAAAATAACGAAATAAGTTTGCTTGGTACTATCCGAGGCATCAGGAGGGAAATTCCAGCTTCAGTACGTTCACATAATAATGATTTGTATACCACAGACGTACTCAAAACCTTGGACGATATCACACTAACCGTATAACAATGTAAGAAAAGCAAAAACGTACTGATATTGAGCACCCTTCACACTGACGTACAGGTAATGACTGCTCACGAAAAGAAGAAACCAGAAACAATTTTGTTTTACAACCAGCAGAAAGTTGGTGTAGACATTGTAGACCAAATAGCTGGTAAATATTCTGTCAAAGCTGCTAGCAGAAGGTGGCCGGTACAGCTCTTTTATAACCTACTTGATTTGGCAGCCATAAACTCTCATATCTTGTACAAGGGTATTACCAATAGGAAAATTAGTAGACAGAATTTTCTTATCAAGTTGGCTAAAGAACTTTCTGAGAAAATGAGACAAAAGCGTGTTTCGAAAGAAGATTTGCCAGCAGCATCTACGACTTCTACCGGAAAAAGGAAGAAGTGCCAGATCGGGAAGTGTAAGGGAAACAAAACTCCCGATCAGTGTTTTCGATGCAAGAAATTTCTGTGCAGATCATGCACTAATGTGGATCGAAAGTACATCGTGTGCCGCACATGCCCTGAATAAAGAGGGGCACTGCGTTTTGTGATTTTCGAGTAAAGTACAAGAATGCCTTTATGATTTTGATTTTGATTGAAAAACTTTATTTTAGGAACAAAGATGGTTGTACTGTTCAGATACGCATATATACCTATATGCATCAACATTATACTATTACTATTACTATTATCAGAACTTAAATTTACTCTTGACACTCTAACCTAACCTAACTTAACCTTGTACTCGTTTATTTGCTCATATCTTATATTTTTAACTAAATGTGTAATATATTGGTATAATAAATATTCCTGAGCATATTTTTTAAAAAAAATCCAACTGTTTATTTATACACATATTGTTCAACCGCCTTGGGTGTGGGAGACCAGAGTTTGATACCTGGTTGAAGCTAGTGTGGTTTTTAATGCATTTTCATTTTTGTATCCAGTCACGTCAAGTCTTGGTTGCGAAAGGAACGCTCAATTACAACCTAAAGACCTTTAAAACACATGGGGTCAAAATGATCTCTTTGGTAGTTCTTGTATAATCAATTTCCTGGTAGTGTTAAGACGGTCCCGGTACTTGAACCCACGATATGTAGCGGTAATAGTTATTGTGTACTATGTAATAATAATGCATGGTATGAAAGAAGTTGATCCAAGACGCAAGACAGGAGACGGTGATTTCCGCGCTGAGAGTAGACAGAAACCGAATTAATATTCAGGTCAGGCATCAAGACTGAAGCGTCTATTGAGGCATGTCAAGATCAAATGACGTCAGTACGCCAGAACAAAGAAATAACCCGATTGACTAATCAAAGAACGCATCCGTCGATTTTCAGAATAGGTTTTTCCAATATTACCTAGAACGCAAGAACAGGGGAAAGGTACGCAACGGCGTAGGACAAGGGAGGGATTGAACCAGACAACAAAGTATGTCTGGGAATGCGCGGTCAAGGTCAAATTTTTGAAACTGTGTGTTGTTTGCATGTTAGCACATGCTTCTTTCCAAGTAGGGCAAGGTTACCGAGAACGCTAGAACAAAGAAACCGTCGGCTTTATTTCAACCAATCAGAAAACACGTCGGTTTAATTTTAGCCAATCAGAAAACGCTTCGGTTTTATTTATACAAATCCGAGTTATAAAAAGCGCGAAAAAGCGAGAAAAAGCTAGTTCGAGAAGTATTTGTGAAGCATTGTGTCAGAGAAGACATGAAGTTTTTATCATTGCCTGAGAGTTGCAGACGAAGAAATCAAGAGAAGCTATAATTAAGGTAAGTGAATTGTTACATATATGTAATGTGTTTTTAAATAATATGTAAATCCAAAAATAACAAAACAAAAGATGAATAGGCGTAATGTGAACAAGTACTACAACTATTTTTCTATTCTTTACAGGTGATTCTATGTCTGTACGTGTGAGTGGAAGGAACTCTTAGTAAAAGATATCGTCTACAAGTTATACCAACTAGGCTAACCACACTGCGGTGAGTACCTCGGACGAAAATATACGCAATTTTACCTCTGGAATGTATATTTCCCCACTAGAACTGGTTAATGCATATTATGATATGTGTGATAGGGTTGTGTTTTACGACGATCTCCTTACATATGATCCAACCTTTTTCTGTGAGACAGTGTAAACAGCAATGTGCCAATTAGGCGTTGGGGCAAGTCAATGTTCAATTGTGGATGAGAGAGAAAGGTATTTTAGACGATTTGGAATATTAGGGCGATAGGTATCAATTGAAATACCTAATCAGGTTGTGGGGGACCCTGAATGCTTGGTTGGGTCTATGTTCCAATTTCTTATGAGAAACGTTTTCTTTGATGTGTCATCAGACAGTCAGGTGGGACTGATTATTTTCGGCAATGAAACAAATAAGGATATTTATATCACTTGGCGTCCCCTATCGGCATTAAATCCTAAAATTATTCAGCACTATGTGACCAAAGTGCTGAACAGCAATGAATCCTATCTTGTGGACAACACTATGAAATGTATGGCACATATGGTCGAACCAAAGCGCGATAGAGGGAAGAAAAAGTACCCTCTTTAGAGAAAGTATGTCCCTTACTAACATTAAACGAACCTAACCAGAGGCAAAGGGCTATCACTGTTCTGACAAACAATGACAATTTGTCCTCCCACACGCTATTGCATACGCGCAGGCCAGTAGTATAAAAGTATATACTATTGGCGCGATAAATGATGAACCCCCCTCAGGCAGATTTGGCTACACTTAAAACTTGCTCAACATGCCCATATGAGCTTTTTGCTCAAGTGTGGAACCCTGTCTAATCCAAGATTTTTGTAAAAATGTTCCTGTGAAATGATGAGCCCCCTCAGATTGATTTGTCCACACTTACAAAAGGCACTTCTGTCCATAAGCTTGTTAAAAATATGCCCCTCTTGATATTTTTTTGCCCACACCTAAAACTAAGCTCTTGCATCATGTTATGCATCAAATTATGATGCAAGAGCTTTTGTATTATGCAACAAATTATGATGCAAGAGCTTTTGCATTGTGCAACAAATTATGATGCAAGAGCTTTTGCATTATGTTGTGCAACAAATTATGATGCAAGAGCTTTTTGTATTACATATCAGTTAGTATTGTGAGAGTGGCTGAGAAGTACAGATGTGTTGTTGCAGTGCTCCTCATATTTTTTTTAAATATAGCAGATTTGTATAAATTGAATTATAGGTTTGTTTGATTCAATATATAGAATTTTCTAATATATTGAACAAAGGGTTTATATTTGCCCTAGTTTGTTATACAAGATTAATACATGACACATGGTATTAGGTCAATGCCTTTCCATGCACATCACGACATGCCTGTGCAGACATGCAATTGTGAAAGGTCACTGCTTCAGTGGATCAATACTTATTCTATCTTTGTGCATGTAGGCTATCCTATACAACCTGTCATAGGTTTATTAAGTATAGAGTTTTGATTTGAACCCCAGGAAATTTTATATAAATACCAAAGCCAAAAATATTAACACACATACACACACACTAAATATTCAAAACACACTACTGAACCCAACTGATATTTTTTATTAAGCATAGAATTTTGATTTGAACCCCAGAAAATCTTATATAATAAACAACAACAAAAATGCCAAATCAAAAATATTGTAATCAATGGTAAAAAGGTAAAAAAGGTAAAGTGCTAACCTGTGCTTAGCACCACGCCATGAAGGCGTATAGGGGGTGTGGGGGTAATGCCCACACTTCCTTGATCCGGTCGTAAGTGGGGGTGATGTGATCAGCATCACACCCCTGACCGCCTTTACCCCCCAGGGTTTCCCCCAGGTACCCATGTTATTCGACGCTGGGTGGGCGCCGGGGCCGCTTCCATCGTTAGAAAAGTTCCCGGATTTGAACCGGCCGGGGATCGAACCCGGGACCTTTATAAGAATATAACCAGCCCCAATTGGGCCAGGCATCAAAGAAATTGTAATCCAGACAAATGCAGAACTCCCACAAAAATATGCCCTAAATGCCATAGAAAATATAGCATGGAATACTTCACTTATAAACATAAAGGTACTTGCTCTGCACAGTCATCAACATTGCCCCCTCAACCATCTACATCTGGTCTGAAAAGGAAGCATGAAGCACCTGTTAATGCTAGAGCAGCAAAGCAGCCACGCTATGAACCCATCCATAGCAGTTTTAACGGCCAATTAAGGGATCACCGTTTTGTATCAGAGCCAAGATGTGACATTAAGAATTTTTTGAACAGTATAAATCCAGATGTGCAGGCAATTCTAAATGCACAAAATGGCTCTTATAAGCTGTCCCTCAAATTGTTTACACAATATAAGAAGTCAAATGGCACAAAATTTACACAGCCCCACATAACAGAAACTGTACCTGTATACTCAAATGCAAATTCAGACAAAATAATAAGCAGTTTGATAGATCAATTGAATACTAAACACTCTGAATTTGCTGGAAAAGAGTCTGGATGGAGCCTATGCGGATCTTCACACAAGTTATATATTAATATTTCTGAATTCAACCCATTACAAGGATCTACATATTTGCCTTTACCTGCCAATATTAAAAACAAAAGAGCCGTGGTTAACATAGAAAATAATGATGAGAAATGCTTTTTGTGGTGTATTTTAGCTGCTTTGTATCCAGTTTTAAGGGATCCTGAGAGAATAAGTTATTATAAACAACATGAAAATGATTTTGATGAAGCAATGGAGGGTTTAGAATATCCAATGTCTGTTCAGAATTTTGATAAATTTGAAAAAAAGGCCAGGGATATTAATGGTAAACAATTATCTATTAATGTATTTATTTGTTCTACTGGCCGTGGCAATTGCTTGATAGAACCTCTCAGAATCAGTACATTTGATGATGATTCTGCTGTTCCGATTGATCTGCTCTTAATTGAAGGGGATGATACACACCATTATACTCTGATACATAATCTTGAAGCTTTAGTCAGAAAACAACTAGACAAAACTCATAGAATATTCAAGTTGTGCAGAAGATGTTTGACTGTATTTGATGGTCAAAAAATGGTAAATGGGGTTCGGGAAAAAATGCAGAAATTGCTAAAAACAAGTTAATTGAACATTTAAAATACTGTGGGAATCATAAACCTGTTCATATGCTTATGCCTAATCCAAGTGGAAATGCCAAATTCAAAAAATTTGAAGCCTTGTTGGAACACCCAGCATATATAGTCTGTGATTTTGAATCAAATCTCAAACCTCTTGCATTCTGTAGCCCAGATCCTGATGAATCTTCAAGTACATCATACCAGTTACATGAACCTTCTAGTTTTTGTTATGTTGTTGTACAGGATGGTGTTGTTAGTAAAGAAAATTTATACATGGGAGCAGATGCCATCCAAAAATTTGCAGATAGAATAGAAAATGAGTGCCATGACATAGCATCTAATGTCTTATTAAAATCAAAACCTATGTTGCCTTTAACAGAGAAACAGATTGAAGATTTCAACAATGCAGAAAAATGCCCGCTATGTGATTATGAATTTTCAGATGCAAATATCAAGGTTCATCACCATTCCCATACAGATGGTAAATTCTTAATGGCCCTGTGTAATAGCTGTAATATTAAGATCCAGAGACCAAAATTTGTCCCCATATTTTGCCATGGTGCATCCAATTATGATTTTCATCATCTGATCAGGTACGAGGGGTTTGACAAGCAGAATTTAAATATTTTAGCTGAAAATAATGAGAAATATATTGCCATTAGCAAAATAATTAAAGTTAATGGTGTTCCTATTCACTTAAGATTTCTTGATTCATACAGAATTCTGTCTGCTAGCCTGGCTACACTGGCCACTCAATTATCTGATGATCAATTCAAAATCACATGTGCTTTGTTTCCAAATCAGGACCTGAAATTAATTAGGCGGAAGGGTGTATATCCATATGATTATGTTACAGATTTTTCTAAATTTGATGAGTGTTCTCTGCCACCACAACAAGAGTTTTACAGCAAAATCAGAGCATCTGGAATCACTGATGAAGATTATCACCATGCCCAGTTGATGTGGAACAATTTAAAATGCCAGACATTTGGTGATTATCACAAGGCATATTTAAAACTTGATGTGACCCTCTTAGCTGATATACTGCAGGCATTCAGAAAATCTTCCATGGAAAATTATAAGCTGGATCCATTGTATTTTTACAGTGCTCCGGGCCTAGCATGGTCTGCAATGTTTTTAAACACTAAAATGCAATTGGATCTGATCCAGGATCAAGACATGTATCTGTTTATGGAACAATGTATAAGAGGAGGCATGGTGCAATGTTCTCAGGGATATGCCAGAGCAAATAACAAATATATTCCTGATTATGATCCAGCACTGCCATCAAATTATATACTGTATGTAGATGCCAACAGCCTCTATGGTTATGCTATGAAGATAAATTGCCATATGCAGGGCTTGAGTGGGTTGAAGATTTCAATATTGAAGATCTTAAGGATTTTGATGACTGTAACTATGGCCTGTTCTTAGAGGTTGATCTGACAATTCCTGATGATTTACACAACACATTTTCTGATCTGCCCCCAATTCCTGAGGTTGAGTGCTCACCTGGCTCTAAACAAAAGAAATTGATGATGACTCTAGAGCCAAAACAGGGCTATGTCTTATATTACAAAAACCTCCAGTTCCTAATAAATCATGGTGTCCAAGTGACCAAAGTTGGAAAAGTTTTGAGGTTCAGGCACTAAAGGTGGTTGAAACCATATATTGATACAAACACAGAGCTTCGAACATCTGCAATGAGCCAATTTGATAAGACCTTGTTTAAATTGATGGTCAATTCAGTGTATGGCAAAACAATTGAAAATGTCAGAAAACATATTGATGTTAAAATAATTACTGACCCCAGCCGGAGCAAACAATTGATAGCAAAGCCCAACTTCAATTACAGAAGAATTTATGATGAAAATATGGCACTTTTCAACATGAAAAAAACAAAGATTAAGTTTGATAAGCCTATTTATGTAGGGGCTGTGATATTGGAATTGGCCAAATTACACATGTTAAAATTGTTTTATAATGTGTTGAAGCCTTTTTATAAGGATCGTGTAAAACTGATGTACATGGACACAGATAGTTTTGTTCTTGATATTCAAACAGAAGATGTTTATCAAGATATAGCACAGCCTGAATTGTTTAAATATTTTGATACCACTGAACATTCAAAAATTAAACACCACAACAAAATGGTGCCTGGCAAGTTAAAAGATGAGACACTTGGTGATGTTATTGTGGCATTTGCTGGGTTAAGAGCCAAGATGTACAGTTTTGAAACATGTAGTGGCGCTGTTGCAAAAAAAGCCAAGGGCATTGGCAGAGTGACTGTAGACAAAGAGCTTGAATTTGAAGATTACAAAAATTGCCTCAAATCATGTAGCACAATCAGAACATCAGAAAATAGAATTCAGAGTGTGGATCATTTGTTGACTACAAATATTGTAAGAAAAGTGGCTCTGGATCCACATGATGATAAGAGATGCACTTTATCATGTGGCATACATACTCTACCAAGGGGTCATTGTGATTTGAAAAGTGGTAATCAATGCCCAATTACAGAGCATGATTTGAAATAAATAAACATGCCTATGAACTTATTTGGGTTCAAAAAACAGGCTATTATGGACCTGCCAACACCACAACCCTCTTCTGATATGATATCTAAACTAAGTGCTTTGTTAATTATTCATCTGAACAGCATACTTACAGATGTTGATGATGAAACAGGTAAAACATTGTACATATTTAACAATAATTTAAATCATTACCAATTACCTGTAGGTGGTCAATTGCAATTTATTACAACCCCTGAGGGTAATGTCAAGATTTCAGTAGGGAGAAATATTTATAGAATTAAGCACTCAAACATGATTTCTGGCACTGTATATACTGTTTCTGCTGGTGACTGCTTATATATTGAGGTCCCGGGATCATATGACAAGCTTATACCTTTTTTTATAGAAGTAAGAATCAGATATTCAATAATAAATAACCACTAAAACAAAAATGCCTAATGATATATTTGGCCATACAAGGCATGAAGATCACAGTGAAGAGATTCTGATGCTTGATGTCAAAGTCAAGAAATTAAGAAGTGATTTACAAGCTTTACAAACCACACTCAATGCCAGTCTTCAACTAGAAATTACAAATTTACAATCACAATGCATGGACCCTCTTCTTAAAATTGATTCTGAACTCAAATTGCTGCTTCAGAAATATACTGATTTGGCCACATTAGATAATTTTCAAAGTTTAGAAGAGGCTGTAGCAGCTCTTCAAGCCAAATTTAAGAGCCAGGCCACCAACTCTGAGCAATTGAAACAGCAATTGGAAGAGCAGATAAATAATGTCCAGACACAGCTTCAAACAATTGTCAAAAGCATAAAATCACAAGAAGATTTTGATCTAGTGATTTCCACTCTAAAGGAACAGATTCAATCACTCCAGATACCTAATCTGGACCCCTTGAACAATGCCATAGCCGAGGTTAAAGAAAAAATTGAGACACTTGAAAATTTTATGAACAACTTGCAATCTTCTGATGCTTTGAGTGCAATAACTCGGAGTGTTGCCAACATTAAGCTGCAACTTGAAACATATGAAGATTTTGGAAAAATTCAAAGTACCATAACCCATCTTGAGGGTACAATAGCAGCAGTGCAAAGTGATTTGACAAATGTACAAGAATCTCTAGAATCCCGCCTGCCTGGTATTGTAGACACACTTGTCAGTGTCCAGCAACAGATCACAAAGCTTGAAAACCTCAACACTGAATCTGAGCTATCTCATTTTCATCACTTGATCGATGATATCCAAACAAAACTTGAAATTTTACAACAATCAACACCCACTCAGGCAGATATAGCCCTGCTCCAAAATGCTATGCAAAATGTGCCTGATGCTTCTGAATTAAATAATGTGAAATTGGCACTTGAATCTTTGCAAAATACTGTAACAAATCTGCCTACATCACAGGAACTTAAAAATATTAAGAGAGCAGTGAATCGCATATTGAAATCAGAAGATATCAAGAATATCCAGACAGAGATCAAACAACTTACTCAGACAGTGGCCACTCTACCAACTAATCAACATATTAATGAACTGCATGCCCTGTTTGAGGATATCAGAAGACAGGTCCATGATCTTACTGCTCAAAATTCAAAATTGGCAGTTGTTGAAAATTTGCAACAAATTGTAGCTAATATCAAGCAACAGCTAGGGACCATGGAATCCAATCAAGCAAATGCTCTGTCTGTTTTTGCCACCCAGCTTCAAGAGATTGTGCAACAATACAAGAAACTTGTTGTGGACATAAAAATCAAGCCAGGCCATGATGATGTTGTTAGGACTATCAATGAGCACCTTGAATCTGTAACAAGTAGATTGCTTACAGCAGAAAAAGAAATAACAGGCATAATCGAGAATCCTAAACATACAGTAATTCTTGAATTGTACAGCATCCCCAACAAAGAATATGATTCACCATTTACACCAGGTGGCAAAATATATATGCTGTCCCCTGCTCAATTTTATTACCAGTTTTTTGTTGGGGGCACACTGAGACCAATCAAGATCAAATATTGCCTTCAACCACAGGCACACCACTACCCCACCTTATCAATAACAAATGCTGACAACAAACCAAAAATCACCAGTGTAGAGTTAGAGGATTTTACAGATCCCAATACATTAGAAACATCTTTTGCTGAAGATGATGGCTCTCTGGAATTTCATATACAAATAGGAGACAAATTATATTTAGAAAATCCTGTAGTATCAGCTGCTGAACACCCCATAGTTGCAATATTCTTGTTTTCATATTATGTCTAGACAAATTATTGTTGATGAATTACACAGACAAGCCAAACATAATTATAAGAGACTGCCAGTAGTCACAAAAGGCATAGATGATTTATGGCAGAGCGACTTGATTGAGATGGCAAGTGGACAGCTGAAAAACTTAGACAAAATCAACAAGGGCTACAAGTATCTACTCACTGTAATAGACACATTTTCAAAATTTGCCTGGGCTGTGCCACTCAAATCCAAGACTGGAAAATGTGTTACAGAAGCCTTCAGGACAATCATCAATCAGAGTGGAAGATCACCGCGCTATTTGCAAACAGATAATGGCAAAGAATTTTATAATTCTGTGTTCCAACAATTTATTAAAAGCCAGTCAATACAACATTATTCGAGTTACAGTGATCTCAAGGCCTCAATTGTAGAGAGATTCAACAAAACCCTAAACAATCTTATGTATAAACAATTTACACTTCAAGGTAATTATAAATGGCTTAATATTCTTCCAGAACTTCTACATAAATATAACAACTCGGTTCATTCCACAATCAACATGAAACCCTCTGAAGTAACTTTATCTGATGAGCAAACATTGATCAGGACTGTGTATTATCCTAGATACCAGCCGACAACAAGAAAGGCCAAATACAAGGTGGGTGATCAAGTAAGAATCAGCAAATATAAGCACTTATTCAAAAGAGGCTTTACAAGAAACTGGAGCACTGAATTATTTAAAGTGGTTCAAATTAAACCTGGGACCCTTAACACATATTTAATAAAAGACCACCGAGGAGAAATTCTCAAAGGCCTGTTCTATGAAGAAGAACTCAGCAAAACTAAGCAGCGTGACACATATCTCATAGAAAAAAATCATCCGCAGAAAAGGCAACAAGTTATTTGTTAAATGGCTAGGACTTCCAGAACACAGCTGGATCGATGCAGACAAAGTGATAATATGAGCACCTGGGATGTTATAAAAAGGCTGCCAGAACCTGAACAGCAGATTAAGAAAAATGGCAAGTTGCTGCCTGATAATATTAGATGTCTTATTGTTGGGCCATCAGCTTGTGGTAAAACTACACTAATGATTGATAATTTTTTATTGGCACCCAACTGGTTAGACTGGAAAAACAGGCATTTGTATGTTTTCTCTAAGAGCTTGGAACAATTAAAATATCAGCAGCTGATGAAGCTATATGATGGACTGGATATTGCCACTTTTGAATCAGATGTTAAGCCACTTCATGAATGTCTCGATAATTCTGTTGTTGTGTTTGATGACATTATACTGGATAATCAAAACAAGGTTAGAAATTTCTTTACACAGGGCCGACACAAAAACATTGATTGCTTCTACCTGGCACAGACTTTTTCTAAAATTCCGAAGCAGCTGATCCGAGACAACAGCAATTTTATATGTGTGTTTCATCAAGATCATACCAACCTCAAACACATACATGATGAATATGTAGGTGGGGACTTGAGCTACAATAATTTTTTAAGTTTTGCAGTGGGTGCTGGAACCAAGACAGTTATGGGTTTGTCACAATTGATATGACAAGAAAACCTAATAGTGGCAAATACAGAAATAAAATCAACAATTTTCTAGACATTGAAACATATATAAATAACCATGAAAAGGCCAATTATTGATGATCTTAAATTAAGAGATTATCTTGTAAAACGATTTAAGGGATGGAAATCAGAGAACCGAGGAATTTATGAACAACAAAAACAAAATGAACAGCCTATTATTGATGCTATTAGTGAATTAGGTAAAAATATCAAAACTGTTACAGAGCAAAATCAAAATTTGATCACAGAGCTTGTACCTGTAGCTGCAAGGAACATATTAGATTATCCAATCACCCCACTTTCCAGTATTCATACACCCAGTCCTGTTGCTCCTCGAAGAATTGAAGCTACTCAGGATCCTATTAAATTGGGTCTTCTTTCTCAAAAATATTTAAGCACAAATAAAGACAACAAAGATGAGGTTTTTGGCTTATATGCCGACACAGAGCGTGATGGTAGCATCATACATAGAATTGGCAATTTCAGAGTAACATTTATGGGAGATGATCTGATTGTATATTCAGAATCTCATCTTGGAGAAAGAGGTGCTTTTGTTAAATATCCCGGCACACCTGGGTTGTGGGAACTGATGACTAGGAAGAGACCTGGCAGCTATACAGATCAAGATTATGAGCATTACAAAGAAATATTAATAAAATCAGATGCTCTATACCAGAACAATGATCCCACACAAAAAAGAGTCAAGTCTAGCAGTGGAGCAAAATACAACAATTTAATCAAGCCCATATGGTCACAAATTAAGACAGGCAGTCTAATCAAACAATACAACACCCTGCCTAAAGAATTTGTGTGGGTTGATGATGTCAGGAAACTTGTAGATAGGTTATTGGTGATAGCTGGGGAGGAAAATGCTGGCAACCACAATTTTTACAATGAAAAGGTTGGAATTATGGACATGATAAGCACAAAATTGTCTAATTTTATAGTGAATGACACTAAGAGGATTGGATATGTTATAAAAATTATTAATACTCTACCACCTAAATTTTGGAATATTTCTGAGGGCCGGGGGTTGGTTAATGACATTATAAACAAGCTGCCATTTGAACTACATATTCCAGGCTATCAGTATTGTGGTCCCGGTACAAAATTGGACCATAGAATAAACAGAGGTGATCCTGGTGTTAATCCCCTAGATGCTGCTTGCAGAGACCATGACATAGCATACAACACACATACTGATCTTGACAAGAGACATGTTGCAGACAAGAAATTAGAAGAGGCTGCATTTGGTAGATTTGTAAGCAAAGATGCTTCTTTGAGTGAAAAAAATAGCAGCATTGGGAACCACCATAGCTATGAACACCAAACAAAAACTGGGGTGGGGGCTGTGAATATATATATATAATAAACCTAGAATGAAGGCCAAGGGTGTTATGTATCAAATACCTTATGCAGGTCTTAAATCTCTTAAAACTATTGATAGCCTTTTAACCAAAAAGCAGCAGAAGAAAAAAAGCTCTTGTATTGCCAAGGGCCATGGTATGAAATTGTTGCTTAGTACCCCCCAATTAAAAAAATTACAACAATCTAGAAAAAAATCACATGTGGGGGGTTTCATATTTACTATCCCGGCCATCTTAGCAGCACTTGGGGCTGTGGGGAGCTTGGCTGGGGGATCAGCTGCCATAGCAAAAACAGTAATAGATGCCAAGTAGAATAGGGCAGAATTTGATGAATTGAAGCGCCATAACCTGGCCATGGAGAAACAAGGCAAAGGTGTTAAGAGAGCCATGAATAAGTTTAAAAAAAACAAGAGCCGCTTACAAACCAAGATATTGAAGCTTTAATCAAGCCTCTGGGCATCAAAAATTTTAGAGGTGTGTACATGTCTGATTCTTTACCAGAACAACCACTCAACAAAGAGTGTGGCATTGTTAATTTGGATAAGTACAAAAATCAGGGCACTCACTGGATTTGTTATCTTAAATATTTAAAAGATGAGGCATTTGTGTTTGATTCATTTGGAGGTGTTCCACCTGAAAATTTAATAAAATATCTAAAATCAGCTAATCTTTATTACAATAATGCCCGTGTTCAAAACTTCAAAGATGTTAATTGTGGACATTTGTGTTTATCTGTTCTTAGATATATGTCTCAAATAAATAAACCATCAATTGAAAATTTTCAAAAGGCCTTGTGGTATTTAAAACATCATGGGGGTATTCCATCTCACCAGCTAAAATTCAACATTGAAACTCAAATTACATGATGATATAGTGTATCCCAAAACAATAGCTCTCAGAGCATTTTATGGCATGTACTTGATCCCTAATATTACACACCACAACAATAAAATTGCAGTAGGGGATCAAAAAATTGTCATCACTCCAGGGCAATATAATCTGTCCACTCTAAATGCTCAATTACCCAGAGGTATAGTATTAACTCAAAATTCTGTCACTCACAGAGTAGAGATTGTATCTGCTACAGAAACAGTGGATCTGGGTACTATAGGAGAGCTGTTAGGCTTTGAGAACAACACAAAACTTGAACCGGCCATCAAACACACTGCTATTAATATACCTAAATTCTTAGCCATAGAGACTCTGAATATTCACTGTAATGTGGCTGAGGGTATGATCACCAAATCAAATGGCATAGGCACTCACAAACAAACTGGCATCATTGCAACATTTAAACCTAATTCTGAATTTATGGAGCCAATCATCTAAACTCCATCCCCAACATTATATTTCCCTGTGTGCCATAATAGAATAGATAACATTGAGTTGATGGTCACTAATGAAAAAGAAGAATAAGTTGATTTTGCTGGAGCCACAACAACTGCAATCATAGAGATTAATACTTAAATAAAAATACATACAAAAAAATGGAAAATATTGAGAGTTATGAGCTACAATCATTCCCCCCAAACAGGAGGACATTTGCAAATTTAAATCAACCCAACACAGAGATTGAGGTTGATCTTGATGTAGGGGATGGCTTTATACACCCCCACAGAGCAGATCTATACATCAAATTTGATGTTGTAAAGCTCGATGGAACAGATTATCCGGCAAATTCAAATATAAGATTGGTAGATAATTTTGTGCCGCATCTGTTCTCTGAAACTGAGATCAGAAAGCATGGTGTTGTTATAAACAGAGTGGATTATCCCGACATTACCTCCACAGCTTTGGCCACACTAAAATTATCCAAAACCGAGGCTTCTTACTACAAAATAGGTGGATTTGAGGCTGGTGATAAAATATTATCCAAAAGCCACACAGTGCTGTTCCCTATGCGCCTGTTGCCAGGATTCTTCTCAGATTACAAAGATATTATGTGGAAGGGTGGTTTAAGAATCACATTTAGAAGAGCTGCCAATGATAATAATGCTTTGATGAGGTACAGTACATTAAACTCTGCAGGGGAAGCTCTGCCTAATACCCTACCTGATGAAGGCAAATGCATTATTCAGACTATGGAGCTAAGAATCCCAGTTGTTGAATATGAAGCCAGTTATGCTCTTAAATACAAAGCAGATATAATAAAAAATCCACAAGTACCTTTACAATTTTATACATATCAATGTGTACAGAACCCTGTCGCTGGTACTTATTATGAGTTTGATGCTACAAATTCATTCTCCAGTATACAATATGACATGCCGGATTTTGTGGTGGTTCTGTTTCAGACTGGAAGACACAATAATCAGGAAAAAAATTCAAGTAGATTTGATAACTGCAACATCAAGAACATATATCTTAAAAATGGCAGAAATGAGGTATTTCCTAGAGAAAATTATAATTTAGACATGTCCAAGGATGATTTCCTTAAATTATATGAAGCATTTACAGCATACAAAAGGGTTACTACTGGCAATACTGACATGTATTACACACCAGATGAATTTAAAGCACAGAGACCCATGTTTGTCATCAACACTTCAAAAAGAAAACAAGTTGTGGTTAATGACAGGACAAACATTAAATTATCTGTGAATTCCACGATACACTCCCTGATGACACCATATGTAGTGTTATTCTCATAGGTGAAAAATCATATGTTTATGATGTAAGAAATGAGAGAGTCACAGAACAATTCTAGAAGATTTTTGCATATTACATTGTCTTAGTACTAGATATATGAGTTGAGGCTGGTGTCCAATTGAACTTAAACCAGAAGTAAATATGTGTGTGTGTGTGTGTGTGTGTGTGTGTGTGTGTGTGTGTGAGGGGTGTGTGTGGGTGTGTATGTGGGTGGGTGTGGGTGAGGGGGGCTTAGTTTTAGGCGTGGGCAAAAAAAAATATCAAGAGGGGCATATTTTTGACAGGATTATGGACAACAATCTGACAGAAGTGCCTTTTCTAAGTGTGGACAAATCAATCTGAGGGGGGTCATCATTTCACAGGAACTTCCCGAGGGCATTTTTACAAAAATCTTGGATTAGACGGAGTACCACACTTGAGCAAAAAGCTCATATGGGCATGTTGAGCAAGTTTTAAGTGTAACCAAATCTGCCTGAGAGGGGCTCATCATTTCTCGCACTGGTTGTATCATCAATTATACTACTAAATCTATTAACATAAAAATCTGTTAACATAAAAATCTGAAAAATTTATTATAATAAAAAAAATTTAATGTGTACGTTAAAAAAGAAATACTACAAAGACCTATGACCTTACTTAGATTTATTCACCAAATTATCTGCTTTGAGTCTCCGATGGTCTGGTGAAGTCTGCTCAGGTTCTATCGCCCACAAGTGCATTCCCTTGCCAATCCAGCAAAGGTGAGAATAATAGACAGCAACCTTCTTAGGCAAGCAGTCAGCAGGGGTCACATGACCCCCCGTGGATGGGCATGACATTCTTAACAACTTAATGTCTGAATGCTCACACGCAGCTGTAAGTACATCAATCTCTACACACACACACACACACACACACACACACACACACACACACACACATACTCAGGAATGTTTGGAATACAAAGAATTCTTGTAAGAAGACTATTAATCGGGAAATTCCCCTTAGCCAACCAATCTGCACAAATCACATGACATTCCCGAGCCAGTATTATTGATGTGACATTCTTAACAGGTTAATGCCCACACATAGCTGTAAGTACATCAATCTCTACACTTAGGAATGTTTGGAATGCAAAGAATTCTCGTGACAAAAGAAGTTATCGGGAAATTCCTCTTAGCCAACCAATCAGCACAAATCACATGACCCTCAGAAAAGAGAAGGCCATAACATTACCAAGACAGTATTATTGATGTAACATTCTTAACAGGTGAATGCCTTAATGTTTACACACATACATAAGCACATCAATCTCTACACACACACACACTCACACACACACACAGACACACACAGGAATGTTTAGAATGGAAAGAATTCTCAGGAAATTCACCTTAGCCAAGGAAGTTACATGACCCTCTCTCTCTTTTTTTTATATGACATTCCCAAGCTAGTATTATTGATGTGACATTCTTAACAAGTCAACGTCATATGAATCTCTACACACACACGCACACACACTCGGGGAATGTTTGGAATGCAAAACTATTGATTTGTCTGAGTAAAAACAACTATGTTACATGAGAATTCTTGCCAACATTTCTGTTAGTATTCAATTTGCTTAAAGTTACTGGTTAAGGAAAAGTTTTTTTTTTTAAATTAGAAAAAAACACTACAAAAACCTATGACCTTACTTAGATTCATTTCATTCTTAACAAGGTCAATGCCTCAATATTCACACGCTCCCGTAAGTGCGTCAATCTTCACACACACGCACACACTCATTAATCTTTGGAATGCAAAGAATTCTCGTGACAAGACTATTGATTTGTCTGAGTAAAACTAGGTTACATAAAAATTCTTGCATGTCACGCAAGTTAGGTTCCTAAAGATACTTCATACACAGTGATTTATATATCACCAATGCCATCTAGTTGCAAATAGATGTACTTGGAGAACATGAAAGCAGTAAGTATGCTGCCATCTAGTTGCAAAGAAATGTACTTGTTGGAAAAAAAAATCATTACTCAACGATTTTATATATCTTCCGGTAGCAATACGATTAGCTGAAGACATATGACAGAGCGCTCTCGAGTTCACATAGCTAATTGCTAGGGCTCAAATATTACTAAAATGTCTTTCCCTTGTATATTTCTTGTACCGCCATGATGTTGCTGATTAGTTATAAGCACAAACAATATCATAACACTAGAGGATATGAGAATATGCAAGTACGGTACATTCGGTTCAGATATAAATGGACCGAATGTATACGGGGGTATTTTGCAAAAAAATTTAAATTTGACTCACATGAGTCAATTATTTTTTACAGTTAAAAAAAGTAATGGATTTCGCTTTAGTTATTTGAAAAAGTGAAATTTATAAAATTGGGTATCATAGGGGGAAATTATCTAAACCTTACAATTTTTATACAATAAAATTGGAATTTAAGCTCTTGCGTGAAGCAAATTTTCAGTTTTTTACACTTGGAAAATCAGCTAAAATCTTGATTTTCAGTTAAATTAGACTAGAGAGCTCACTATGAAGTTGTTAGATTTTGGGGGGGGGGGCTGATTTAGCCCCCTCTTCTACTACTCTGTATTGATACCTACTTAGTCATTTGATTCATTTTGTATATCGCGATTACAAATTCGATGACGCTCACGAATGTGCAGTCCTTACCTGGACTGCAACTCCCATTTAATTACTGAGAACTAAATAGGATAATGATGTCATATAGTTTTTTTTATTATTTTGAGTTGGTGTTTATAAGTTCGCTTTATGCACAGTAAGGCTAATCGGGACTAGATATATAGTTTAAAGTAGGATCCGAACCACTATGTGCCTCCACCGGGAATTGTACCCGGGACCCCTTGATTACAAAGCGAGGAGCTACCACTGCGCCATTGGGGAGGCCTGTCATCGTTTTCCTATTCATAATGTGCACCGTTTTGGTGTCTTTGTGGATTGCTTCGATGTTTGGTTCTTAAATGAATGTTGCATGATGGAGGCACATGGCAAAGTGTTTCGGATCTCACTTTAAAATGTAGGTCCAGTCCCGATTAGCATTTCTGTGCATAAAGTGGACTTAAAATAACAAATCAATCAATCAATAATGTCGCATAAGATTAATCGCGAAGGGGAAATGAGAGCACGATTAAGGGAAAAGTATTATTAGTTGCGAAAAAGACGCTGTTGCTCTTGTTTAAGGAAACTCTCCTTGCATGCAACTCAATATCACTGAAAATATTATTTATTTTCTTTCGTCTTAATTTTTCTTCCTTTACTACATATGGTGTATCTATCAATTGTGTCAACCGAGGCGATGAGGATGAAATGTATGATGTGATAATAACAACAAAACGACCGTGCATTATACACGGTTCTAGCCTGGGACCACTGCATATCGATTTTGTGTTATAATTATGGCCAAATATGATAATTTACGTAGCATTTTTAACTCGCCTTCTCTACGTAGTTTTTGGGTTTCATAGCCCGTGGCCTTTGATGAAGATTCAATGTAAATCATTTCAGTGGCCCTTCATGACATGAATTCTTACATTGGTCAAAAAAATATTTCATCAGAAATACGCGAAGCTTAGTCCTGGATGTTAGAACCCAGATGTTGTTTGTAGTGGATTTTAGTATGCTATTAACGCTCAATCATTTCCCAGAACCCCAAGCCCATCAGGCAATTTTGCTATTTAGGTTTGATAGAATGGTTGGTTGAATTGGTATTTTAAGTCCACTTTAAGCACAGTATGGCTAATCGGGACTGGAAAGTGGGATCCGAACCACTTGTGCCTCCACCGGGTATCGAACCTGGGACCCCCTGATTACAAGGCGTAGGTTCAATAGAGAACAAGCTTTAAGACATTACGAAATTCTAGTTTACGTGGCAGAATGACATTATTCGAAGACTGTACAAAGGAACCCTCATGTCCACACCAAAATTCGAACTTTGTGGCAAAGAAATAATAATAGAAACCATCCACATGGCATCAAGATAGAGTACATTTTGCCACACTAATGCTTGACATCCCACTCTCCTGGGCCTGGGACTTAATCTGGCCTTGCGGAGAGATAGGAATCGAAGTGATAGTTACATCAACAACCGTTAATTCAGAACATGCAAGTTAATTAGTATCAGAGCGCAACCACGAATTTTTATCTGGGGCGGTGTAAGTACCAGGAAGATGATCGTGCCTATAATAATAATAATAATAATAATAATAATAATAATAATAATGGCATTATTTTTGTTATTGGTATTTTTCTGGTATTTTTTCAACACGTTGAATTTCACATTAGTTAATAATGAAAAAAAGCACGCAAACTGTATTTTTGAAAGACAAAATGACGAATATAATTCCTATTGTACATATGCCATGTGTAACTTTCATGTAGAACATATGTTGTATGCAACATGGATCGACGTAAAATAAGAAAATATATATGCAACGTGTTAATACAAAATTGTGCACGTATTCAATGTTTCTTTAACACATATATATTATTAAAATACATCACATAATCAATTCATCCAAGAAAATTTCACGAAACGTATTTATATTTGCATAAAATTTGAAATAGGTGGGCGGCAATTTCATTCTGTCCCCCCTGAAGGTGCCATTGGCCGTCAATGTTTGCCCCCTTTGCCCCCTAGAATTGATTTCCTTCCAAGGTTGGTGGGAGCAATGTCCCCCCGCCCCCCTGTGGTTGCGTCACTGATTAGTATCCAGATACCTCACGTAACTGTTTTCCTTTTCATTTGAGCGTAATTGGTAAAAGAGATTCAAGATTGCTAATTCTAAACCTACAAATCCTGCAACTCATTTGAAAATGCACTTGGCCGGTTGATATATGATAGAATTTTTTCTTGTTATTCACTACAAATTATTACATTGCGTGCGGAGTCCAAGCTGAAAGTTCATTTCGACCTTGTTCTCCCTCTTTGTTAGAAAGAAATGTTTCGCGTCTTCAGGCAGATGGCGTTTAGCGGATTTGCTTGGTGCATAACTGAACAGCGAGTTTCGTGCAACACGGAATCATAATGAATATCTGAAAATGGATTTTTCAAGTGTGAAAGGAGCCGTTGCTTCTTTAAAGAGACTGGAATTCCTTATGTTGTGAGCAATAAATGAAAATCAATTAACGGTGGAATGTGGATACGAGGGTTAATATCCACCTTCTAAGTCTATAAACTATTGAAGTATTCCGTAACTAAATTGCTTTCACTAAAAATAAAAAAAGTTCTAGGATAGTTTATATTAAGCGTTTCACAGTAACCTATTGTACGAATCTCACCATAAGTACGAAGTAATATTCTACGATGCATTTTTTTATTTTTCGCTATCTCGAAGGGCCCTCAGAGTAATATTCTACGATGTATTTTTTTTATTTTTCACGATCTCGAAGACCCCTCAGAGTAATCTTCTACGATGTATTTTTTGATTTTTCACGATCTCGAGGGCCCTCAGAGTAATCTTCTACGATGTATTCTTTGATTTTTCACGATCTCGAAGGGGCCCTCAGAGTAATCTTCTACGATGTATTTTTTTCTGTTTTTCACGATGGGCCCTCGGCGTAGCCTTTCACGGGTTAATCTAACCTAAACACACTGGCAACAATTTTTATGCGTGCAAACACAATTCTTTCTATCTAAACGTACTGGCAACATTCTTTATGCGTGCAAACACAATTCTTACTATCTTCCACGGGGTAATGATAAAGGCAAACAACGTGTGTTAATGTTATTATTTAAAAAAAAAAATCCCTGGCCCCCAAAGAAAATTATCCCGCCAGTGATGCGTGGTGACCAACACAGTTCTATTGACAACGCAACTTGCAGGAATGAATTCCTCCTTTCTCTCTCGACCTAGTTTGTTGACATTGTCGAGTAGGGGAGGGGACTTCCGTTATGAGGCGTTGGCTCTAGTCGATGTGGGTCAGATCAAACACAGTTGTAGGGAAGTTCCCCTAGAGGACAGTAACGTTTTTGCAACTGAGCTTAACAGTTATATACGTGTTTATACAACCGTTGATGTGTTACCATAAACTGATAGCAGATTTTTAGCTAAGTCCATATCTTGTTATTTCCCTTGCATAAGTGTGTCTTATAGATTATGAAGAGTAAAATAATGGCAAGCGGTGTTAATGAACACGAACTGTTGTTATTAAAAACCGAAATTATGGGAATTATGGGGAAAAAATATAAGCATAGCCTGTTAGTAATGGAACATAACTACATAACGCGGGCTCGAAAAAAACTATTCTTCCGTTAACTGTTTTATCACATCACATTATAGCAATTAGCTAAAAGTAACATATAAGTGAGGTAAAGGAAACCAATCAATCGGAGGGAGGATGATTACATGAGCTCCCTCTATGTATGTACGATCATGGTAGTTTGCTATATATTGTGCATTATTGCTTTGGGGGGGGGGGTGATTATACTCAAACTCGAGATATAGGCTTTTTTGACATGACGTCTTAAGACATATGTCTTATTATTTAAGAAGTCACTTCCGATTCGCCACGACAATTTTCTTAATCTTAAGATGTTTTCTAAGACACTGATTTGATTGGTCCTTAATTGACGTGGAACCCCGATCTCTCTAATATATTAGATTGATATCGACGAAAACTACTCGACGAACTTAACCGAATGTTTCCATCCTCAGAGATTGATGAAATATAGCGAGAAATTTTTTTTATAAGAAATCCACTTTGCGAGTAAAGTATCGATCGCAGATCTCTGATTTTACCATCAACAGATAGAGGAATTAAATGACCATGATCTGTCAACGAAGCAAGAATGTGCACCCGATTGTTTCTGTTCTATTTTAGATTAAAATTCCAAGATGTTTTTTCTAAGACGATTTGTAACTCCGAAACTAAAAATCGGGGAAACGTCGTTCTTGCATAGTTTTGTATATTGTAAGGAGACCTATCGAGAGATATTAAGCTTGTTTTTGCAATTTCAATATGGCGACCGGAAACAACCGTATCTCTTCATAACAAAGGCAGGTGTTGATGAAAATTCTTCCAACATGTCCCAAATATTCATATGGTTTGTCGGAGGTGATACAATCGTAAGAGAGAAAGTGATCGTATTATTTTTTTCAGTGTTGACGGTATGAGTGAATTTTTGCTTCGTGTCCCCCAGTATATATAAATAAGTAAACAACGAAAGAAAATATGTTATCTCCATCAACCTCCACCAGTTTCACGGAAAAACCTAAAGTAGGTTGTCACACTTGTGGGAAATTAATCTCGAAATCTAACATTATCAAGCATAGGGCAAGGTGTGAGCAATCGACTTCCCAGAAAAAGAATTGTTTGTTGCCACCTTAAGAGACACATTCAAGAAAATTATAAAACAGCACCACCACCGATTAGTCAAACTACCAACGCACCACCACCGAAAAGGAAAGCTGATGATTCTGACATCACAACCGCTCACGAAACAAAAGGATCCAAGTCCTCGTGTTCGAAGAAACCAATCCGAACTGCTTTCGGTGGACAACTCAAAGACTACATTTTCGACAATGATTCACCCTCTGACATCCCTATTTTTTTTACGCACGTTAAATCTTCCGTGAAAGAAATATTAGAGTACAAGTTTCCACGAATTCTATTAAATTTTACCCAACTCTCTCTTCCGAGTATATAAATACAGATGTGTTTTACCATCCTACAAAAATGCAGACACTTCATTTGGGTGACGCCAACGATCTGGATCGCATCTACGCCGATCATGTTGTCAAGTTGCCTGAGATCAAGAGTTTCAGAACACAAAAGGCTCAGGTTGGACTCCATGCAGTACCTTCCACAAATTATGCTTGAAACTTGGACAATTCACACCTCTTTCGGCTTCTAGCTACGTTCCCCTTCCAGTAGACATTCAACATAAGAGGGCTGTGCTGAATATTCAAAATAATGACGATAAATGTTCTCTCTGCTGTGTTTTGGCTGCACTGCATCCATTTCATTGGTCAAATAATCTAGAGCAGGTTAGTCATTACACACAATATATTGATGAGATTGAATGTGCTATGGCGGGTATCGAGTATCCAGTGGTCATATCTGATATTGCCAAGTTTGAAACTCGGGCACGAGACGGGGAAGGCAATCGCTTAGCAATAAATGTTTATTCCTTTACATTAGACAAACATGTCGCACATCCCGTCAGAATAAGCAATATTGATGACGACAATGCTCGTGTAATAAATCTCCTCCTAATTTCCAACGATGATGTTCATCCCTACTGTTTTATTCGTTCACTTCACGCTTGGTCAGAAGTCAAACAACCAAGTATGAACATCACATCGAACTTTGTCCAAGGTGCTTAACCGTGTTCGACGATCAAAAACAACTCAACTACCGAAAATACACTCGACGCCAAAATGCGTCAGAGAACATAAAATATATTGTGGAGTCAACAGACCAGCTCGAATGTTGATGCCAAAATCGAAAGAGGTCGAAGAATTCAAAATCCACAGGACCTTGTTGGAACACATGGCATTATCATTGCAGATTTTGAGGCATTTCTCAAACCGTTGTCCTACTGCGAGCCGGATCCTGAAATTCCCTCAACCTTTCCGTATCAGCTTCATGGACCAAATAGTTTTGGTTACGTTGTCGTGTGGCAGGATAGAATAGAACTATACATATACCGTGGGCCAGATGCTGCTGAACGTTTCCTGGGAAAAATGGTCGAGGAGGTTGAGAAAATTGGTAGTGTGTTGCATAAATCGAAACCAATGCTTCCATTATCTACCACAAAGTTGCAAAATTACAATAACACTGATGTCTGTCCGGCGTGCGATCAACACTTCACAGATGAACACTGGAAAATATTCCACCACGATCATTTCACGGGAAACTATATCAGTCAATTATGTAATGTTTGTAACCTAAAAACTCAAAAACCTGAATGAGTCCCCATATTTTTTCACAACGGCAGCGGCTACGATTTTCACCACTTGGTCACGCATCTTGATTATGATATAAAACTTATAGGTGTCTTTTCCCAGAATGAGGAACGATATATCAGTCTCAGCAAGTAAGTGTCGAATCCTGGGATGAAAAATACAATCGAAATGCGTTTTCTCGACTCGTATAGATTTATTTCGGCTAGCCTCGACGCTCTCGCAAGCAAACTTACTGATGATCAATTTACATTCACGATCGTTAGTTTTCAAAATTTGAACATAGAACTCGTTTGGCGAAAAGGTGTGTATCCCTACGAGTGTGGGACTGACTATTCCAAGTTTGACGAGGAGTCTCGTCCTTCTCAAGAAGGGTTCTACAGCCGACTCAGAGGGGCGGGCATCACGACCAAGGACTACCAATACGCGCATTTGATGTTGGATAAACTGGAATGTAAGACACTTGGCGAATATCACTATGCTTATCTGAAATTAGATGTAACCATCCTCGCTGACGTTTTTCAAGCATTTCGTAAAGTGTCCATGCATATTTACAAATTGGACCCAGCACATTTTTACAGTCTTTCTGGTTTGGCGTGGTCAGCCATGTTGTTCCGAACTCACATCAAGCTGAAACTTATTTCCGACGTGGATATGTTGCTTCGTATTGAGAGAGCTATACGTGGGGGAATAGTTCAATGTACACAGAGGTATGCTAAAGCAAACAACGTTCATATGTCTGAGAATTATTACGATCCAAATCGGTCCTCTAGTTACATTTTCTACATCGATGTCAACAATTTATTCAGACACTGCATGATGCAGAAACTCCCCTATGGTGGTTTTGAATGGATTGATCCTACTTCGGCAAATTTTGTCAATTTCGACCATAGGGAATATGGTTTCTTCGCAGAAGTAGATTTTGATTTCCCCGACCACCTGTTCAGCATGTTCTGTCCAGCGATCTACCGCCGGCACATGTCCACTTGAATCGGTTCAACACAAGTTTCTGTTAACTCTGGAGGCGAAAGACAGATACGTTCTTCATTACAAAAGTCTTAAGTTTTTGATTGGGAAGGGAGTTCAGATAGTAAATGTAAGAAGAATACTAAAGTTTAAACATGCGAGTGGTTAAGACCATATATTGACACCAACACAAGACACAGAACGAACGCCACTTCCGATTTGGACAAGGACTTTTTCAAGCTTATGAACATCGCGGTGTACTGCAAGACCATGGAGAATGTTAGGAAGCACGTGGATGTGAGGTTGGTCTCCGATGCCAGCAAGTGTCGGAAGCTAATTGCAAAACCAACATTCAAGTCGCGAAAGATCTACCACGACCAGCTAGCCTTGTTCGTCATGGAGAAAAAAATGATTTGTTTCAATAAGCTCATATATGTAGGAGCTACAGTTCTCGACTTGTCGAAGCTAACAGACAGTTGCGAACAAACTTTTATTTCAAGATTATTTTTATTGTCTTAACACATGGTCACCGATATTGAGGGCTGAAGAAAGAATCCAAAGCGTAGATCAAGTACTCACAACCAACAACGTGCGAAAAGTGCCCTGGATCCTCACGATGACAAGGGGTGCATCCTGTCGTGTGGGATTCACACATTGCCTTGGGATCACAACAGTTTGAGAGACGGAAAAAAATGTAACCAATGTATGTAAACAAACAAGACAAAAAAGCTAAAGTAAACCTATCATCAATCTCTATTTCTTACCAATATTTGAAATGACAAATAAATCTTACACATACAAAAATAAATAAATAACCATGCCTATGAACTTACTCGGTTTCAGAAAGCAAATCATTATGGTAACTGCACCACCAAGCTTCAATAACCTCTTAACTTTCGTATTATCTAAACTCAACGGCCTGTTAATTATTCACCTGAACAGCATTTGGACGAAATATACAATGACGAATTTGGCAAAACTTTTAAGTCTTCAACAACAAGATTCCGATCGGCGGGAAACTTCAGATAACCGCGAATCCGGAGAATGTGGGCGAAATCAAAATTTCATCAGGAAGTAATATTTACCGAATCAAGGAGGATAGGATGGACTCCGCTACCACGTACGAAGTTTCCGCCGAAGATTGTCTGTATGTAGATCTTATGGGAGAATACGAGAAACTCATTCCTCTCTTCATAGAATTTAGAATCACTCAAGACCAGTCTTCAGTCGGAAATAGCAAGTCTTCAGTCTCAATGCTTGGACTTCATTCTCAAAATATATCCTGAACTGAAATCTTTGTTAAAAAATTATATTGACATTCCGTCGGTTGACAACGTGCAGTTGATCGTTGGTTCGCTTCAGAACGACTTGGTAAAATTGCAGCAGCTTCAAACGGAAGATATATAAAAATTGAAACTTGAACTTGAAGAGCGAACTTGAAATATAGAAAAAAAATGTCCGAACGTCAAAACTTGATAGGCGACATTAAAGATGATTTGAACAGTTACATAACGCCCTCGCTAACTTACGTGAGGAATTTTGCACGATCGGAAGTGAAAAACGTATCAAAGAGAAGTTTCAAACAGAAGAAATTCATAACCCTCTCGATGAAATTAAAAGTAAATTTCAGATTTTGGAAGACACTATTACAAATTTACCTTCCTCCGACGAATTGCAAGTTATCGGTAAGAGCGTAGCGTATAACAAGCATCAATTAGAGGAGTACCAAGATTTTGAACACATTCAAACTACGATTGCTACGCTCCAGGCGTTTTTAAAGTTGATTAATGACGAAATTAAAAATATCCATGCTCTCAAAGAGAGCTTCCAAAATCAGACATTCAGTATTCTAGACACGTTAACTACGGTTCAGCAGAAGATTGATTACTTAGAAAATTTGAACGTTCAATCTAATCTCAATCATTTTCGTCATGTCTTGGACAACATACAGCAAGATCTCGAATCGTTCAGGGTATTAATCAAGGTACTATACTAGGAAATGATTTCTTGAAAGGACAGAAGGCTAAGTTAGATTTTGAGGAAATAAGCTTACATTGCAAAGATTTGGCACACCTTCTAGAAACCAAATGAAAACTGAGAATAGGAAAGCCTTTGACGTGTCAATTAAAGTTACCCATTTGTTACAGCATGTTTTGCAACCAGAATTTTTAGCTGCTAGAAAGATAAAAGTGAAACCCAGGACACATGTGTGCATTCCAATGAAATTGGCCAATTCATATGACAAAGACAGGACGCTCTTGGAACCGGACCTACAGTTTCAAGAGAAAACCGGATTGATGGTTGCCAGAGCAGTTATTAACCCGGATTCGAATATTATTTGGATCACAAATTCATCAAGTTATAATGTTACAATTTAGAAAGGCACTATTAATCTGAAAAGCTGAAACGTGGGATAGGCCAATCACGAGTAACGATAATGATGACGATAAGGATGAAATTTGTGAATAGGCAAATATTTTCGCGACGGAAGGGTCAGAGAACGTCAGTGATGCACGGGCGGAACCTAATAGGTTTGATGTGAATCCGAATTTGGTACACTTGAGAAAGGAGTAAATTTTGGCTCTTTTAATTAAACATCCACATGCTTTTGCGTGGTCAAAGGATGATATAGGTAGAGCCACGAGTTATAAACATCGACTTCAGGTAAAATATGACAGAATTTAACTTAAAATCCTATCCGATTCCCATTCACCTTCGTGATGAAATTAAAGACCAGATTGAAATTGTATTAAAGCAAAAGGTAATTTCTCCTATACAATCACCCTTCAACTCTCCAATTATCCTTGTAGAAAGGCAAAGGGGTCTTATAGATTATGCTAGGATTATCGCAGATTGAATGTATCTTCTGTATTTGACGCTCTGGGGTGAACAATATCAATAAAATATTATACAATATGGGGTTCAAGAAATACTATTGTACTGCAGATCTCACAAATGGATTCTTCAATATACCTCTAACCGACGACTCTAAGAAATATACAGCATTTACAATACCAGGAATGTCGCAGTATGAAATGAATGTTGTTTCAAGTGGCCACGTCAGTTCACCAAGTGCAATGACCCGCTTTGTACAGCTAGCGTGTTCAAATATGGATCCAAATTACCTTGCCCACTATGTAGATAATTTATTTTGCTTTGAAAACACCTTTGAAGAAATGCTCATTACTCTGGAGAAAATGTTACAATGTTTACAGGCCGCAGGATTGAATCTTGCAATAGAGAAATGTCAACTTTGCTACACGGAGATTATTGCTTTAGGACATAGATGCTATCGGATTAATAACAAAATCATTGATCCCATTAAGAAATATCAGACACCGACAACTGTGAAACAAGTTCGCACTCTTCTCGCATTAACATCCTATGTCAGAAAATTTTTAAAATCATACTCCAAGATAGCAATCCCTCTTCAAAAATTGATCGGGAAAAGAAGAAATCCGTTTGGAATGAAGAACAGCAAACTGCGTTTGTGCGGTTGAAAGAAGCTTTACTTGCAGCTCCTGTATTGATGGAATATAATCCGTCTAAGGAAGTAACAGTTTATACCGATGCAAGCAGTAAGGCTGTTGGAAGCGGTGATTTTACAACCAAATGCGAACCGTGATTTTCAGCCTATTTCATATTTCAGTAGAGTATTAAAAGGCTATAAAACTCGACTTTCAACCTTCCAGCAAGAATTGTTGGTAATCATATACGCACTTAAGTCATTTAGATTATTTTTACTATGCCGACATTTTGAATTATTCACAGACAACAAAGCAATCACATTCATTTGGTCACCAACGAGAGGATTCTTTTTTTGGAAACATCATTACTATTTTGGAAGGAAAAGAAGACGAAGAGGGCAACAACCCACCTAACTCCTCCCTGCAAAAACAAGCTTGTAACTATGTTATGGAAAATGAACTTCTTTAAAGACAACATAAATAGGGAGCTACGACTAAAAAATTGTTATGCATACCGAAATCACTTCGTAACACTGTTATTGAAACATTGCATAGATTATCAGCTGGAGGAGGGCATTATGGCTTCACTAAAACATACAAAAATGCACTGGTTAGGATTTTGCTTTCCATTGAAAAAAAGTCTTATTCAGAAAATGGGGAAGGAATGTATGACCTGCCAACAGAATAACCGCTTCAAAGGGGCGCCATATGAGGAACGTTTAACTTTCAGTTCACAGACCCATCTGATAGAATTGCCTTAGATTTCAGTGAACCGTATGGACCAAGCGGTTTGCTTCGCCATAGATATATAATAAGTGCAACCGACCGTGGTACCCCATTTTTAATTGCTCAATTACTAGCAGATACTTCAAGTGAGACAGCAGTTAACTTCCTTCTCGAAAATGTAATTTCGAGATATGATTGTCCGTCTCATATAGATACGGATCGTGGAACTTCATTAACAGCTAGTCTATTTAGAGAATTATCGGAGAAATGTGGAATCCAGCTGAAATTCGCTCCAGCAGCTAATCATAATTTAATTGGTTTGATGGAGAGATAACATGGTAGTTTACAGGGAATTATAAAAAACTTTTTTGAATTCAAAACACACAGACTGGCTTTTATATTTACAATCGGCTGTGTGGTCATAAAATGTTAACTACTAGGAGAATTTGAAAAATAGTCCATTTTTTCTTATTCATGGATTTAAGCCTAAATTGTTCCAGGAAAAACGGACTACATTTAACGCCCAGTGAGAATGTAAACAAAGAGACAAGATTCAAGATTCTCGAAAAAGCGCGAGAAGCCGCCCAAAAGACTCTACAGACACGCCACCAACAAACAAAAAGTACTACGATAAGATCCACCAGTCCATTGAATTTACGCCAGGAGAATTGGTTCTCATTTTCGATGGGAATCAGCGTACGTACAGACAAATGTTTTTCTGGGATATTCAAAAGACCTGCTAAAATTATAGCTAAGGAAAACCCCAATGTTTACAAGGTCGGATTTAAGACAAAACTGGGACAGACAATTGTGGATTCTATCTCGGTCAAGAGATTGAAAAAATACTACGCTTCGGAACATAGTAGCGGCGATGATAATGTAATGTGTTGATGAGAATGGACTGGCTAAGCTTGGCGTCACCAGAGCCAGTGTCCCGGATGCATGTTTCCAAACAAACTTCCACGTGGCGAAGCCCCTATGCTTAGGCATAGCAAAATGATCGCAAAGGTGCAACTTTTATTACAGTGACAGCAGTTAAGAAACAGAAAGATGATGTGCATCGTACATCAATGTAAAGGCTAGATTCTGGAGAATACCTGGATATTTTACTCTTTCCTCACGGATAAGGGGTTCGTGAAGAAATAACGTAAGAAAATCGGATAGTTTTTCAAGAAACATGTAAACAATTTACTACAGGAACTATAGAAAGTCTTTACACTGATATACGATAGAAATCAGTATTTGTTTCCTAACTGCTGTCACAGTAACAAACAATACCTTTCTGCGATCAGTTTTCACCACGTAAAAGCGCCTATGTTACGAACATTGACGGCGCCAGCCTAAAATAAGTGGGGGCTACAGATTTCGAAGTCAAATTCTCGGGGAGCTAACTAATATCGGCTAAAACGTAATAGTTTACTTCTGCGTAATTTTACCAGTGACATATTTCAGTCAAACACTGAGATGCTATGTTGCATTTTGTTCCATAGGTACAAATCTTTTATGCCAAATAAAATGTGCAATCATTTTATTGCTTTCTCTTCCTAAGCCATTATCGAGACAAATAATACGACACACTTACAATTAATGTGAACAATAAACAAAGTACACCATAAAAACTTCACTCATTATCAACTCGCTGGTTGTACGTTTAAATGCTAGACGTAATAACCCTTTCTATGTAAAAAGTGTGAGTGCTTTTTTTTGGTCAAATAATAAAATAACCACAGCAAGAAACTACGATAAGATACGCCTGTCTTTATGAGCAGCTACGACCTTGTTTAAATCCAAAGATTTGGCAAGGTCTCAAAGGACAGAATAGATAGAGCAGTGAACCACTCATTACCAATTCGATTACGAAGGTAACACTTAATTTGCCGCAAGCAGCCGTTCAATGACAAAAAGCTTATAAAGTTCGTAAAAGGCCTTTTTTTAAAAAAAAAAAAAAAAGGTAAAGTGTTCCCCTGTGCATAGCACCACGCCATGAAGGCGTATAGGGGGTGTGGGGGTAACGCCCCACACTTTCTTGATCCGGTCGTGAATGGGGGTGATGTGATCAGCATCACGCCCCTGACCGCCTTTACCCCCCAGGGTTTCCCCCAGGTACCCATGTTATTCGACGCTGGGTGGGCGCCGGGGCCGCTTCCACCGTTAGAAAAGTTCCCGGATTTGAACCGCCCGGGGATCGAACCCGGGACCTTTAGCATGGTAGTCAGACGCGTTACCGACTGAGCTTTTTGAATGTTTCAATTGCAAGGAGGTGCTGAAAGGTTTTTATTTTTTGTTCCTTTCTGCCTCATAGTGTGCCATAACTGTAACTAAACTATACAAATTACAACAGTAGGGAGAGGCAAAATATTGTAGCTTTTCGTGCTTCATAAAAGCAGCACTAACGTAATAAAGTAGGTATCAAATAAACAATACCACCCTTGAATAGAAAGTGTGTTAATGATACCATTTTTTCTGCCATGATGAAATATCTTACGTTTTCTTGTTCAACGATTGAATTCAGAGCTTAGGTCTAAAGATGGGGAGGATGTGAGAAATACCGTCCACTTAGGAGAGGTGCCATTCTCGAGGAACAAAGGAACTAACATATGTTCACTACAAATTTAGCTCCACCAGGAGACAAATACATTGACATAAAAAAATGAATATTGTTGCAACTATTGCGCTTGGCATTTTGATTAGTGAAAATAGCTGCTGAAGATTGTAATTTAATTTCAGAATATATTATGCATAAATACCGATCAGATTGGATCAATAGTTTTAGATGTGCTTCAAAGATTGATTCTACTGCACGGAATCAAGTTTGGCCACTATGGGGGTTCTGCAAAAATTGTTTTCTAACCTTAAAAAATATAATTATTTAGCAGGACTGCGAGTAATAAAGTTGCTGATCTTTGCACCTTATTGCAATGATTATTTGATTGGATTTGTATTAAGGTTCATTATATTCGCATGGTTAATCGCGATGAGAGCTACAGCTTCTAGTGGAATTGAATTATTTTTAAAGTCCACTTTATGCACAGATAGGTTAATCGGGACTGGGCCTACAGTTTAAAGTGGAATCCGAACCACTTATGAAATGTTACCTCCACCAGGGATCGTACCTAGGACCCCTTGATATCAACGCAGCAATTTTATAGCTAAGACTATAGGGGCTGGGAGCCCAAATTTAATCTTTCCAATGCATGGCATTTAAGAATTAGGTAGTTTGTGTACTCTTTGATTCTTCAACTTCGTATTTCTCCTTCTCGAATATTTGCAGCGATAAGGATAAGAAGGCTTGTATTGCTGGAGTCATAAACCTTCGGGTTTAAAAATGCTGGAGAGTTAGTTAAGAATAGATATAACATTGAAGCCAATAAGAGAACTTTGCTAACACTCAATTGTCAGTACTCCAATGAGAAACTAACAAACAGATATTGAACGTTGCCCTAGTTATAAAAGATAATTTTTCACATATGATAGACCTATTACTAAATATAGTGATACGATTTACAGAGGAACCGGCGCCGTGGTGCAGTGGTTAGCACATCGTGCTACGATGCCAGGGGTCCCAGGTTCGACTCCCGGCCTGGGCATGGATGTTTATGAGTGTCCATTCATCAATTTCAACTCATCCCCATTTTCGCAAATTAGCAAAAAGTGGTACAAAAACGAAGTAAAATAAAGCAAATCAATCAATCAATCAACTATTTACAGAGGCTAATATTTAAAATTGTACACATTTAGCTGTATATGCCATCAACATTCAAAGAACAATTTCACAGCCACTGAATACCAGGCAGGCAGCAGACTCCGTAGCAAGGTTGGCGAATCATGATTGGTCAATTACTTAGTATGAAATTATCAGTGGCCCCTTGATTTTAGAACACATTGTAATAAAGTAATTGCGATCTAACCGAAATAAAAATGTATTGAACAATGGAAGTTTTATAGTAGAAAATGTAAACTTTACTTTTTAAATTTTTCAGTCGAAATGCGCCTACCGTACTACAAAAATCAGGGGGTCTCCAGGGAGGGCTGAGAAATAGTTTGGGGTGACTTCAGCCCCTAGCCCCCCTGTAGCGCCGTCCCTGACGTGTTTCCTAAAAATATACTCAATTTTCTTACGTTATTTCTTAATGAACCCCTCATCTGTAAGCAATTGGTAAAATATCTGTGTATTCACCCGAATCTAATCCTTGTACTGATGTGCGACATAGCTCACAATTTCCCTTGCTAAATGCTGTCACTGTAACAAAAGTTCTCTCTCTCCGATACGTTTTCCATGCGAAAGGATAGAAGCACGTGGATTGAAGGTTTGTTTGGAAACATACATCCGGGACACTGGCTCTCGTGACGTCACCGCTTAACCAGTCCATGAAGAACAGGTACAGCCAGGAGTGAATCAGTGAGAACACACTTTTTACCCTGAGCATAACTCCTTTTCACTACTCTAATGCATTAAATATATTTTACATCTTGCAAATATTTTTTATTAATGATAAAACACTATATTTCTGTGAAATATTATTGTTAACCCTTAATAATTACACGGAAGTGTAAAATTAGTTATCATCACACTAAAATAATTAGTTAAACTCGTAGTCATCGAGGTATCATATTTATGAACAACTTTTAGAGTAACGCATGAATAATAATAATAATAATAATAATAATAATAATTAACATTATGTATTCACGAATAGTGAACAAAAGAAATGGTGATGAATAGAAGACTAAAATTGGTAAACGCTGTAAGTGCCAAAATTATTCAAACGCCGTTTTTCACGTTAAACTGTGCAATATGCCATGCTTTATAATGTGGTAAACGTGAAAGGTGGCTGGTAGCCTTCTAAGTAGTTTAAAGGGCGTGTAAAGAGGTCACTAGTGTGACCGTTAGTAGTGGTATTTATGATACAACCAGGACCACTTACAAGTGTAGAAAGGAAGAGCCTCTCTCATGCAGATTTGCTACACTTAAAACTTGCTCAACATGCCCATACGAGTTTTTTGCTCTAGTGTGGCACCCCGTCTAATCCAAGATTTTTGTAAAAATGCCCTTCAGAAAGGAAGAGCCTCCCTCAGAAAGGAAGAGCTCCCCTGTACTACCAGTGCAGGCCACAATTAAAACTAGGCCACCCACACCTATACACACCCACACCCACCCACACCCACCCACACATATTCACTTCCGGTCCACTTCCGGTCCACTTCCGGTCCACTTCCGGTCTACTTCCGGTCCACTTCCGGTCTACTTCCGGTTTAAATTCAATTGGACACCAAGCTCATCTTGCATATTTAATATTAAAACAATGTAATTCTTCTAGAATTGCTCTGTGACTCTCTCATTTCTTACATCATAAACATATGATTTTTCCCCTATGAGAATAACGCTACATATGGTGTCTTCAGGTAAAGCCTCATGGAATTCACAGATAATTTTAATATTTGTCCTGTCATTAACCACAACTTGTTTTCTTTTTGAAGTGTTGATTACAAACATGGGTCTCTGTGTTTTGAATTCATCTGGTGAGTAATACATATCAGTACTGCCAGTAGTGACACGCTTGAAAGCCGAAAATGCCTCATATAATTTAAGAAAATCATCCTTGGACATGTCTAAATTGTAATTTTCTCTAGGAAAGACCTCATTTCTACCATTTTTAAGATATATGTTCTTGATGTTGCAGCTATCAAATTTACTTGAATTTTTTTCCTGATTATTGTGTCTTCCAGTCTGAAACAGAACCACCACAAAATCAGGCATGTCATATTGTATGCTGAAGAATGAATTTGTAGCATCAAACTCATACTATGTGCCAGATGCGGGCTTCTGTACGCATTGATATGTGTAAAATTGCAGAGGAACCTGTGGATTTTTTATTATATCAGCTTTGTATTTAAGAGCATAACTGGCCTCATATTCAACAACAGGGATTCTTAACTCCATAGTCTGAATAATGCATTTGCCTTCATCAGGTAGGGTATTGGGCAGAGCTTCCCCTGTAGAGTTTAATGTGCTGTACCTCATCAAAGCATTGTTATCATTTGCAACTCTTCTAAATGTAATTCTTAAACCACCCTTCCACATAATATCTTTGTAATCCGAGAAGAATCCTGGCAACAGGCGCATAGGAAACAGCACTGTGTGGTTCTTAGATAATATCTTATCACCAGCCTCAAATCCACCGATTTTGTAGTAAGAAGCCTCGGTTTTGGATAATTTTAGTGTGGCCAAAGCCGTGGAGGTAATGCCGGGATAATCCACTCTGTTTATAACAACGCCATGCTTTCTGATCTCAATTTCAGAGAACAGATGCGGCACAAAATTATCCACCAATCTTATATTTGAATTTGCCGGATAATCTGTTCCATCCAGCTTTACAACATCAAATTTGATGTATAGATCTGCTCTGTGGGGGTGTATAAAGCCATCCCCTACATCAAGATCAACCTCAATTTCTGTGTTGGGTTGATTTAAATTTGCAAATGTCCTCCTGTTTGGGGGGAATGATTGTAGCTCATAACTCTCAATATTTTCCATTGTATGTATTTTTATTTAAATGTTAATCTCTATGATAGCAGTTGTTGTGGCTCCAGCAAAATCAACTAATTCTTCTTTTTCATTAGTGACCATCAATTCAATGTAATCTATTATATTATGGCACACAGGAAAATATCATGTTGGGGATGGATTGTAGATGATTGGCTCCATGAATTCAGAATTAGGTTTGAATGTTGCAATGATGCCAGTTTGTTTGTGAGTGCCTATGCCATTTGATTTGGTGATCATACCCTCAGCCACATTACAGTGAATATTCAGAGTCTCTATGGCTAAGAATTTAGGTATATTAATAGCAGTGTGTTTGATGGCCGGTTCAAGTTTTGTGTTGTTCTCAAAGCCTAACAGCTCTCCTATAGTACCCAGATGCACTGTTTCTGTAGCAGACACAATCTCTACTCTGTGAGTGACAGAATTTTGACTTAACACTATACCTCTGGGTAATTGAGCATTTAGAGTGGACAGATTATATTGCCCTGGAGTGATGACAATTTTTTGATCCCCTACTGCAATTGTGTTGTTGTGGTGTGTAATATTAGGTATCAAGTACATGCCGTAAAATGCTCTGAGAGCTATTGTTTTGGGATACACTATATCATCATGCAATTTGAGTTTCAATATTGAATTTTGGCTGGTGAGATGGAATACCCCCATGATGTTTTAAATACCACAAGGCCTTTCGAAAATTTTCAATTGATGGTTTATTTATTTGAGACATATATCTGAGAACAGATAAACACAAATGTCCGCAATTAACATCTTTGAAGTTTTGAACACGGGCATTATTGTAATAAAGATTAGCTGATTTTAGATATTTTACTAAATTTTCAGGTGGAACACCTCCAAATGAATCAAACACAAATGCCTCATTGTTTAAATATTTAAGATAACAGATCCAGTGAGTGCCCTGATTTTTGTACTCATCCAAATTAACAATGCCACACTCTTTGTTGAGTGGTTGTTCTGGTAAAGAATCAGACATGTACACACCTCTAAAATTTTTGATGCCCAGTGGCTTGATTAAAGCTTCGATATCTTGGTTTGTAAGCGGCTCTTGTTTTTTTTAAACTTAATCATGGCTCTCTTAACACCTTTGCCTTTTTTCTCCATGGCCAGGTTATGGCGCTTCTGCTCATCTAATTCTGCCCTATTTTTCTTGGCATCTATTACTGTTTTTGCTATGGCAGCTGATCCCCCAGCCAAGCTCCCCACAGCCCCGAGAGCTGCTAAGATGGCAGGGATGGTAAATATGAAACCCCCCACATGTGATTTTTTTCTTGATTGCTGTAATTTTTTTAATTGGGGGGTGCTAAGCAACAGTTTCATACCATGGCCCTTTGCAAGACAAGAGCTTTTTTTCTTGCGCTGCTTTTTGGTCAAAAGACTGTCAATAGTTTTAAGAGATTTGAGACCTGCATAAGGTATTTGATACATAACACCCTTGGCCTTCATTGTAGGTTTATTATATACACGTTCACAACCCCCACCCCAGTTTTTGTTTGGTGCTCATAGCTATGGTGGTCCCCAATGCTGATATTCTCTCACTCAAAGAAGCATCTTTGCTTACAAATCTACCAAATGCAGCCTCTTCTAATTTCTTGTCTGCAACATGTCTCTTGTCAAGATCAGAATGTGTGTTGTATGCTATGTCATGGTCTCTGCAAGCAGCATCTAGGGGATTAACACCAGGGTCCCCTCTGTTTAATCTATGGTCCAATTTTGTGCCTGGACCACAATACTGATAGCCTGGAATGTGTAGTTCAAATGGCAGCTTGTTTATAATGTCATTAACAAGCCCCCGACCCTCAGAAATATTCCAAAATTTAGGTGGTAGAGTATTAATAATTTTTATAAGATATCCAATCCCCTTAGGGTCATTCACTATAAAATTAGACAATTTTGTGCTTATCATGTCCATAATTCCAACCTTTTCATTGTAAAAATTGTGGTTGCCAGCATTTTCCTCCCCAGCTATCACCAATAACCTATCTACAAGTTTCCTGACATCATCAACCCACACAAATTCTTTAGGCAGGGTGTTGTATTGTTTGATTCCACTGCCAGTCTTGATCTGTGACCATATGGGCTTGATTAAATTATTGTATTTTGCTCCACTGCTAGACTTGACTCTTTTTTGTGTGGGATCATTGTTCTGGTATAGAGCATCTGATTTTATTAATATTTCTTTGTAATCCTCATAATCTTGATCTGTATAGCTGCCAGGCCTTTTCCTAGTCATCAATTCCCACAACCCAGGTGTGCCGGTGTACTTAACAAAAGCACCTTTTTCTCCGAGACGAGATTCTGAATAAACAATTATATCATCTCCCATAAATGTTACTCTGAAATTGCCAATTCTATGTATGATGCTCCCATCAAGCTCTGTGTCAGCATATAAGCGAAACACCTCATCTTTGTTGTCTTTAGGTGTGGTTAAATATTTTTGAGCAAGAAGACCCAATTCAATAGGATCCTGACTAGCCTCAATTCTTCTAGGAGCAACAGGACTAGGTGTATGAATACTGGAAAGTGGGGTGAATGGATAATCTAATATGTTCCTAGCAGCTACAGGTACAAGCTCCGTGATCAAATCTTGATTTTGCTCTGTAACAGTTTTGATATTCTTACCTAAATTATTAATAGCATCAATTACAGGCTGTTCTGTTTGTTTGTGTTTTTCATAAATTCCCCGGTTCTCTGATTTCCATCCCTTAAATCTTTTTACAAGATAATCTCTTAACTTAAGATCATCAATGATTGGCCTTTTCATGGTTATTTATATACGTCTCAACGTCTAGAAAATTGTTGATTTTATTTCTGTATTTGCCACTATTGGGTGTTCTTGTCATATCAATTGTGACAAACCCATAACTGTCCTGGTTCCAGCACCTGCTGCAAAACTTGGAAAAATCATTGTAGCTCAAGTCCCCACCTACATATTCATCATGTATGTGTTTGAGGTTGGTATGATCTTGATGAAACACACATATAAAATTGCTGTTGTCTCGGATCAGCTGCTTCGGTATTTTAGAAAAAGTCTGTGCCAGGTAGAAACAATCAATGTTTTTGTGCCGCCCCTGTGTGAAGAAATTTCTAACCTTGTTTTGATTATCCAGTATAATGTCATCAAACACAACAACAGAATTATCGAGACATTCATGGAGTGGCTTAACATCTGATTCAAAAGTGGCAATATCCAATCCATCATATAGCTTCATCAGCTGCTGATATTTTAATTGTTCCAAGCTCTTAGAGAAGACATACAAGTGCCTGTTTTTCCAGTCTAACCAGTTGGGTGCCAATAAAAAATTATCAACCATTAGTGTAGTTTTACCACAAGCAGATGGCCCAACAATAAGACACCTAATATTATCAGGCAGCAAGTTGCCATTTCTCTTATTCTGCTGTTCAGGTTCTGGCAGCCTTTTTATAACATCCCAGGTGCTCATATTATTATTTTGTTTGCATCGATCCAGCTGTTTTCCGGATGACCCAGCCATTTGACAAGTAACTTGTTGCCTTTTCTGCGGATGATTTTTTCTATGAGATATGTGTCAGGCTGTTTAGTTTTGCTGAGCTCTTCTTCATAGAACCTGCCTTTGAGAATTTCTCCTCGGTGATCTTTTATTATATATGTGTTAAGGGTCCCGGGTTTAACTTGAACCACTGTAAATAATTCAGTGCTCCAGTTTCTTGTAAAGCCTCTTTTGAATAAGTGCTTATATTTGCTGATTCTTACTTGATCACCCACCCTGTATTTGGCCTTTCTTGTTGTTGGCTGGTATCTAGGATAATAAACAGTCCTGATCAATTTTTGATCATCAGATGAAGTTACTTCAGAGGGTTTCATGTTGATTGTGGAATGGACCGAGTTGTTATATTTATGTAGAAGTTCTGGAAGAATATTAATCCATTTATAATTACCTTGAAGTGTAAATTGTTTATACATAAGATTTTTTAAGGTTCTGTTGAATCTCTCTACAATTGAGGCCTTGAGGTCACTGTAACTCGAATAATGTTGTATTGACTGGCTTTTAATAAATTGTTGGAACACAGAATTATAAAATTCTTTGCCATTATCTGTTTGCAAATAGCGCGGTGATCTTCCACTCTGATTGATGATTGTCCTGATGGCTTCTGTAACACATTTTCCAGTCTTGGATTTGAGTGGCACAGCCCAGGCAAATTTTGAAAATGTGTCTATGACAGTGAGTAGATACTTGTAGCCCTTGTTGATTTTGTCTAAGTTTTTCAACTGTCCACTTGCCATCTCAATCAAGTCGCTCTGCCATAAATCATCTATGCCCTTTGTGACTACTGGGAGTCTCTTAAAATTATGTCTGGCTTGTCTGTGTAATTCATCAACAATAATTTGTCTAGACATAATATGTAAACAAGAATATTGCAACTATGGAGTATTCAGCAGCTGATACTGCAGGATTTTCTAAATATAATTTGTCCCCTATTTGTATTTTAAATTCCAGAGAGCCATCATCTTCAGTATAGGCTGTTTCTAATGTATTGGGGTCTGTAAAATCCTCTAACTCTACACTGGTGATTTTCACTTTGTTATCAGCATTTGTTATTGATAAGGTAGGGTAGTGGTGTGCCTGTGGCTGATGCCAATATTTGATCTTGATTGGTCTCAATGTGCCCCCAACAAAAAATTGATAATAAAATTGAGCAGGGGACAGCATATATATTTTGCCACCTGGTGTAAATGGTGAATTATATTCTTTGTTGGGGATGCTGTACAATTCAAGAATTACTGAATGTTTTGGATTCTCGATTATGCCTGTTATTTCTTTTTCTGCTGTAAGCAATCTGCTTGTTACAGATTCAAGGTGCTTATTGATGGTCCTAACAACATCATCATGGCCTGGCTTGATTTTTATGTCCACAATAAGTTTCTTGTATTGTTGCACAATCTCTTGAAGCTGGGTGGCAAAAACAGACAGAGCATTTGCTTGATTGGATTCCATGGTTCCTAGCTGTTGCTTGATATTAGCTACAATTTGTTGCAAATTTTCAACAACTGCCAATTTTGAATTTTGGGCAGTAAGATCATGAACTTGTCTTCTGATATCCTCAAACAGGGCATGCAGTTCATTAATATGTTGATTGGTTGGTAGAGTGGCCACTGTCTGAGTGAGTTGTTTGATCTCTGCTTGGATATTCTTGATATCTTCTGATTTCAATATGCGATTCACTGCCCTCTTAATATTTTTAAGTTCCTGTGATGTAGGAAGATTTGATACTGTATTTTGCAAAAATTCAAGTGCCAATTTTACATTGTTTAATTCAGAAGCATCAGCCACATTTTGCATAGCATTTTGGAGCAGGGCTATATCTGCCTGAGTGGGTGTTGATTGTTGTAAAATTTCAAGTTTTGTTTGGATATCATCGATCAAGTGATGAAAATGAGATAGCTCAGATTCAGTGTTGAGGTTTTCAAGCTTTGTGATCTGTTGCTGGACACTGACAAGAGTATCTACAATACCGGGCAGGCGAGATTCTTGTACATTTGCCAAATCACTTTGCACTGCTGCTATTGTACCTTCAAGATGGGTTATGGTACTTTGAATTTTTCCAAAATCTTCATATGTTTCAAGTTGCAGCTTAATATTTGCTACACTCCGAGTTATTGCATTCAAAGCATCAGAAGATGGCAAATTGTTCATAAAATTTTCAAGTGTCTCAATTTTTTCTTTAACCTCGGCTATGGCATTGTGCAGAGGATCCAGATTAGGTATTTGGAGTGATTGAATCTGTTCTTTTACAGTGGAAATCACTAGATCAAAATCTTCCTGTGATTTTATGCTTTTGACAATTGTTTGGAGCTGTGCCTGGACATTATTTATTTGCTCTTCCAGTTGTTGTTTCAATTGCTCGGAGTTGGTAGCCTGGGTCTTAAATTTGGCTTGAAGAGCTGCTACAGCTTCTTCTAAACTTTGAAAATTATCCAATGTTGCCAGATCAGTATATTTCTGAAGCAACAATTTGAGTTCAGAATCAATTTTAAGAAGAGGGTCCATGCATTGTGATTGCAAATTTGTAATTTCTAATTGAAGACTGGCATTGAGTGTAGTTTGTAAAGCTTGTAAATCACTTCTTAATTTCTTGACTCTGACATCAAGCATAAGAATCTCATCACTGTGATCTTCATGTCTTGTGTGGCCAAAAATATCATTAGGCATTTTTGTTTTAGTGGTTATTTATTATAGAGTATCTGATTCTTAATTCTATAAAAAAGGGTATAAGCTTGTCATATGATCCAGGGACCTCAATATATAAGCACTCACCAGCAGAAACAGTATATGCAGTGCCAGAAATCATGTTTGAGTGCTTAATTCTATAAATATTTCTCCCTACTGAAATCTTGACATCACCCTCAGGGGTTGTAATAAATTGCAATTGCCCACCTACAGGTAATTGGTAATGATTTAAATTATTGTTAAATATGTACAATATTTTACCTGTTTCATCATCATTATCTGTAAGTATGCTGTTCAGATGAATAATTAACAAGCCACTCAGTTTAGACAGCATATCAGAAGAGGGTTGTGGTGTCGGCAGCTCCATAATAGCCTGTTTCTTGAACCCAAATAAGTTCATAGGCATGTTTATTTATTTCAAATCATGCTCTGTAATTGGGCATTGTTTGCCACTTTTCAAATCACAATGCCCCCAAGGTAAAGTATGTATGCCACATGATAAAATGCATCTTTTATCATCATGTGGGTCCAGGGCCACTTTTCTTACAATATTTGTAGTCAGCAAGTGATCCTCACTCTGAATTCTATTTTCTGATGTTCTGATTGAATTCTGGGATTTGATGCAATTTTTATAATCTTCAAATACAAGCTCTTTTTCCACAGTTACTTTGCCAATGCCCTTGGCCTTTTTGGCAGCAACACCACTACATGTTTTAAAACTGTAGACCTTGGCACTTAACCCAGCAAATTCCACAATAACATCACCAAGTGTCTCATCTTTTAACTTGCCAGGCACCTTTTTGTTGTGGGGTTGAATTCTTGTATGTTCACTGGTATCAAAATATTGAAACAATTCAGGCTGTGACATATCTTGATAAACATCTTCTGTTTGAATATCAAGAATAAAACTATCCGTATCCATGTACAATAATTTTACACGATCACCATAAAAAGGTTTCAGCACATCATAATACAATATTAACATATGTAATTTGGACAATTCCAATATCGCAGCCCCTACATAAATAGGTTTATCAAACTTAATCTTTGTTTTCATCATGTTGAAAAGTGCCATATGCTCATCATAAATTCTTCTATAATTGAAGTTGGGCTTTGCAACCAATTTTTTGCTCAGGCTGGGGTCAGTAATTATTTTAACATCGGTATGTTTTCTGACATTTTCAATAGTTTTGCCATACACTGAATTCACCATCAATTTAAACAAGCCCTTATCAAATTGGCTCTTTGCAGATGTTCGAAGCTCTGTGTTTGTATCAATGTATGGTTTCAACCATTCTGAGTGCCTGAACCTTAAGACTTTTCCAACTTTGGTCACTTGAACACCATGATTCATCAGGAACTGGAGGTTTTTGTAATATGTGACATATCCCTGTTTTGGCTCTAGAGTCATCATGAGCTTCTTCTGTTTAGAGCCAGGTGAGCACTGAACCTCGGGAATTGGGGGCAGATCAGAAAATTTGTTGTGCAAATGATCTGGAATTGTCAGATCAACCTCTAAGATGAGGCCATGTTCACGGTCATCAAAGTCCTTAAGATCTTCAATATTGAAATTTTCAACCCATTCAAGCCCTGCATATGGCAGTTTTTGCATCATAGCGTGACCATAGAGGCTGTTTGCATCTACATACACTATATAATTTGATGGCCGTGCTGGATCATAATCAGGCAGCATAATATATTTGTTATTTGCTCTGGCATATCTCTGGGAACATTGCACCATCCCCCCTCTTATACATTTCTCCATAAACAGATACATATCTTGATCGTGGATCAGATCCAATTGCATTTTGGTGTTCAAAAACGTTGCGGCCCATGCTAGGCCCGGGGCACTGAAAAAATACATTGGGTCCAGTCTATAATTTTGCATAGAAGATTTTCTGAATGCCTGCAATATATCAGCTAAGAGGGTGACATCAAGTTTCAAATATGCCATGTGATAATCACCAAATGTCTTGCATTTTAAATTGTTCCACATCAACTGAGCATGGTGATAATCTTCATCAGTGATTCCAGATCCTCTGATTCTGCTGTAAAACTCTTCTTGTGGTGGCAGGGAACACTCATCAAATTTAGAAAAATCTGTAACATAGTCATATGGATATACACCCTTCCGCCTAATTAATTTCAGGTCCTGATTTGGAAACGAAGCACGTGTGATTTTGAATTGATCATCAGGTAATTGAGTGGCCAGTGTAGGCAGGCCAGCAGGTAAAAATCTGTAAGAATCAAGAAATCTTATGTAAATAGGAACACCATCAACTTTAATTATCTTGCTAATAGATATATATTTCTCATCATTTTCAGCTAAAATATTTAAATTCTGCTTGTCAAACCCCTCGTACCTGATCAGATGATGGAAATCATAATTGGATGCTCCATGGCAAAATATGGGGACAAATCTTGGTCTCTTGATCTGAATATTGCAGCTATTACACAGGGCCATTAAGAATTTACCATCTGTATGAGAATGGTGTTTCACCTTGATATTTGTATCTGAAAATTCAGAATCACATACCGGGCATTTTTCTGCATTGTTGAAATCCTCAATCTGTTCCTCTGTTAAAGGCAACATAGGTTTTGATTTTAATAAGATGTTAGATGCTATGTCACGGCACTCATTTTCTATTCTATGTGCAAATATTTTGATGGCATCTGGTCCCATGTATAAGTATGGCTCACTAGCTACACCATCCCGTATAACTATATAACAAAAGCTGGAAGGTTCATGTAGCTGGTATGGTGTACTTGAAGATTCTTCAGGATCTGGATTGCAGAATGCAAGAGGTTTGAGGTTTGATTCAAAATCACAGACAATATATGCTGGGTGTTCCAACAAGGCTTCATACTTTTTGAATTTGCAATTTTCACTTGGATTGGGCATCACCATATGAACAGGTTTATGATTCCCACAGTATTTCAGATGCTCAATTAACTTGTTTTTAGCAATTTCTGCATTTTTTCACGAACCCCTTTTATTATTTTTTTACCATCAAATACAGTTAAGCATCTTCTGCACAACTTGAATATTCTATGAGTTTTGTCTAGTTGTTTTCTCACTAAAGCTTCAAGACTGTGTATCAGAGTGTAATGATATGTGCCATCCCCTTCAATTAAGAGCAGATCAATCGGAATTGCAGATTCATCATCAAGTGTACTGATTCTGAGAGGATCTATCAAGCAATTGCCAGTGGAACAAGTAAATACATTAATAGATAATTGTTTGCCATTGATATGCTTGGCCCTTTTTTCAAATTTATCAATATTCTGAACAGACATTGGATATTCTAAACCCTCCATTGCATCATCAAAATCATGTTCATGTTGTTTGTAATAATTTATTCTCTCAGGATGCCTTGAAACTGGATACAAAGCAGCTAAAATACACCACAAAAAGCATTTCTGGTCGGTATTTTTTATATTAACCACGGCTTGTTTGTTTTTAATATTGGCAGGTAATAGCAGATATGTAGAACCTTGTAATGGGCAGAATTCAGAAATATTAACATATAACTTGTGTGATGAACCGCATAGGCTCCATCCTGACTCTTTTGCAGCAAATTCAGAGTGTTTAATATTTAATTGATTTATCAAGCTGCTTATTATTGTGTCTGAATTTGTATTTGAATATACAGGTACAGTTTCTGTTATGTGGGGCTGTATAAATTTTATGCCATTTGGTTTCTTTTATTGTACAAACAATTTAAGGGACAGTTTATAAGATCCATTTTGTGCATTAAGAATTGCCTGCAGATCAGAATTTATACTGTTCAAGAAATTCTCAATGCCACATCTTGGATCTGATACAAACCGATAATCCCTAAGTTGGGCATTAAAACTGCTACGGATGGGTTCATAGCGTGGCTGCTTTGCTGATCTGGCATTAAGAGGTGCTTCGTGCTTTCTTTTCAGACCAGATGTTGATGGTTGTAGAGGCAATGTTGATGACTGTACAGAGCAAGTATCTTTATGTGTATATGTAAAGTATTGCATGTTATATTTTTTATGGCATTTGGGGCAAATTTTTGTGGGAGTTCTGTATTTGTCCGGGTTACAAATCTTTTGGTGTCTGGCCCAATTAGAGCTAAATATATTTTTATTGCATTGATTACAATGTTTTTGATTCGGCATTTTTGTTGTTGTTTATTATATACAATTTCCTGGGTTTCAATTCAAAACTCTATGCTGGATAAAAATAGCAGTTGGGTTCAACACTGTCCTTTGTGTGTGTGAGTGTGTGTGTATGTGTATATACACTTAATATTTTTGGCTTTGGTATTTATATACAATTTCTTGGGATTCAAATCAAAACTCTATGCTGGATAAAAATATCAGTTGGGTTCAACACTGTCCTTTGTATGTGTGTGTGTATGTGTATGTGTGTATACACTTAATATTTTTGGCTTTGGTATTTATATACAATTTCTTGGGATTCAAATCAAAACTCTATGCTGGATAAAAATATCAGTTGGGTTCAACACTGTCCTTTGTATGTGTGTGTGTATGTGTATGTGTGTATACACTTAATATTTTTGGCTTTGGTATTTATATACAATTTCTTGGGATTCAAATCAAAACTCTATGCTGGATAAGAATATCAGTTGGGTTCAACACTGTCCTTTGTATGTGTGTGTGTATGTGTATGTGTGTATACACTTAATATTTTTGGCTTTGGTATTTATATACAATTTCTTGGGATTCAAATCAAAACTCTATGCTGGATAAAAATATCAGAAATAGGCCACAACTTGGCCACAAGTGGACCGGAAGTAGGCAAACCGGAAGTGGACCGGAAGTGGACCGGAAGTGGACCGGAAGTAAACCGGAAGTGGACCGGAAGTGGACCGGAAGTGGACCGGAAGTGGACCGGAAGTAAACCGGAAGTGGACCGGAAGTGGACCGGAAGTAAATATGTGTGGGTGGGTGTGGGTGTGTATGGGTGTGGGTGGCCTAGTTTTAAGTGTGGCCCAAGAGGGGCATATTTTTAACAAATTTATGGACAACAATCTCACAGAAGTGCCTTTTATAAGTATAGGCAAATCAATCTGAGGGGGTTCATACTTTCTCATGGAATCCATGAGGGCTTTTTACAAAAATCTTGGATTAGGCAGGGTTCCACACTTGAGCAAAAAGCTCATATGGGCATGTTGAGCTTGTTTTAAGTATAGCCAAATCTGCTTGAGGGGGGTTCATACTTTCTACACTTGTAAGTGGTGCTGGTTATATCACAAATCCCACTACTACCGTTCTTACGGGCTGATGTGCGGAACAATGCGATTTCCCAACACTTTCGCTTTTGGCACTTACGACGTTTAACACTTTTAGTCCTCAATATAAACAACGCGCAAGAACATTTTCCTCAGGTTTCTGAAGGCCTGCAGAGAACTGATGGAAATAATCTTTTGTGAGCTACAAAAGATAAATAGTGTAAGCCAATAATAGACTTTAGTATTTTGTAATAATAAAATGTGTTAAACACAATCGGTCAGGAAAAATGAGAATTAAATTCTCTATGATTTAGCGTGGTTAGTCAAAATAGGGTTTAAACAAGTATACATTTTAATATTTTAATTGTTAAATTTAAGTAACAATCACAATTATAATTTTATTAATTAAATAAATGACAGAAATATGAGATTATCAGTTTTATAAGGCTCAAACAACGTTAGAATAAAGAGAGCAGTTATAATAAGAGTTGAGTATTCGCAAAGCCAGTAAATTAGTCAATAAAACGGGCTGTAGACCATGTATGATAAATAAGTATTCTGAAAATAAAGATTATAATATAGATACTAATAATAACGAAGATAATAATGAATATATTGAGTTCTTGATAATTATTAAGCTCAAATAAAATATCTCACATAGAAATAATATAAATATCAAGATTGCGTTTATAATTGTTTTTACCATGAAGATTTAATTAATTTGTGTATCTTACTTACATAACTTTACATAAATGCTAGATTTGAAATGTAATATGAAGATCAATAAGTAAATTAAGAGCATAAGAGAAATAAATAGTATTTTATACATACAGTTACGATCATGAGTTTATCAGCAGACACTTGTCAACTTTACTAACATATTAAGGAAACAGTCATGAGATGAATTACGACAGCCTTGAAGAAGTAAAGTATCTTTCATTAAACATGTATATTATAATTATCCATCTGATTGGTGATATTTCATTCCAAATATTACCCCAAAAATAGGCTCACTCAGTGATGTACTTAATTTGCTTAGGTCATATCTTAAAATGTCCCATCTTGTAAAATTTCCACATACAATATCCCTCACATGTATCTCATATTCTGAGAGCGATATCGAAAGTTAGCTTCAAACGTCTCCATGGAATATTATCCTTCGTCAGCCGGATAAAGTTCACCTTGGATACTCCGGAAAAATTTCCTTCCTCTTTAAGCAATGGGGAACCTTGAGTTACATTCAGGAAGACAGAACAACTGAAGAAATATGCAAGTCAGGCATTCTATTCGTTTCTTGCGGCAAGGATATCTTCCTACAGCGGCAGGAGGAAAACTCTTTATTGACATGAAGACCAACACGTTGCAAATTAGACAGCATATATCTCACATTCCACATTAGCCGGGGAACTGAGTAAAATTGTCCACCAAGCATTCTTTCAACTCAGGCTATCGGCTTCAAGGATACAAGAAAACATGCAACTTTATTTCCGTTCAGAACGATAGTTCCTTGTGTAACAACATTTGGAATCTACATTGGAATTAAGTTAAGTGTAGTTAACAACACTACAAATTGTTAAAATTCATTCTTTTTTCTCTCCATATTTTCTTTGTATACAAAATTGTATATTATTTTCCTTCAATATGCTTAGACTGATTGCAATATCATTAGGGGTGAAAAAGTCAATAATGGACAACGAGATTCCTAGTTCTTAGAAAATTATCTTATGTATTTCAATTTATGTGGACAATATTAGCAAGTGCAAAGCTGATTTTACAATTAATATTTTATTACATGACGTTATTTTATCAATATTATACTAACAGAATGACGAAAATTCGACACAGAATGGGTAATGTTTAAAGTATTTCATTTCATTCAATTGTTATTTATAATGATCTCAGTAAATTTAAGCTTTCATATATTTTCACCAATCAATTATGATTTAAATTTTGCAGTAGCATACACTCATAAAATTTCAAGAGTATTTACAATATTATTTTCATTCCAAATGTAAGGTTCAAATTGATTTTTAGTAATTATAAATAGTTATATTTATTTCTCTTTCTTCTCAAGATTATAATTGTATTTGGTGTGTAAAGAATGGGATAAATTAAAATTTGGGTTATTTATAGTAAGAGTAAATGTCATGACGGAATCGGTATTCCTTTCCAAATATAACAACCTTCAACTGAAAGAATTTCATATTTGTAATATTTACAAGCACTACTTATCTACGAACAAGAGTGAATTAAGGGTGTCCTTGTCTCAAGAAAACCTTTACACATGCCGACACATATAAAGTTTTCTCTCACACACACAACATTACACTAACCATCAGGAGGAAATGCCTGTTCAGTATATAATGCAAATTTCCTTTCCAAAACCTACCTGAACTGTATAACAGATAATTGAAATTTTAACGGTGAAATAAAGATTTTAACAATATTATGAAACCATGTTAAAAGTTCTCAGTTCAGCTTTTTCAAAGATGTCAACATCCATAGATGGTCACCAGAAAACACCTTGGATATACAACACATGAAGGACGCAAAGAGTAGTTGACCTACGAACTCTCTTAAGAATTTCTAAGATTTTTATTTATTTTTTACCTTTTTTGACACATGGATACATCAATTTTCTATTAGACCTTTCACCAGTATTAATTACGCAAAACAGCTAAGTCAGTTTATAAGCACCAAATCGTCCAGCACGGATCTCATTCATTATATTCTAATTAACTCCTTTTAAAGTCAAGTGATAACAAGACCTAATATTCAATGCTGATAAATACCAACATGAATTTGAAGAAATATTTTTATATAACTAAATACTTCCCATTCAAAATTCGACGATATGAAGTTCTCTATAGTACGTTTTTCATCAATGACGATATTCAAAGCTGCAAAGTTAATGCATCAAGTGTGAAAAAATGTTTCACGCAGATAAGGAACTAACACATTTATATACGTTGTCTGCTTCAAGACGAGTGAAATTCAATGATATAGGAAGAAACTATCGAGTGCTGTTAACGAGAGTAAAATTATGGGATTTTACTTGAACTGTTTGTGAGAATCCGGATCACTCAAGGATCATTTTATGGACAAATGTTAGTGTTTTCATATATCGAACACTATTATATTCTAATTTTCAAATATATAAATTCATGTATATAGTATATTGCTCAAGGACAGTCTATATATTTTGAGCAACTTTAGAGTTTTCTTATTAAATATTTACTGTGATAGTTGACATATATTATCAATACGCACGACAGCGATATTTTACATGATATCCTAAAGTAAGAGACGGTGAAATTTAAATGGAATATATGATATACAAGTGCAAGTGTAACTCGGATGAGTATCACAAATGTTGCTGATTTTGTAAATGTTAACTTTAAACTACATAACAGTGTTGTGCAGTGTCAGTGCATGGAGGATCGATAACATACTACCTCATTGATGTGTCATTGTGACATAAACTTTTAACTAGGTCGATACTGGTGGAACAATGACCTTATAATTGCGTCACGTTGTGTGTGTTTACATATTTTATGCATGGACAATCATAACGTCATACTACAACTTAGGTGTGTTGTAAGACTCTCAATCATTACATGCATGAGTCAGCATAACGGACTCACGTGTCAGTGTTTACCTTTCATACGCTGACAAGCATTGTTTATTTATTTTATTTTCCTTTCCTTTTCATTTTCCAGAAACTATGTATATTAATCAAATTACATATTTTCGGTAATACTATGTTAATTCAATAATATTGGGACTACATTTTATAATAAAAAAATATCTCCATCTAAGGAATCCATATGGAATATAACTTTAATATGATTTATCTTAAGAGAAAATCAAGAGATTTTCGTTAGGGGGTAGAGGAGCGTATCGTACCCAAGGTATTGGGTAAGAAGTTACAAGTCTTATGTTATGCTTAACATAGAAGCAAGCAGAGAAAGTTGTGCGGAATAAGCAATTATTCAAACGTTAGGTTAGTGACTTGAAAGACGGGTATGGAATGGACGTTGGAATCGAGACAGAGTGAGATCAGTTGGCGAGAATACGAGAGAGAGAGAGTAAGGACGCCAGATGGTGCGAGAGAAGGGAAGTGGTAAGCGATTATTGGATAATGGTGCGTGAACAGATTGGATTCTGACAGGGAGGTCAGACAAGTGGCAATTGAGAGGACAAGTGTGGAAGTAACCTTCATCTATTTGTGAGGCAAGAATTATCCTCCATATCGGTTCAGTCATGGCGAGTGCAAAACCCATATCTAACTGAAGTTAATTTCTATCGCCATTCCTTTAAATGTAACCTCTTGCATTTATCACATTTATACCAAGCGAGTAATAACCATCTTAAAAATAAATGATGAATAAAACACCACCCAACTCAATCTAAAGGTTCTTGGTTCAATCCCATAGCAGTTTTAACATTGTGATACGGTATCCACACGTTTTCGACCCCCAACGTGTCAAAAGATAAGCTGGAAAAGACTTAATATCTCGGGATCCTAAGAAAGTATTGACACCTCATTAAATTAATATTCTTGAAAGCCTGCAAGGAAATGGGTGTTAAAATTTTCTTTCTCGCTTCGCTCGCAATAATGTATTGCGAGAATGAAGGTTGGCGCTTTACTCAGGTCAATGTGAAGTATTATACTACAGTTGCATTATAAGACATAAGCGATATTCTTGATATTCATTAATAACATCACTTCTTAAAATATAATGCTTAGTGTTGCTATACTGCTTTATATAAAGCAGGTGCATCATATATCGAATCCGCATTTCTAACTTCTTGCCAGAGGAAAATGTTACTTTAACCACTTAAAATTGCACTGAAGATAAAATCCATGTAATTATTGTTATGGGTTAATAAAATAATTATATTTACCCGAAGAAAACGGGGCTGAGTTATTTGAAAGAGGAACCGTATTATATTATCGCCTTGAGTTTAAGAATTTCTAGCAAGGGTTCTGTAATGTCTCGAGAAACAATAATTGAATTGGTCATACGGCTGGAGCATGTTATTTGGATTGCCAAGGTTGAATTTTCTATCTTTATCTTAAGTTGTGTAATAATTTGTTATTAAGTACTCAAATTGCGAGTTTTACAAACCCACTCACAAACACTATTTATATGCACATTTACATAATTTAATTTACTACCTTCAACCAATCAAAGCTTTAAGTTTTTTCGAAAATCAAACAATTTAAAATTAGGACCGTTTAACATGGTATTTCATTAAAATATACCGCAATTATTACGTATTCATCCAAACTATTTTGGGGGGATTATGATGAACAATTTTAGGGGCGGTCTTGAGTGATGAGCCCCCTGTTTAGGGAAGAGCGGCAGATCAATTTAAGTGTTCAGTAAAGCTAAGAAAAAGTTACTTTTGTTAGATATGATGTCGTAATTTAATACTTTGGGGGAATTACGATATGGCTTGAGGGCGCGAATGATATGATTTGGGGGGACGCATGGCATTATTTGGGGGGGGATTGCGCCATTTGCCTTGGGGGGATGGGCACCCCTGCATGCTGGTAGTTCGTTGTGCTGAGAGAGGAAAGGGAGAAGAATTTTAATGTGTTTACTATTTATTTTCATACTAAGTTTTCTTAGAATTTCTTCACTGTAAATGTAGAGAATATCACTATGTTGATTCATAGAGGCAGTTGTGTTTCTACTGAGTCCACCTGTGTATTCGTTTTTATTGCAATGTGCAATGGCAAAACAGCATCACGTGCTTTGTTCTCTATTGCAGCACGGGACAAGACTGCGCAATAAGTTTCAGGTGAGGAAGAAGAGAATATGGTATGTTTGTGGCCATTTATTTGCTATTGATTTAATTTACGCTGTTTTTATGCTAATCTCTAAAGAGGTGGGCCTCCCCCATGGCGCAGTGGTAGGGTCATTGCCTTGTAATCAAGGGGTCCCGGGTTCGATACCCGGTGCAGGCACAAGTGGTTCGGATCCCACTTTAAACTGTAGGTCCAGTCCCGATTAGCCTTACTGTGCACAAAGTGGACTTAAAACAGCAACTCTAAAGAGGAAAATATCCAAAAATACAATTTTTACCATTTTTATTGTGTAAAAAATAATTATGTTTTTTATTAAATGCTGAATCTCATATTTCTATAGGGCAAAATTTACTTTTTAAGCCAAAATTGGTATATTTCAAGCAAGCATTTATAATCACATATTTCTATAGGGCAAAATTGACTTTTTGAGCCTAAATCATTATATTTCAACCAAGCATTTACAATTATCACATCGAAAATAGATGTGTACAGCACTTGCTGTACAGTACAGTGAAGTGTATCTACAATTAAAAATGTAGATACTGATAAAAGTTATTACCAGTGTCAGTATATATATAATTATTTCTTCCAAATATATATATTCTGAAATCATGTACGTCTGAAAAATGTACATGTCTGTAATTTATATATAATATTATTCTACTGGATATGTAGATCAGATAAGAGAATACAACAAAACACAGAATTGTTGTCGGATCAGATAAGAGAATTTCCAAACATGTAAAGGGTTATTATTCATTCATCTATCCGACATGAAACGGAGAAATATATGTTGTATTCTCTTATCTGATCTTCGCATGTTGTAGAATGGGCTCGATACTTCGATTTTTGCTTTTTCCATCCGAAATTTAACTGCGAACTATTTAAATACGAAAATCTCGAGAATGAATTATCATAGAAAGATAGGGTTTTTTGCATTCATTTCATCTTGAAATTCTCTTTCATTGGACACCTGACTCGACATAGGTCATCATAAAAGAAGATAAAACTTTTATTTTATATCTCATGAATTACTATAGCATGATTGCTTTGTAATCAAAGGGATGCCGGGTTCGATACCTGGTGGGGTACAAGTTGTTTGGATCCCATTTTAAACTGTAGGTCCAGTCTCGATTAGCCTTTCTGTGTATAAAGTGGACTTAAAATACCAAATCAACCAACCAATCAAGAATTAATAAAAATATAATATATTAAAATGATAAAAAAATCCAATGAATGTATTTGGCTATAAGAAAGAATATATTTTCCAAATAGAAAGAATTCCAGACAGCAGCATGCAAGTGATTTCCGATCTTAATCGTAAATTGAGAGGGTTGGTTATTATTCAACTTAATAGTATATGATACGAAGTTGACGAGAATACCGGAAAGCAACTATATGTTTTTAACAACAACCATCCATCATATGAAATCCTTGTGACAGGAAATATCCAAATCAGTATCTCTCGTCCAAATGCTACAGTTGTTCATGTAGGAAGAAATCTGTATAGGATTAAGCACAATAATATGTTTCCTAATATACCATATCATGTGGAAGCTGGTCATTTCCTCTATGCTGAAATAATTGGCGATTATGATAAACTAATTCCTCTTTTCATCGAAATAAGAATAATTTATCCTCTCATGAATATATAAATACCGAAACAAAAATAAAGAATAAATAAATAAAAATAAAACAAAAACAAGTAAACAAAACAAAATGGACATATCTGGAAACAGAAGACGGCAGGAAATACCAGATAATTCCAGCAACATTGCCAAATTAGACGAACATCTTAAGAAACTTAAATCTGATTTATTAATATTAGAAATTTCTTTGCGTGTAAGCTTACATGCTGAAATTACCAATCTACAGTCTGAATGAATTAATCCCATAGTGAAAATTGATGGGGAACATAAGTCTCTACTTCAAAAATATACTAACTTAGCGTCTCTCGATAATGTTGAAAATTTAAAAGAGAATTTAGCTAAATTAAAAAATGATCTTGAGAAATTCCTTCAAATTCAAACAACTACCTCGGAACATGTAAAGCAAGAACTAAATAACCAAGCGAATACTATTCGTACCGAACTACTTTGCATAATTGAAACTATCAAGACTAAAGAGCAATATGAACTGCTTAATACAAGCATTTTTCAATTACGGGACAATTTTTTATCTTTTGAAATTCCCTCACTGGAATATATTAAATCCGAACTGCAAACAGACCAATTACATGCAGCCATAATAGAAGTTCAATTCAAACTACAAACATTAGAAGACTTTATTAATAATTTACTTTCATCTTCCGAATTAAATGCCATCGCTCGCAGTGTTGCCAGTATCAAATTGCAATTAGAAACATTCGAAGATTTTGGAAAGATACAAAGTACCATAGCTCATATTGAAGATACTTTGACAACCATGAGAAACGAATTGACGAATGTACAGGAAACTCTGGAATTTAAGTTGCCAAACATAACTGAATCTTTAAATGTAATTCAACGGCAGATCACAAAATTAGAGAATCTCAACACTGAATCTGAACTATCTCATTTTCACCATCTCATAGACGACATACAGAACAAATTGCAAACACTGCATCAGTCTACCCCTACGCAAGATGACATACAGCAACTTAAAAATGCCGTAACCAGTGTAGCAGGTGCTACAGAGTTAGATGTAGTTCAACAGGCCTTGACAACACTTCAAAACACAGTATCCAATTTACCCACTTCCCAGGAGATAAGATCTGTAAAAAGAGCAGTAAATAGAATATTGAAGTCAGAGAACATCAAAAATATTCAAGCGGAAATTGCTGTAATTCAAGATACCATCGCTACTTTGCCTACCAACCAGATAGTCAACGAACTTTAAACTAATGACCAATTATTATTTGAAGTGAAACAATTATACCCAGAGAATAATCCATTTTATGTTATATTTTCTTATAGAATCCGATGTCAAGACAAGATATATATTTAATGAATTACACAAACCAGCCCGTCGTAACTACAAACGACTGAGTGTGGTAACAAAAGGTGTTAATGAATTTTTTCAAAGGTGATCTGATTGAGATGGCTACAGGGACTTTAAAAAATTTGGATAAGATAAATCATGGTTACAAATATATGCTTACAGTTATTGATACCTTTAGTAAATATGCATGGGCTTTTCCCCTAAAATCCAAGACTGGTACTTGTGTTACCGAGACTTTTAAGTCGATATTTAGTGAGGGAAGGATACCCAAATATTTACAGACAGACAGAGGGAAATAATTTTACAATTCCACATTTACCAAGTTAATGCAACAACATAATATTAAACATTATTCTACATACAGTGATCTGAAAGCTTGTATAGTGGAACGATTCAACAGAATAAAAAATCGCATGTGGAGGAAATTTACTCTACAGGGCAATTATAAGTGGGTGCCAATTTTACCCGAGCTAGTTCATAATTATAACAACACAGTACACAGTACTATTCACATGAAACCTGGTGAGGTAACCAAGTCTGATGAGCAACGATTGATTTCTACCGTTTATTGTCAAAAATATACATACACTACCAAGAAGCCAAAGTTTAAAATAGAGGATCAGGTAAGAGTCAGTAAATATAAACAGTTATTCGAGAAGGGATTCAGTATTTATTGTAGTTCAAGTTTTATCAGGGAATAGAAATACATATATCATAAAAGATAATCATAAAAAAATATTGAAAGAAAGATTCTATGAAGAGGAACTTAGTAAAAAAATATCGACATACATATTTAATTGTATGTGAAATGGTTAGGTCTGCCAGACAAAATTTGGATTGAAGCAAACCAGGTGATTCTTTGACACCAACATAGAATGTGGTACAGCGTTTACCAGATGAAGTGGAAACTAATAAAACAAATGGAGAGCTTTTACCCGATAACATAAGATGCCTCATTTTAGGCCCATCCGGTTGTGGAAAATACACTTTGCTGGTTGATAATTTCTTGCTTGCTCCCAGTTGGCTAGATTGGAAAAATAGACACTTGTATGTATTCTCAAAGAGTTTAGAACAACCGAAATACCAACAACTTATGAAGCTGTACGAGGAACTGGGTATATCCACATTTGCATCAACAATAAAACCTCTCGACCAATGATTGAAAAATTCTGTTGTGGTGGTTGATGATGTCATTCTGGAAAATCAGAATGAAATTAGAAATTTTTTTACACAGGGTCGTCCCAAAGAAATAGACTGCTTTTATTTAGCTCAAACGTATTATAAAATTCCCAAACAATTACTACGAGATAATACAAACTTAATCTGTTTGTCTCGTCAAGATAATACTAATTTGAAACATGTATACGATGATTATGTGGGAGGAGACTTAAATTACAACCAATTTTCAAAATTCTGTTCATCTTGTTGGAACAGTGATGATTTTGGATTTGTCACCATCGACATGACTCGTAAACCTAACAATAGTTAATTCAGAAATAAAATCAACGACTGTTTGAACGTTGAAACGATATAAAATAACCATTAATAAAAAAAATGACAAAACACAAAATTGAAGATAATTCGAAATTACGAGAGTACTTGTCAAAACCTTTCAAAGGTTGGAGATCAGAGAATCGAGGTTTTTACGAACAACACAAACGTCAAGACCAACCAATTATCGATGCGATCAGTGGTCTTGGTAAAGAGATTAAGGATGTGACAGAACATAATAAAAATCTCATCAATGAATTAGTACCTCTTCCTTCTAAAAATTATGCAGATTTCCCTCCTACGCCATTATCCAGTATCCACACTCCTCTGATACTCAAGGAACCACCTGCTAAAGCAGCTATAGAAGAAGCAGAGAATATCGAGTTGGGTCCCCTGGCAAGGGATTACCTGAGTACTGGTAAATTCGAAAAAGATGAAGTATTTTAATGTATCCAACTATGGAAGCTAATGAAGGTGTAGTATGGAAAATTGGCAAACCTAAAGTAACATTGGAAGGAGATAACATAAAAATTAATTTGGGTGGGAGAAACAGCTGGTTCAGATATCCTGGTACTGTTGGGCTATGGGAGCTCATCACTAAGAAACAAACAAAAAATTTAACAGAAGATAATTATCAAAGTTACTCTGAAATTTTGACACTCTCTGATGCTTTGTACCAAAATAATGATGTCAGTCAAAAGCGAGTGAAATCGAGCAGTGGTGATAAATACAAAAATCTGATCAAACCCATCTGGAACCAACTTAAAACTGGTACTGGTATAAAACAATACAATACTCTACCTAAAGAATTTGTGTGGGTAAACCATGTTAGAAAACTCATAGATAGATTGCTGGTTATAGCAGGGGAAGAAAATAATGGGAACAACAACTTCCATAATGAGAAAATTGGTATTGTAAACATGATCAGTGACAAACTAGCTAATTTCATTGTAAACGATCCCAAAGGTATAGGATACTTAATTAAAAATATCAATACTCTACCTCCTAAATTCTGGAACATATCAGATGTCGAGGTTTGGTGAATGATATTATTAATAAACTTCCATTCGAAATACACGTACCTGGTTACCGGGGACAAAACTTGAAAAAAGGTTAGAAAGAGGAGACAGGGGTATTAATCCTCTCGATGCAGATTGTAAAGTACATGACATTGCATACAACACACACACAATGATCTGGATGATCGTCATGTGGCTGTTCAAAAATTAGAAGATGCAGCATTTGGAAGAATAACTAGCAGAGATGCTTCTTTGGGTGAACGAATAACAGCATTGGGTACAACTATTGCTATGAATACAAAATAAAAATTAGGGTGGGGTTTGTAATATAAATAAATATATAATATAAATACCTTGAAAAATAATAATAAATAATAACAACAACATGAAACCAAAAGGAGTTGTGTACCAAATACCATATCACAATCTTAAAAATTTAAAAATAAATTCAATTTTAACTAAAACCATTCAAAAAAGAATAGGGCAGAACTAGAAGAGCAGAAGCGTCATAATCTTGCCATGGAGAAAAAATTAGGCAGTGGTGTAAAGTCCAGAGCACTCAGAAAATTAAAAAAAAGAAGCACTCACCAACCAAGACATTGAATCTTTAGTTAAGATATTAAAAATGAAACACTTCAGGGGGGTTTTCATGTCTAATTCTCTCCCTAAAGGTAGTCCCCACTCTCGAGAATGTGTCGTGGTCAATTTGGATATGTTGCAAAACATTGGTACCCACTGGATATGCTATTATAAACAAAATAACAATGCTTTTATCTTCCATTCTTTCGGAGGGGTACCGCCTACAGAATTAATTCGTTACTTAAAACATGTTAAGGTTTATTACAACGACGACCGCATTCAAGATTTCGATGCTCAGAATATTGAATAAAATACCATACATCAAATTAAAAGATTTTCATAAAGCTTTATTATATATTAAATATGGGAATTTTTCATCTCTCCTACGAGACTTCGGTCTTAAAACTACATCTTCACGATGATATTATCTATCCAAAATCCATAGCTCTGAGAGCCTTCTACAGTATGTATCTAATTCCGAATGTAACTAACTACCACAAGACTATATTAGTAGGTAATGAAAAAATTATTAGTGGCCGCGGTGGCTCAGTCGGTAACGCGTCTGACTACCATGCTAAAGATCCCGGGTTCGATCCCCGGCCGGTTCAAATCCGGGAACTTTTCTAACGTTGTAAGCGGCCCCGGCGCCCACCCAGCGTCGAATAACATGGGTACCTGGGGGAAACCCTGGGGGGTAAAGGCGGTTAGGGGCGTTATGCTGATCACATCACCCCCACTCACGACCGGATCAAGAAAGTGTGGGGCATTACCCCCACACCCCCTATACGCCTTCATGGCGTGGTGCTATGCACAGGGGAACACTTTACCTTTTTTTTTTTAAAAAAAAATTATTATTCCTCCCGGACAGTATAACTTATCTACTTTACAATCTGAACTTCGAAACACCGTATTGCTATCTCAAAATTCTGTAATACACAGAGTGGAAATTGTGTCTACCAATGAAACAGTGGACTTATCTACCATGGGGGAACTTCTAGGATTCGAGAACAATAGCAAATTAGAACCAGGTGTTAGGCACATAGGTAAATTTATACCAAAATTCTTAGCTATAGAGACATTAAATATTCACTGCAACATTGCCAAAGGTATGATTTTCAAAGCTGAAGAAAATTCGATTGGTAGCAACAAAGAAACAAGTATCATTGCTACATTTAAACCAAATTCAGAATTTATGGAACCCATCTTCTATTCCCCAATCCCACCAGTCTATTTCCCTGTTTCTATTGATAAAGTTAATTACATAGAGATAACAATTACGAATGAGAAAACTGAAATCATCGATTTTGCTGGTGCTAATAGCACTGCAATAATAGAAATTAATATTTAAAAATATATAATTAAATACCAAGATGGAAAATATCGAGAGTTATGAATTACAGTCCTTCCTACCAAACAGGAGGACATTTGCAAATTTGAATCAGCCCAACAAAGAGATACAGTATGACATGACGGTGGGGGATGGATTCATTCATCAGATCTGTATATAAAATTTGATATTAGAAAACAAAGTAATGGTGAAGAATATCCCCATCCGGGGCTAATGTAAAACTTATAAATAATTTTGTTCCATTCTTATTCTCTGAAATTGAAATTAGGAAGCCTGGTACAGTGATTGACAGGATTGATTACCCTGGAATTACATCCACTACAGTGGGGACATTGAAACTGTCCAAATCAGAAAGTGCATATTATAAAGTTGATGGGTTCGAAGCTGGAACAAAAATTCAAGAAAAAAGTCACACAGTACTGTTCTCCATGAGATTGCTATTTGGCCTTTTCTCTGATTATAAAGACATTATGTGGAAAGGTCTTTCGAGTGTCATATTTCGCAGAGCACCCAATGATCATAATGCCATCATGAGATACAAAACTTTAAATGCAGATGGAACAGCTAATTAGGCTAGTTTGCCCGAAGCTGCGAAATGTGTGATCCAGTCTATGGAGTTGCGAATGCCTATAGTTTAATATGACTCGAATTATGCTCTCAAATACAAAGCTAACATTTTGAAAAATCCTCAAATTCCGATTCAATTTTATACTTATCAATGCATTCAGAAGCCTGTAGAGGGTAATTTTTTTGAATTTGATATTACTAATCAGTTTCAATCTTTACAATACGACATGCCAGAGTTTGTAGCTGTGTTGTTTCAGACAGGGAGAGATGACAATCAGGAAAAGGAAAGCAGGCAGTTTGATAATTGTAATGTTAAAAATGTGTATTTGAAGAATTTCAGAAATGAGGTGTTCCCTCGTGAAAATTATAATTTAAACGTTGCAGAACAAGATTATTTGAAGTTATATTAAGCATTTTGTGCTTTTAAGAGAGTGACTGAAGGTAACATAGACATGTATTATAATCCAGATGAGTTCATAATTCACAGACCAATGTTTTTAATCAATGCATCCGAAAGAAAATTTTTAGTAGTTAATCATCGAACAAACATTAAGTTAATATGTGAGTTTCATGAAACTTTACCGGAAAATACCATATGCAATGCAGATTTAATTGTAGAGAAATCATACATATATGATGTAAAGAATGAAAGAGTGAGAGAACAATTTTAATTTTTATACTATTTAATACTAATATATATAATGCAATATAATACAATATATCTTTATTTATTTTTATTTTAGAGAAAAAATTTTGCCTTAGGGCTACTCTTCCACCACCTAACTCAAATACATATTACAATAAATAAGAAAAATATTATACAACATTTATTACAATGTTTACTTGTATTATTGTGTCCATATTCTTTAGTATGGACATTGTGATCTAATATTTGCAATTTATTATTATTACTATCAAAAGCTACTTTATTTTTGTAGTATAGACACCAGCTAATTTGCTAGTTAAATAAATATTTTTTTTAAATCTTTCATTGTAAGTTCTCTTGTTCATGCTCAACTTACATAGATCGCAATGTTTACTTTGTATTATCGTGTCCATATTCTCTAGTATGGACATTGCAATCTAATATTTGCAATTTATTGTCATTGCCATCGAGGGCTATTTTATTTTTAAATGCAGTATGAATACCATCCAATTTGCTAGTGAGAAGATATGAAGATGTATTTTTTGTTTTCCTTTCAAATACACATTCTTTAAAATGTTCTATTGTAAGTTCTCTTGTACAGTCGGAGAAAGAATTACCTCGGCCACGGGACCTAGAATTTCGTAACGTCCTAAAGCCTGTTGTTTATGCAACCCAAATTACAAATTATTCGCTTAAGTTTGTCTGGTGGATCGGAGTTCTCGGGAAGGATTGAGCATTGATAGCATGAGTCACATGACTCATGCCCCAGCAACAACAAACAACAGCTGGGTGCTACGTGGCCTCAAGAACAACATTTCTGCAACTGGTTTCTTAACAAGATCTACTCGTAAGGAAATATTTTTCGAATGATACTAGTCATTGTCAAGAAGGTTCACTGAAATGATGGTTCTCATCACAGGCCACATGCCACACGCTAATTGTTTAAGTCCATTTATGCACTGGACCTACAGATTAAAGTGGGATCCGAACCAAATGTTCCTCTATCTGGTATTGAATTCGGAAGCCTTTGATTACATGTCGAAGACGTTACCACTACGCCATCGGAGAGGCAAGGGAACGCCTTGAGAAAGAGACGAGTGAAACAATATTTGGCATACATTTTAAAAATAAGACAATATTTTGTGGTCACAGTTTCGAACCGTGGGAGGGGCATATATATTTTTTGTCTCATCGTCCATTTCACGAGTTTATAATTCTTCCTCAGCAACACGATTAATACGAGTGGTAGAAGATAAGCGAAGTAAAATAACTGAAACAGAAATAAAAAGGAAAAAGCGAAACAGATTTTATCCATAATATTCTGCAGTCACTTCAGTCGTGTTCAAGGAATGCTACCTTTAAAGAGAGCCGTGTTCTCTAACTTGTATTTTCCCCTTCCTTTGTGCTCTCGATTCCCTTTGTCACGATTGGTCTAAAACTAATTAATGCGACGTTAATTAAACAATCCAAACAATGAAACAATGAAACAATGCACAATCAACTGCTCAACATTCCAATTTTTTTCCAATCGGAAAACAATTGAGATGCTGTAAAATGAAGCAATAAGCAGTAATAAACTGGGAATTTGGTACGGTATAGAATTAAATCGGCGAAGATGTTCCATTTGATTGGATTTTTGTTATTTAGTGTCGCTATTCTTTCACTTTTTGCAAATAGCGACGATGAAGATGAGTAATGAGTGATATGACATTGATTAACGGACACTCACCAAGAACACCCATGGCCAAGCCGAGATTCGAACCAGGGGCCCATGCTGTCGTAGCGCGCTGTGCTAACCACTCCGCCACGGAGGTTGGTTAGGAGTGGACATTATACCATATTTTGTGTGCGCAATTGGGATCAATCAATGGAATGACTAGGCATATTATATTATTAATATATTCATATCATAATATCACGTCATATTATTCGGCACGAAGTAACACCAGAGACATTCAATCTTGCATTATTGCATTTCAACTAATTCTTCGACTTCAGGTTAATCACATCAATAAGATAAATTATGAAACAAATGATAATGCACGTGGGATATTGACAGTTATTTCGAATTACCTGACACAAGCAACGTTAAGCAGACTCGGTGGGCAAGCTCATTAAGTGGTCGACATTCGATCTCGTCACAAAAGTTCCCGGATTTGAGTACCGTCCTTGTCACAGGTGTTTGAGTATTTCGTCATTCATTTCATGTAATGGTCACTCGTCCGCGACTAGGAAGAAAAGTGATTACGTAACAAAACTATGAAAAATAAACATGATCGAAGAGTACTTATTTAATCTCTCACGAAATCTCCTACAAAACCGGGATATATGAAATATATGTATCTTCACATACTTTTTCGATTTCTATATTTAACAAGCCGAGACCGAGAACGGGAGAGCAATTATCAATTCGAGAAACCGAGAGACGGAGACACTGTCAAGTCTTGTTTGTTTCTTGACATCTCCCTAATTGAGTTGTTGTTCTGTTCGTTATTAGCTTTGTATTGGCAATTGTCATTATTCTTCCCCTGTAGGTATACCATAACGACGATTTATGATGAAGTACAGCAGATAAAAGGGCAAGAAGAAGAAAGTCATGCCTGCCCGGGACTTTAACCTAGAACCTTACGTAACGAGATTTGAAATTCTGGAAAAGGCAATTGATCATGCACGTATAATTAAAATAGATCTGAGAAAATACGTTGCGATCCATAATTGTGTTGGTTAGATGCTATAAATGTGAACTCCAACATGGAATAAATTATTCCCTATTGTATGTGGTTGAACATGAAATTTTCTTACTCTGTGACAATTTCTTTTTTAGTTTTTCTGCACAGATAAGGTAATCTGGACTGGACCTTCAGTTTAAAATGGCATACGAACTACTACGTGCATCCACCGTGCATCGAACCCGGGATCCCTTGATTATAAGGTGACGACGTTATCATTACGCCATCGAGGAGGCCCCGTGAGAAAATATTATTCACTCGATCTATACAATAATTTATTTAAACATTTACATTTTCGTTTTCTTCTTTCTTTTTTGTTAGCTACTCTTCTACGACTCTTTTTTTTGTCTTGAAATTTCTTCTTGTTTCAGGAAAAAATAATTGATGCAAACTGTATACCCCCCCCCCCCCCAGTGCAAATAGAAAGCTCACCCTCGAGAACTAATTTATAAATAACGTAACCATTAGGAAACAATTCGAACCTTAACTGATATAACTGCAGATGAAACAATACTTACAGACGCTAACGAAATATCTATTCTTGTATAAGCTCACAGGCAACAGGTATTTGGTGAGTCATTCACTCTTGCTAACTACGAGCGAAGGTCACTGAACGAAAGGGTGGCAAACAGGCGCCTGCTCTACGAAACTAGGGTTAGCAGAGGAGGCCCGTGTTCCTGTTATCAATGACTTATGTTTTCATATCAAACTAGACGTGTGTTTTGGTCCTGTCATTGCATGTAGAACACTTTCTCGTCGTGGCCTTGAAGGCCTACGTAAAGGCTTCTCTGCAAGAAAGATATCTTACCATTGAGGGGAGGAAAAGTGTGTGTGTGTGTGTCGAGGTCCTTCAACTTTCGTATTCTTCTTCATTTCAGAACACGTGCTGTATCGTCGATTTAATCCAATCTAGCCGTTCTAGGTTTTAGGTTCTGTTTCTGTTCGGTAATTTCACATTGTCTTGCTGCTTATGTTATTCAAATTCAAATTCAAATTCAAATTCAAATTCTTTATTTACGTAGGCGAGGTTCAGCCTGAGGCTGTTCTGCCACCTAACCCGTGTCATCGATTACATTTAAATTTACATTTCTTATACATACGTTATTACAGTATTAATACAGTGTGTAATAAACTGTGTGATTTAGTTACAAAATCTATTGATAAAATAATTGTAATAAATGTATGAATAAAATGATACAAAAATTGTGAAAATAAAACTACATAAAAATAAAATAAAATGAATGAAAAATAAATAAAAATAAAAACATGTAGACAAAATACTTAACATAAACATACAAGTTACATCATAGTATTTGAACACAATCTCTGCTCTGCTAAAAGAAAATTCTTTACTTCATTTCGGAAAGATTCTATTTTAGATATGCTAGACATGGTCTTAGGTAGGGCACTCCATATTTTTGCAGCAAAATATGAAAACGACGACTGATATGCCTGTGTGTTGCAGAGTGGAAGGTTAAATTTGAAATTACTTCTTGTATAGTGGCTGTGAATACTGTTGCGAGGGATCAACATGTCTGCCAGATACGACAGCTTGCCAGATGTAATAATTTTATGTATAAGGCAATATGTATGCAGTAGCCGCCTACGGTACATATTGAGGATATTCTTATTATTTATGGAAGGTAAAATATGTTCACGTCTCGTGATGCAAAATATGAACCGCATGCACGCATTTTGGCATTTTTGAATCTTTGCTTGTAAAGTTTTATTTATTCTACCAGAGTACACTACGTCACAATAGTCGAGAAATGGATATATAAGTGTTTCAACTAATCGCTGCTTGATTTCTGAAGATAATAGTTTGTTAAATTTAAACAAGAATCTAAGTGTTCCAAATGATTTATTGATTTGGCGGCTAATATTCTCATTCCATGATAGACGAGTGTCAAATATCAGTCCAAGACTTTTAACTACTTGAGCTCTAGGTATGACATCATCATTTATTGTAATTGTTGTATTAGCGTGCTCGACCGAACCAATAGCATTTCAAGTTCCAATAAATGTATAACATGACTTATTAGCATTAATTTTAAGGCCATTTGCATCACACCATGTTTTTATCGCACCCAAATCATTACTTATGTATTCAATACTTATGGCAATTTCTGTTGGATTGAATGATTTGGTTAGTTGAGTGTCATCAGCATATGAATGTACGTTACAGTATTTGACAACTGAGGGTAGGTCTGCAATATAAATCGTAAACAATAAGGGACCTAGTATAGATCCTTGTGGAACACCAGATGAAATATATAATTTATTAGATAATAAAGTAGGCGACAGTTTTACACGTTGATTTCGGTTACTTAGATATGAAAAATACCAGTTAAGGGTAGATTGTGAAAAACTGTAACATTTCAGTTTACTGAGCAGTAATTTATGTTGTACCGTATCAAATGCTTTGGACAGGTCCAATAATATTAATGCAATGAGTAATTTTTAATCCATTGCCTGGAGGATGTCATTTGTGACTTTCAGCAAAGCCGTAGCAGTGCTGTGTGCCGGTCGAAATCCTGACTGTGAGAGTGGAAGAATATTGTTCTGGGCAATGAAGCTAAATGTCTGTTTATAGATTATTTTTTCTAGTAGTTTTGAACACACAGGCAGAACACTAATAGGTCGAAGGTAGTTTACATTAATTGGTCGGGTCGTCTTGAGACGTTCCTTTCTGGTGTTCGCCACTGGATCACGGATTACTACGTCACGGTAGCTACCCAATCTCCCTGTGTGGCGGAGTTATGAGACTCACCTTAATGTATACTACACTTGGTTCTCAGGACGAAAGGATTTGAACAAAAAATTAGCTTCTTACTATTTTACAAATTTAATAAGACATTTTACCTTTAAACAATCACTGCAAATTAATAACAATATTCACCAACGCAATCACTTTTGAATTAAGTTGCTGCTTTTCCTTTAAAACAGCGTTTTTCACAAAATAGACGTCATCTTCCGCAACTCAACTTATTTCTTTTCTCTTTTTGCACTGTTGTCCTCGCAACCGAATCAATAAAAGATTGGACAGTTCTACACATCTTCACAAACCGGAAATGACTTCCGCTTCCGATATTGCGAGTAACAAATGTACAGCAAAAATTACAAATTTAAGCCAATATCAAAATATCAAACAACAGTATTGAAACTAACAAATAAATCAAATGTGAAATTAACAGAAAACAAATAAAATATTTCATATGGTCAAAATAAACAAAGCGTATCAAGTTCTCCTCCCATACAAACAAAGAAAATTGAGGTAATGTTTATGTACGACATTTTCTTTGCTATGAAAATTAGTCCTTTTTGATCTGGTGATGCCATCTTTGCAATAATTCCTGTGTTCTTTCGGGTGAACAATTAATTTTCTTCAGGTTGGAAAAATTTTCCCTTCCTATTAATTTGTCCTTCCAAGGATCCAGCAAGTTGGCTGTGTTGTGCTTAACATCCTCTACTACATACGGGCCAACGAAGTATTCAAAGAACTTGGATATTTCTTTATCTTTAGCTGAACTTAACCGGTGGTTCCTTTTTAAAACCAGATCTCCTTCTTTTAGTGTGAACGAATGGGGATTGATCCGTATGTTCTTTTTGTTCTTCTGTCGGCTGTTTCGACTTTCTGCGATGAATAATTTGGTTTCCCAGGCTAGTCTCTTCCACTCACTGTCTTCAGGCCAGTCTAATTCCTGCAGTAAGTTAGCTGCTACAGGTCGATTATAAAATAACTCCACTGGGGCATAACCGGTAGCCTCGGATATAGAATTATTGATGAGCCAACAGACAGTCCTCACTTGTTTGCACCAGGAGTCGTGTTTCCGATTGCAAAACGTCCTTAAAAGTCTTACAATTTCCTGATTGCTTCTCTCAATCGGATTGCTTGCTGTGTGATAAGGAGTGGTCCTCATGGGTCTAACAGAGTGGTTTTCCATAAATTGTAGCCATTGCTTGGACAGAAATTGACTTCCCCTGTCGGACAGCACATACTTAGGTTTCGGATAATGGGTGAAGTATCCCTGCTCTAACTTCCTAATAATTTCACCAGTAGTGGCTGTTCGTAACGGATAGGCTGTTAAAAGTATCGGGTTCCTACATCAATCAAGGTCAGGATATAGTAGAAAGATGAAGACTTAGGTAGTTTGCCAATGATGTCTATTGACAGAACTTCATGTGGTTTCTTTTGGGTCGTGGTCAATCTCTCTCTCTACATATCCCAAGCTTATCGGGCTTGTTCTTTGAACATATCAAGCACACTTGAATATATCGTGAAATATCAGACTTCATATTTTTCCGCAAGTACCTTTTTCTTACTCTCTGATAAGTTTTTGTAAACCCAAAATGGCCAGTGTTATCATGTTCAGCCTCCAACACTTTATTCTTTAAACTTTGCGGAACCACTATACAATGGAATTTCTTTTTACCCCTAGAATTCTTAAATAAAAGGTCTTCCCTCAAAAAATATTTAGCCCCTTCATCTCCATTATTTAACTTGTCTGATATATCTTTACACATTGGATCTTTACTTTGGGACTCCTTCCACAGTTGGATCTCCTGGTTAGGCATGAGAATTTTCTTAGCTGACCACACCTGTAGAATGGTAGGAGTGTTGCCTTCTGTCTCCAGAATCCCTTCAGCCACAGGATAACGACTTAGTACGTCAGCGATCTTATTACTCTTTCCTTCCACATGAATGATCTCATATTTATATTGTTGAAGTTTCAGAGCCCATCTGCCATTCCAGTTACGACTATTTTCTAACCATATTAGATTTTTATGATCAGTATAGATGAAAAATTTCTGACCATACATATAAACTTTAAAATGGTCTATCGCAAATAACACAGCTAGACACTCTAGTTCTTGCACTGTATAATGCTTTTCATGGGGCTTTAATTTTCTGCTGGCATACTGAATAATGTGAATCTCAGTCAGATTTATTGGAGTTTCGTGGTTTCCTTGAAATAGAACCGATCCAAGTCCTAACGAAGAAGCATCACACATTATGCAAAACGTCTTAGAAAAATCGGGTTGCGTTAACGCCGGCAGTTGCACTAGTTCCTGTTTCAATCTTCTGAAACAGTTTTCTCTTGTGTTGGTCCATTCCCATTTAACGTTCTTTGACAACAATTGTTCTAAAGGGGCAGATTTTTGTGCCAAATTCTCTACAAAACGACGTCTCCAGTTAATCAGCCCGAGAAATTGTTGCAAATCCTTCTTGTTCCTGGGACGTGGAAATTTCAAAATGGCTTCATTCTTCTTAGGATCAACCCTGATGTGTGTTCCGGATATAATATGGCCTAGATATTTAGTTTCTTCCTTTCCCAATTCACACTTCTTAAGTTTCACTGTAAAACCTTCCTTCTGAAGAGTATCCAAGACGAATGATAAGTGTTGAAAATGTTTGTGAATCGTTTCATCAAATATCAAAAGATCATCTATATAAACTGTCAAGAATTTCTCAGTAGATGGATTAAACAAATTGTGCATGGAATACATAAATACAGCTACAGCATTGGTCAAACCGAAAGGCATTCTCGTAAAACACCAAGATCTTCCATTGTATGTAAAGGCTGTGTATATTTGATGCTTCTTATTAATTGTAATTTGTAAATGTCCTGAAGCAAGATCCAAACAGGAGAATTGCTCCTTCCCTCTAAATTTCTGTGGAGCTTCCTGAATTTGAGGTACTGTACTCCTGGGAGCTACAATTTGTTTATTTAGTTTTCTGAAATCAATGTAGGGTCTAACCGACCCGTCCGGTTTATCCACTACTAATAAGGGATTTAAGGAATTGCAGGGTATAATTACTCCCCACTCTTGCCACTTCAATAATTCTTCTTCCAGCTTTTTTCTCTTGGACAACGGAACAGGATAAGGATTGGAGAAAACAGGTTCTTCACTGGTCAAATTTATTTCACAGATAGAATTCCTAGATAATCCTGGTTTGTCGGCGAATATTCTTCTATATTTCAACAATAAATTAAATAGCTGCTCCTTTTCCTCAACTCTCAAAACATCTGAAGCAAAGGCTTTATCTCTTATGTCTGATTCTGTTGCAGTCCACTCATCAGCGTTAGCTTCTTCCTCTGCTTTCGTACACTGTATTAAGGCTGTCTTCTCCCGCGACTCGCCCTTCTCTGAATCTCCAGCGTTAGGAAGTAAATGTTGCTCTACTGTGTGTCCGCCATTGATCAGATACAATTTTTCTGCGCCTGCATCCAGAGTGGCTTTGTATCTTCGAAGGAAAGGATAACCAAATAATAAGTCAGCTTCTAAGCACTTGACCACATATACCAAATCTTCAAATATAAAAACGCCAATTTCAAAATTTATTCGCCTATAACCAGCTATCCGCGATCTTTCTTTTCCAGCAAAATCTTTTAATATTACACCTGGACACTTCTGCAATTTAAGACCAGGTAATCGCTCTCGTACTTTAAGCCAAATATTATAATTCATAAGGGTACATTCGCTACCCGTGTCCAGAGTGCATTTTATTTGGAATCCTAATACCTCGACTGAAATTTCAGGTTTCTTCACATTATCCCTATCTTCTTCCATTATCGTCTTTCTAATTTTTAAATAATTTAGAGGAGTGGCTTCGATATTCAAGTACAATATACTTCTAACGGATGTTCTGTTAGGAATGGGTCTTCACTTTCGTCGCTTTCTTGTACTTGCATGCCCTTCATTGCAAGCGTAAGAGTACCGCTTACAACGGGCGCTGGGCTAAACCCAGAACTTCATTGCAGTTAATTTCCCATGGCGACGCTGTAACTCTAAGATTACTGGAAGGTAGCTCTTCCGTCTGTATTGCACACTCTTTTCGTTCTGGAGCTCTTTGATCTCTTCTCCAACTATTTGTGTACGGCGTAGTCCTTCTATAAAGTCTGTTACTTGTCCAGTTTCTATTCTTCCATCTTCCATCCGGGAATCGCTGTCCTTCTCTGGTGATTGGTTCCTTCCCATTTCCGCTCTCTGCGCTGCGGGATCCTCCAGGATTATTAGTAGAAGTTGTCTTCTGTACTCTGCGAACTCGAGGTTGGTTAGGTCTCCTTTCTTCTGCTTTATTACCGTCGCCTCTCCACCCATCTATCTGTTCTGAGGCTTCGTACTTCCCCAAGAAGTTGGTCAACTGGTCAATGTTTCGAGGATCTCTTGTTAATACTAGCTACCGTATTCTGTATGGGAGCTGATGAATAACTAAACTTAACACTTCTGTTTGATCCACACGTTCGACCAAGTTACAGTATGACCCGTAGACGTCCCAACAATAATCCTCCATAGAAAGACCTGAGGATTTTTAATATCTTCTGTTTCTTAAAATCTGGATCTCTCTCTGCTTCGCTTCTGCAGAGGAATACTGTTTTTTAAACGCGGCACAAAACTATTCAAAAGACTTCCACCTTCTCTCGTTGGCAATAAACCAGGCTTTAGCTTTCCCTTTCATTACAGAAGGAAGCTCCTTTAATCTATAGTGCATAGGCATTTTCATTATGTCCATGGACGTTTTCAGCTCTTCCAAATAACGCTCCGCTGATATGGAATTTATTTCTCAGGTAAATTTGCTCAGAGAGTTAATATCCGACATTCTAAAAAAATGTCCAGTGTGAGATGGACTATGAGAGACATCAGGAGATTTATCAATATCTTCTCTGGGTATCCCTTTTGTACTTTGGATACGTCTTCTCCTCTTACGGTTCCTTTTAGTCAACAATTCAGCAGAAGATACAGATTCTGCTGAAGATATACCGGAAATCAAAGGGTCATTATCATCTCTCACCCATCGAATATTTTCCACAGATCTGTCAGTATTTCCAGCAGTCATTCCTGGATTTCCTTGCACAGATTCTAAATGTAATCTCTCCAACTTCCCTAAAAGGAATTCCTCCATAAAATAGAACTTCTGGTTAATTTCTGTATTCATCTTCTCGCTGTCCTGCATACATAAATTCCTTGAAGTACTTTGCTGATCCACGACGGATTCTATCCTTGCCCTTACGGTGTCCAATTCATTCATTACTTTTCGTCTGTCTACTTCCCAGACTTCTTCTATCTTATTTAGAGCATCTCTCCCTTCATCAATTTGTTTTAACAAATCACATCGCACAGCTTCCAATTCTTTTTTGTTTTCTTGTCTTCTGTCTTCTATTACTTTCATCATTTCATTTTTATCATCTTTTCGCTCATCCTCAATCTTCTTCATCAATTCTTCTCGGTCTGCTTTCATTCTCGTCATCATTTCCTCCTTATCATTCCTAAATACCTCCTCTAAGTTCCTGAAAGCTAGTTTAGTTTCGTTTCTTCCGTCTTCAATAATATTCATCAGTTCCTTTTTATCCTCTTTCCGTCCTTCTTCTATCATATTCCTCAATTCATTCTTATCTTCTAACCTTCCTTCTTCCATTTTCTCAAACCTCTTTATCATTTCATTCTGATCTTCTTTCCTTCCTTCTTCAATGATCTTCCTCAAATCATCCTTATCTTCTTTCCTTCCTTCTTCAATGATCTTCCTCAATTCATTCTGATCTTCTTTCCTTCCTTCTTCAATTCTCCTTAACCAGCCACAAATTACCTCCATATTTAAAGTAGCACTATGCGATTTGCAATTTTTACAAACTAAGACACCATCAGGAAGAAATTCTCTGGATATTGGCAAATTTGCACACCCTAAATGGAAATACGCCTCGCATTTCCTGCACTGAAATATTTCGTCCAAGGGCTTATCTTTATCATCACAACAACTTAATTTATCCATTTTCTTGTTGCTCTGGCTTCTCAAAATTCTCCTACTCATACCTTGATATCTCTGCAAAATCGATCACATGACTTAAATGTGTTATCAGACTTTGTAACGCTCGACAATTTCCTCATGATATCACACTGCACAAAACACACGTTTTTTTTCACACGATATTACAGTTACAATTTATCCTTTTACATCATCGATGCCTTCACGTTGAGCGCCAAATTTACCTGTGACGTTCATTTCTGGTGTTCGCCACTGGATCACGGATTACTACGTCACGGTAGCTACCCAATCTCCCTGTGCGGCGGAGTTATGAGACTCACCTTAATGTATACTACACTTGGTTCTCAGAACGAAAGGATTTGAACAAAAATTAGCTTCTTACTATTTTACAAATTTAATAAAACATTTTACCTTTAAACAATCACTGCAAATTAATAACAATATTCACCAACACAATCACTTTTGAATTAAGTTGCTGCTTTTCCTTTAAAACAGCGTTTTTCACAAAATAGACGTCATCTTCCGCAACTCAACTTATTTCTTTTCTCTTTTTGCACTGTCGTCCTCGCAACCGAATCAATAAAAGATTGGACAGTTCTACACATCTTCACAAAAAGGAAATGACTTCCGCTTCCGATATTGCGAGTAACAAATGTACAGCAAAAATTACAAATTTAAGCCAATATCAAAATATCAAACAACAGTATTGAAACTAACAAATAAATCAAATGTGAAATTAACAGAAAACAAATAAAATATTTCATATGGTCAAAATAAACAAAGCGTATCAAGTTATCCTCCCATACAAACAAAGAAAATTGAGGTAATGTTTATGTACGAAATTTTCTTTGCTACGAAAATTAGTCCTTTTTGATCTGGTGATGCCATCTTTGCAATAATTCCTGTGTTCTTTCGGGTGAACAATTAATTTTCTTCAGGTTGGAAAAATTTTCCCTTCCTATTAATTTGTCCTTCCAAGGATCCAGCAAGTTAGCTGTGTTGTGCTTAACATCCTCTACTACATACGGGCCAACGAAGTATTCAAAGAACTTGGATATTTCTTTATCTTTAGCTGAACTTAACCGGTGGTTCCTTTTTAAAACCAGATCTCCTTCTTTTAGTGTGAACGAATGGGGATTGATCCGTATGTTCTTTTTGTTCTTCTGTCGGCTGTTTCGACTTTCTGCGATGAATAATTTGGTTTCCCAGGCTAGTCTCTTCCACTCACTGTCTTCAGGCCAGTCTAATTCCTGCAGTAAGTTAGCTGCTACAGGTCGATTATAAAATAACTGCACTGGGGCATAACCGGTAGCCTCGGATATAGAATTATTGATGAGCCAACAGACAGTCATCACTTGTTTGCACCAGGAGTCGTGTTTCCGATTGCAAAACGTCCTTAAAAGTCTTACAATTTCCTGATTGCTTCTCTCAATCGGATTGCTTGCTGTGTGATAAGGAGTGGTCCTGATAGGTCTAACAGAGTGGTTTTCCAGAAATTGTAGCCATTGCTTGGACAGAAATTGACTTCCCCTGTCGGACAGCACATACTTAGGTTTCGGATAATGGGTGAAGTATCCCTGCTCTAACTTCCTAATAATTTCACCAGTAGTGGCTGTTCGTAACGGATAGGCTGTTAAGTATCGGGTTCCTACATCAATCAAGGTCAGGATATAGTAGAACGATGAAGACTTAGGTAGTTTGCCAATGATGTCTATTGACAGAACTTCATGTGGTTTCTTTCGGGTCGTGGTCAATCTCTCTCTCTACACATCCCAAGCTTATCGGGCTTGTTCTTTGAACATATCAAGCACTCTTGAATATATCGTGAAATATCAGACTTCATATTTTTCCAGAAGTACCTTTTTCTTACTCTCTGATAAGTTTTTGTAAACCCAAAATGGCCAGTGTTTTCAGCCTCCAACACTTTATCCTTTAAACTTTGCGGAACCACTATACAATGGAATTTCTTTTTACCTCTAGAATTCTTAAATAAAAGGTCTTCCCTCAAAAAATATTTAGCCCCTTCATCTCCATTATTTAACTTGTCTGATATATCTTTACACATTGGATCTTTACTTTGGGACTCCTTCCACAGTTGGATCTCCTGGTTAGGCATGAGAATTTTCTTAGCTGACCACACCTGTAGAATGGTAGGAGTGTTGCCTTCTGTCTCCAGAATCCCTTCAGCCACAGGATAACGACTTAGTACGTCAGCGATCTTATTACTCTTTCCTTCCACATGAATGATCTCATATTTATATTGTTGAAGTTTCAGAGCCCATCTGCCATTCCAGTTACGACTATTTTCTAACCATATTAGATTTTTATGATCAGTATAGATGAAAAATTTCTGACCATACAGATAAACTTTAAAATGGTCTATCGCAAATAACACAGCTAGACACTCTAGTTCTTGCACTGTATAATGCTTTTCATGGGGCTTTAATTTTCTGCTGGCATACTGAATAATGTGAATCTCAGTCAGATTTATTGGAGTTTCGTGGTTTCCTTGAAATAGAACCGATCCAAGTCCTAACGAAGAAGCATCACACATTATGCAAAACGTCTTAGAAAAATCGGGTTGCGTTAACGCCGGCAGTTGCACTAGTTCCTGTTTCAATCTTCTGAAACAGTTTTCTCTTGTGTTGGTCCATTCCCATTTAACGTTCTTTGACAACAATTGTTCTAAAGGGGCAGATTTTTGTGCCAAATTCTCTACAAAACGACGTCTCCAGTTAATCAGCCCGAGAAATTGTTGCAAATCCTTCTTGTTCCTGGGACGTGGAAATTTCAAAATGGCTTCATTCTTCTTAGGATCAACCCTGATGTGTGTTCCGGATATAATATGGCCTAGATATTTAGTTTCTTCCTTTCCGAATTCACACTTCTTAAGTTTCACTGTAAAACCTTCCTTCTGAAGAGTATCCAAGACGAATGATAAGTGTTGAAAATGTTTGTGAATCGTTTCATCAAATATCAAAAGATCATCTATATAAACTGTCAAGAATTTCTCAGTAGATGGATTAAACAAATTGTGCATGGAATACATAAATACAGCTACAGCATTGGTCAAACCGAAAGGCATTCTCGTAAAACACCAAGATCTTCCATTGTATGTAAAGGCTGTGTATATTTGATGCTTCTTATTAATTGGAATTTGTAAATATCCTGAAGCAAGATCCAAACAGGAGAATTGCTCCTTCCCTCTAAATTTCTGTGGAGCTTCCTGAATTTGAGGTACTGTACTCCTGGGAGCTACAATTTGTTTATTTAGTTTTCTGAAATCAATGTAGGGTCTAACCGACCCGTCCGGTTTATCCACTACTAATAAGGGATTTAAGGAATTGCAGGGTATAATTACTCCCCACTCTTGCCACTTCAATAATTCTTCTTCCAGCTTTTTTCTCTTGGACAACGGAACAGGATAAGGATTGGAGAAAACAGGTTCTTCACTGGTCAAATTTATTTCACAGATAGAATTCCTAGATAATCCTGGTTTGTCGGCGAATATTCTTCTATATTTCAACAATAAATTAAATAGCTGCTCCTTTTCCTCAACTCTCAAAACATCTGAAGCAAAGGCTTTATCTCTTATGTCTGATTCTGTTGCAGTCCACTCATCAGCGTTAGCTTCTTCCTCTGCTTTCGTACACTGTATTAAGGCTGTCTTCTCCCGCGACTCGCCCTTCTCTGAATCTCCAGCGTTAGGAAGTAAATGTTGCTCTACTGTGTGTCCGCCATTGATCAGATACAATTTTTCTGCGCCTGCATCCAGAGTGGCTTTGTATCTTCGAAGGAAAGGATAACCAAATAATAAGTCAGCTTCTAAGCACTTGACCACATATACCAAATCTTCAAATATAAAAACGCCAATTTCAAAATTTATTCGCCTATAACCAGCTATCCGCGATCTTTCTTTTCCAGCAAAATCTTTTAATATTACACCTGGACACTTCTGCAATTTAAGACCAGGTAATCGCTCTCGTACTTTAAGCCAAATATTATAATTCATAAGGGTACATTCGCTACCCGTGTCCAGAGTGCATTTTATTTGGAATCCTAATACCTCGACTGAAATTTCAGGTTTCTTCACATTATCCCTATCTTCTTCCATTATCGTCTTTCTAAGTTTTAAATAATTTAGAGGAGTGGCTTCGATATTCAAGTACAATATACTTCTAACGGATGTTCTGTTAGGAATGGGTCTTCACTTTCGTCGCTTTCTTGTACTTGCATGCCCTTCATTGCAAGCGTAAGAGTACCGCTTACAACGGGCGCTGGGCTAAACCCAGAACTTCATTGCAGTTAATTTCCCATGGCGACGCTGTAACTCTAAGATTACTGGAAGGTAGCTCTTCCGTCTGTATTGCACACTCTTTTCGTTCTGGAGCTCTTTGATCTCTTCTCCAACTATTTGTGTACGGCGTAGTCCTTCTATAAAGTCTGTTACTTGTCCAGTTTCTATTCTTCCATCTTCCATCCGGGAATCGCTGTCCTTCTCTGGTGATTGGTTCCTTCCCATTTCCGCTCTCTGCGCTGCGGGATCCTCCAGGATTATTAGTAGAAGTTGTCTTCTGTACTCTGCGAACTCGAGGTTGGTTAGGTCTCCTTTCTTCTGCTTTATTACCGTCGCCTCTCCACCCATCTATCTGTTCTGAGGCTTCGTACTTCCCCAAGAATTTGGTCAACTGGTCAATGTTTCGAGGATCTCTTGTTAATACTAGCTGCCGTATTCTGTATGGGAGCTGATGAATAACTAAACTTAACACTTCTGTTTGGTCCACACGTTCGACCAAGTTACAGTATGACCCGTAGACGTCCCAACAATAATCCTCCATAGAAAGACCTGAGGATTTTTAATATCTTCTGTTTCTTAAAATCTGGATCTCTCTCTGCTTCGCTTCTGCAGAGGAATACTGTTTTTTAAACGCGGCACAAAACTATTCAAAAGACTTCCACCTTCTCTCGTTGGCAATAAACCAGGCTTTAGCTTTCCCTTTCATTACAGAAGGAAGCTCCTTTAATCTATAGTGCATAGGCATTTTCATTATGTCCATGGACGTTTTCAGCTCTTCCAAATAACGCTCCGCTGATATGGAATTTATTTCTCAGGTAAATTTGCTCAGAGAGTTAATATCCGACATTCTAAAAAAATGTCCAGTGTGAGATGGACTATGAGAGACATCAGGAGATTTATCAATATCTTCTCTGGGTATCCCTTTTGTACTTTGGATACGTCTTCTCCTCTTACGGTTCCTTTTAGTCAACAATTCAGCAGAAGATACAGATTCTGCTGAAGATATACCGGAAATCAAAGGGTCATTATCATCTCTCACCCATCGAATATTTTCCACAGATCTGTCAGTATTTCCAGCAGTCATTCCTGGATTTCCTTGCACAGATTCTAAATGTAATCTCTCCAACTTCCCTAAAAGGAATTCCTCCATAAAATAGAACTTCTGGTTAATTTCTGTATTCATCTTCTCGCTGTCCTGCATACATAAATTCCTTGAAGTACTTTGCTGATCCACGACGGATTCTATCCTTGCCCTTACGGTGTCCAATTCATTCATTACTTTTCGTCTGTCTACTTCCCAGACTTCTTCTATCTTATTTAGAGCATCTCTCCCTTCATCAATTTGTTTTAACAAATCACATCGCACAGCTTCCAATTCTTTTTTGTTTTCTTGTCTTCTGTCTTCTATTACTTTCATCATTTCATTTTTATCATCTTTTCGCTCATCCTCAATCTTCTTCATCAATTCTTCTCGGTCTGCTTTCATTCTCGTCATCATTTCCTCCTTATCATTCCTAAATACCTCCTCTAAGTTCCTGAAAGCTAGTTTAGCTTCGTTTCTTCCGTTTCAATAATATTCATCAGTTCCTTTTTATCCTCTTTCCGTCCTTCTTCTATCATATTCCTCAATTCATTCTTATCTTCTAACCTTCCTTCTTCCATTTTCTCAAACCTCTTTATCATTTCATTCTGATCTTCTTTCCTTCCTTCTTCAATGATCTTCCTCAACTCATCCATATCTTCTTTCCTTCCTTCTTCAATGATCTTCCTCAATTCATTCTGATCTTCTTTCCTTCCTTCTTCAATTCTCCTTAACCAGCCACAAATTACCTCCATATTTAAAGTAGCACTATGCGATTTGCAATTTTTACAAACTAAGACACCATCAGGAAGAAATTCTCTGGATATTGGCAAATTTGCACACCCTAAATGGAAATACGCCTCGCATTTCCTGCACTGAAATATTTCGTCCAAGGGCTTATCTTTATCATCACAACAACTTAATTTATCCATTTTCTTCTTGCTCTGGCTTCTCAAAATTCTCCTACTCATACCTTGATATCTCTGCAAAATCGATCACATGACTTAAATGTGTTATCAGACTTTGTAACGCTCGACAATTTCCTCATGATATCACACTGCACAAAACACACGTTTTTTTTCACACGATATTACAGTTACAATTTATCCTTTTACATCATCGATGCCTTCACGTTAAGCGCCAAATTTACCTGTGACGTTCATTTCTGGTGTTCGCCACTGGATCACGGATTACTACGTCACGGTAGCTACCCAATCTCCCTGTGCGGCGGAGTTATGAGACTCACCTTAATGTATACTACACTTGGTTCTCAGAACGAAAGGATTTGAACAAAAATTAGCTTCTTACTATTTTACAAATTTAATAAAACATTTTACCTTTAAACAATCACTGCAAATTAATAACAATATTCACCAACACAATCACTTTTGAATTAAGTTGCTGCTTTTCCTTTAAAACAGCGTTTTTCACAAAATAGACGTCATCTTCCGCAACTCAACTTATTTCTTTTCTCTTTTTGCACTGTCGTCCTCGCAACCGAATCAATAAAAGATTGGACAGTTCTACACATCTTCACAAAAAGGAAATGACTTCCGCTTCCGATATTGCGAGTAACAAATGTACAGCAAAAATTACAAATTTAAGCCAATATCAAAATATCAAACAACAGTATTGAAACTAACAAATAAATCAAATGTGAAATTAACAGAAAACAAATAAAATATTTCATATGGTCAAAATAAACAAAGCGTATCAAGTTCTCCTCCCATACAAACAAAGAAAATTGAGGTAATGTTTATGTACGAAATTTTCTTTGCTACGAAAATTAGTCCTTTTTGATCTGGTGATGCCATCTTTGCAATAATTCCTGTGTTCTTTCGGGTGAACAATTAATTTTCTTCAGGTTGGAAAAATTTTCCCTTCCTATTAATTTGTCCTTCCAAGGATCCAGCAAGTTAGCTGTGTTGTGCTTAACATCCTCTACTACATACGGGCCAACGAAGTATTCAAAGAACTTGGATATTTCTTTATCTTTAGCTGAACTTAACCGGTGGTTCCTTTTTAAAACCAGATCTCCTTCTTTTAGTGTGAACGAATGGGGATTGATCCGTATGTTCTTTTTGTTCTTCTGTCGGCTGTTTCGACTTTCTGCGATGAATAATTTGGTTTCCCAGGCTAGTCTCTTCCACTCACTGTCTTCAGGCCAGTCTAATTCCTGCAGTAAGTTAGCTGCTACAGGTCGATTATAAAATAACTGCACTGGGGCATAACCGGTAGCCTCGGATATAGAATTATTGATGAGCCAACAGACAGTCCTCACTTGTTTGCACCAGGAGTCGTGTTTCCGATTGCAAAACGTCCTTAAAAGTCTTACAATTTCCTGATTGCTTCTCTCAATCGGATTGCTTGCTGTGTGATAAGGAGTGGTCCTGATAGGTCTAACAGAGTGGTTTTCCAGAAATTGTAGCCATTGCTTGGACAGAAATTGACTTCCCCTGTCGGACAGCACATACTTCGGTTTCGGATAATGGGTGAAGTATCCCTGCTCTAACTTCCTAATAATTTCACCAGTAGTGGCTGTTCGTAACGGATAGGCTGTTAAGTATCGGGTTCCTACATCAATCAAGGTCAGGATATAGTAGAACGATGAAGACTTAGGTAGTTTGCCAATGATGTCTATTGACAGAACTTCATGTGGTTTCTTTCGGGTCGTGGTCAATCTCTCTCTCTACACATCCCAAGCTTATCGGGCTTGTTCTTTGAACATATCAAGCACTCTTGAATATATCGTGAAATATCAGACTTCATATTTTTCCAGAAGTACCTTTTTCTTACTCTCTGATAAGTTTTTGTAAACCCAAAATGGCCAGTGTTTTCAGCCTCCAACACTTTATCCTTTAAACTTTGCGGAACCACTATACAATGGAATTTCTTTTTACCTCTAGAATTCTTAAATAAAAGGTCTTCCCTCAAAAAATATTTAGCCCCTTCATCTCCATTATTTAACTTGTCTGATATATCTTTACACATTGGATCTTTACTTTGGGACTCCTTCCACAGTTGGATCTCCTGGTTAGGCATGAGAATTTTCTTAGCTGACCACACCTGTAGAATGGTAGGAGTGTTGCCTTCTGTCTCCAGAATCCCTTCAGCCACAGGATAACGACTTAGTACGTCAGCGATCTTATTACTCTTTCCTTCCACATGAATGATCTCATATTTATATTGTTGAAGTTTCAGAGCCCATCGCGTTAATCTGCCATTCCAGTTACGACTATTTTCTAACCATATTAGATTTTTATGATCAGTATAGATGAAAAATTTCTGACCATACATATAAACTTTAAAATGGTCTATCGCAAATAACACAGCTAGACACTCTAGTTCTTGCACTGTATAATGCTTTTCATGGGGCTTTAATTTTCTGCTGGCATACTGAAAAATGTGAATCTCAGTCAGATTTATTGGAGTTTCGTGGTTTCCTTGAAATAGAACCGATCCAAGTCCTAACGAAGAAGCATCACACATTATGCAAAACGTCTTAGAAAAATCGGGTTGCGTTAACGCCGGCAGTTGCACTAGTTCCTGTTTCAATCTTCTGAAACAGTTTTCTCTTGTGTTGGTCCATTCCCATTTAACGTTCTTTGACAACAATTGTTCTAAAGGGGCAGATTTTTGTGCCAAATTCTCTACAAAACGACGTCTCCAGTTAATCAGCCCGAGAAATTGTTGCAAATCCTTCTTGTTCCTGGGACGTGGAAATTTCAAAATGGTTTCATTCTTCTTAGGATCAACCCTGATGTGTGTTGCGGATATAATATGGCCTAGACATTTAGTTTCTTCCTTTCCGAATTCACACTTCTTAAGTTTCACTGTAAAACCTTCCTTCTGAAGAGTATCCAAGACGAATGATAAGTGTTGAAAATGTTTGTGAATCGTTTCATCAAATATCAAAAGATCATCTATATAAACTGTCAAGAATTTCTCAGTAGATGGATTAAACAAATTGTGCATGGAATACATAAATACAGCTACAGCAATGGTCAAACCGAAAGGCATTCTCGTAAAACACCAAGATCTTCCATTGTATGTAAAGGCTGTGTATATTTGATGCTTCTTATTAATTGGAATTTGTAAATATCCTGAAGCAAGATCCAAACAGGAGAAATACTCCTTCCCTCTAAATTTCTGTAGAGCTTCCTGAATTTGAGGTACTGTACTCCTGGGAGCTACAATTTGTTTATTTAGTTTTCTGAAATCAATGTAGGGTCTAACCGACCCGTCCGGTTTATCCACTACTAATAAGGGATTTAAATATGCTGAATTGCAGGGTATAATTACTCCCCACTCTTGCCACTTCAATAATTCTTCGTCCAGCTTTTTTCTCTTGGACAACGGAACAGGATAAGGATTGGAGAAAACAGGTTCTTCATTGGTCAAATTTATTTCACAGATAGAATTCCTAGATAATCCTGGTTTGTCGGCGAATATTCTTCTATATTTCAACAATAAATTAAATAGCTGCTCCTTTTCCTCAACTCTCAAAACATCTGAAGCAAAGGCTTTATCTCTTATGTCTGATTCTGTTGCAGTCCACTCATCAGCGTTAGCTTCTTCCTCTGCTTTCGTACACTGTATTAAGGCTGTCTTCTCCCGCGACTCGCCCTTCTCTGAATCTCCAGCGTTAGGAAGTAAATGATGCTCTACTATGTGTCCGCCATTGATCAGATACAATTTTTCTGCGCCTGCATCCAGAGTGGCTTTGTATCTTCGAAGGAAAGGATAACCAAATAATAAGTCAGCTTCTAAGCACTTGACCACATATACCAAATCTTCAAATATAAAACCGCCAATTTCAAAATTTATTCGCCTATAACCAGCTATCCGCGATCTTTCTTTTCCAGCAAAATCTTTGAATATTACACCTGGACACTTCTGCAATTTAAGACCAGGTAATCGCTCTCGTACTTTAAGCCAAATATTATAATTCATAAGGGTACATTCGCTACCCGTGTCCAGAGTGCATTTTATTTGGAATCCTAATACCTCGACTGAAATTTCAGGTTTCTTCACATTACCCTATCTTCTTCCATTATCGTCTTTCTAATTTTTAAATAATTTAGAGGAGTGGCTTCGATATTCAAGTACAATATACTTCTAACGGATGTTCTGTTAGGAATGGGTCTTCACTTTCGTCGCTTTCTTGTACTTGCATGCCCTTCATTGCAAGCGTAAGAGTACCGCTTACAACGGGCGCTGGGCTAAACCCAGAACTTCATTGCAGTTAATTTCCCATGGCGACGCTGTAACTCTAAGATTACTGGAAGGTAGCTCTTCCGTCTGTATTGCACACTCTTTTCGTTCTGGAGCTCTTTGATCTCTTCTCCAACTATTTGTGTACGGCGTAGTCCTTCTATAAAGTCTGTTACTTGTCCAGTTTCTATTCTTCCATCTTCCATCCGGGAATCGCTGTCCTTCTCTGGTGATTGGTTCCTTCCCATTTCCGCTCTCTGCGCTGCGGGATCCTCCAGGATTATTAGTAGAAGTTGTCTTCTGTACTCTGCGAACTCGAGGTTGGTTAGGTCTCCTTTCTTCTGCTTTATTACCGTCGCCTCTCCACCCATCTATCTGTTCTGAGGCTTCGTACTTCCCCAAGAATTTGGTCAACTGGTCAATGTTTCGAGGATCTCTTGTTAATACTAGCTGCCGTATTCTGTATGGGAGCTGATGAATAACTAAACTTAACACTTCTGTTTGGTCCACACGTTCGACCAAGTTACAGTATGACCCGTAGACGTCCCAACAATAATCCTCCATAGAAAGACCTGAGGATTTTTAATATCTTCTGTTTCTTAAAATCTGGATCTCTCTCTGCTTCGCTTCTGCAGAGGCATACTGTTTTTTAAACGCGGCACAAAACTGTTCAAAAGACTTCCACCTTCTCTCGTTGGCAATAAACCAGGCTTTAGCTTTCCCTTTCATTACAGAAGGAAGCACCTTTAATCTATAGTGCATAGGCATTTTCATTATGTCCATGGACGTTTTCAGTTCTTCCAAATAACGCTCCGCTGATATGGAATTTATTTCTCCGGTAAATTTGCTCAGAGAGTTAATATCCGACATTCTAAAAAAATGTCCAGTGTGAGATGGACTATGAGAGACATCAGGAGATTTATCAATATCTTCTCTGGGTATCCCTTTTGTACTTTGGATACGTCTTCTCCTCTTACGGTTTTTTTTAGTCAACAATTCAGCAGAAGATACAGATTCTGTTGAAGATATACCGGAAATCAAAGGGTCATTATCATCTCTCACCCTTCGAATATTTTCCACAGATCTGTCAGTATTTCCAGCAGTCATTCCTGGATTTCCTTGCACAGATTCTAAATGTAATCTCTCCAACTTCCCTAAAAGGAATTCCTCCATAAAATAGAACTTCTGGTTAATTTCTGTATTCATCTTCTCGCTGTCCTGCATACATAAATTCCTTGAAGTACTTTGCTGATCCACGACGGATTCTATCCTTGCCCTTACGGTGTCCAATTCATTCATTACTTTTCGTCTGTCTACTTCCCAGACTTCTTCTATCTTATTTAGAGCATCTCTCCCTTCATCAATTTGTTTTAACAAATCACATCGCACAGCTTCCAATTCTTCTTTGTTTTCTTGTCTTCTGTCTTCTATTACTTACATCATTTCATTTTTATCATCTTTTCGCTCATCCTCAATCTTCTTCATCAATTCTTCTCGGTCTGCTTTCATTCTCGTCATCATTTCCTCCTTATCATTCCTAAATACCTCCTCTAAGTTCCTGAAAGCTAGTTTAGTTTCGTTTCTTCCGTCTTCAATAATATTCATCAGTTCCTTTTTATCCTCTTTCCGTCCTTCTTCTATCATATTCCTCAATTCATTCTTATCTTCTAACCTTCCTTCTTCCATTTTCTCAAACCTCTTTATCATTTCATTCTGATCTTCTTTCCTTCCTTCTTCAATGATCTTCCTCAACTCATCCTTATCTTCTTTCCTTCCTTCTTCAATGATCTTCCTCAATTCATTCTGATCTTCTTTCCTTCCTTCTTCAATTCTCCTTAACCAACCACAAATTACCTCCATATTTAAAGTAGCACTATGCGAATTGCAATTTTTACAAACTAAGTCACCATCAGGAAGAAATTCTCTGGATATTGGCAAATTTGCACACCCTAAATGGAAATACGCCTCGCATTTCCTGCATTGAAATATTTCGTCCAAGGGCTTATCTTTATCATCACAACAACTTAATTTATCCATTTTCTTCTTGCTCTGGCTTCTCAAAATCCTCCTACTTATACCTTGATATCTCTGCGAAATCGATCACATGACTTACATGTGTTATCAGACTTTGTAACGCTCGACAATTTCCTCATGACTTCACACTGCACAAAACACACGTTTTTTTTCACACGATATTACAGTTACAATTTATCCTTTTACATCATCGATGCCTTCACGTTGAGCGCCAAATTTACCTGTGACGTTCCTTTCTGGTGTTCGCCACTGGATCACGGATTACTACGTCACGGTAGCTACCCAATTTCGCTGTGCGGCGGAGTTATGAGACTCACCTTAATGTATACTACACTTGGTTCTCAGGACGAAAGGATTTGAACAAAAAATTAGCTTCTTATTTTTTTACAAATTTAATAAAACATTTTACCTTTAAACAATCACTGCAAATTAATAACAATATTCACCAACACAATCACTTTTGAATTAAGTTGCTGCTTTTCCTTTAAAACAGCGTTTTTCACAAAATAGACGTCATCTTCCGCAACTCAACTTGTTTCTTTTCTCTTTTTGCACTGTTGTCCTCGCAACCGAATCAATAAAAGATTGGACAGTTCTACACATCTTCACAAACCGGAAATGACTTCCGCTTCCGATATTGCGAGTAACAAATGTACAGCAAAAATTACAAATTTATGCCAATATCAAAATATCAAACAACAGTATTGAAACTAACAAATAAATCAAATGTGAAATTAACAGAAAACAAATAAAATATTTCATATGGTCAAAATGAACAAAGCGTATCAAGTTCTCCTTCCATACAAACAAAGAAAATTGAGGTAATGTTTATGTACGAAATTTTCTTTGCTACGAAAATTAGTCCTTTTTGATCTGGTGATGCCATCTTTGCAATAATTCCTGTGTTCTTTCGGGTGAACAATTAATTTTCTTCAGGTTGGAAAAATTTTCCCTTCCTATTAATTTGTCCTTCCAAGGATCCAGCAAGTTGGCTGTGTTGTGCTTAACATCCTCTACTACATACGGGCCAACGAAGTATTCAAAGAACTTGGATATTTCTTTATCTTTAGCTGAACTTAACCGGTGGTTCCTTTTTAAAACCAGATCTCCTTCTTTTAGTGTGAACGAATGGGGATTGATCCGTATGTTCCTTTTGTTCTTCTGTCGGCTGTTTCGACTTTCTGCGATGAATAATTTGGTTTCCCAGGCTAGTCTCTTCCACTCACTGTCTTCAGGCCAGTCTAATTCCTGCAGTAAGTTAGCTGCTACAGGTCGATTATAAAATAACTCCACTGGGGCATAACCGGTAGCCTCGGATATAGAATTATTGATGAGCCAACAGACAGTCATCACTTGTTTGCACCAGGAGTCGTGTTTCCGATTGCAAAACGTCCTTAAAAGTCTTACAATTTCCTGATTGCTTCTCTCAATCGGATTGCTTGCTGTGTGATAAGGAGTGGTCCTGATGGGTCTAACAGAGTGGTTTTCCATAAATTGTAGCCATTGCTTGGACAGAAATTGACTTCCCCTGTCGGACAGCACATACTTAGGTTTCGGATAATGGGTGAAGTACCCCTGCTCTAACTTCCTAATAATTTCACCAGTAGTGGCTGTTCGTAACGGATAGGCTGTTAAAAGTATCGGGTTCCTACATCAATCAAGGTCAGGATATAGTAGAACGATGAAGACTTAGGTAGTTTGCCAATGATGTCTATTGACAGAACTTCATGTGGTTTCTTTTGGGTCGTGGTCAATCTCTCTCTCTACAGATCGCAAGCTTATCGGGCTTGTTCTTTGAACATATCAAGCACTATTGAATATATCGTGAAATATCAGACTTCATATTTTTCCAGAAGTACCTTTTTCTTACTCTCTGATAAGTTTTTGTAAACCCAAAATGGCCAGTGTTATCGTGTTCAGCCTCCAACACTTTATTCTTTAAATTTTGCGGAACCACTATACAATGGAATTTCTTTTTGCCTCTAGAATTCTTAAATAAAAGGTCTTCCCTCAAAAAATATTTAGCCCCTTCATCTCCATTATTTAACTTGTCTGATATATCTTTACACATTGGATCTTTACTTTGGGACTCCTTCCACAGTTGGATCTCCTGGTTAGGCATGAGAATTTTCTTAGCTGACCACACCTGTAGAATGGTAGGAGTGTTGCCTTCTGTCTCCAGAATCCCTTCAGCCACAGGATAACGACTTAGTACGTCAGCGATCTTATTACTCTTTCCTTCCACATGAATGATCTCATATTTATATTGTTGAAGTTTCAGAGCCCATCGCGTTAATCTGCCATTCCAGTTACGACTATTTTCTAACCATATTAGATTTTTATGGTCAGTATAGATGAAAAATTTCTGACCATACAGATAAACTTTAAAATGGTCTATCGCAAATAACACAGCTAGACACTCTAGTTCTTGCACTGTATAATGCTTTTCATGGGGCTTTAATTTTCTGCTGGCATACTGAATAATGTGAATCTCAGTCAGATTTATTGGAGTTTCGTGGTTTCCTTGAAATAGAACCGATCCAAGTCCTAACGAAGAAGCATCACACATTATGCAAAACGTCTTAGAAAAATCGGGTTGCGTTAACGCCGGCAGTTGCACTAGTTCCTGTTTCAATCTTCTGAAACAGTTTTCTCTTGTGTTGGTCCATTCCCATTTAACGTTCTTTGACAACAATTGTTCTAAAGGGGCAGATTTTTGTGCCAAATTCTCTACAAAACGACGTCTCCAGTTAATCAGCCCGAGAAATTGTTGCAAATCCTTCTTGTTCCTGGGACGTGGAAATTTCAAAATGGCTTCATTCTTCTTAGGATCAACCCTGATGTGTGTTCTGGATATAATATGGCCTAGACATTTAGTTTCTTCCTTTCCGAATTCACACTTCTTAAGTTTCACTGTAAAACCTTCCTTCTGAAGAGTATCCAAGACGAATGATAAGTGTTGAAAATGTTTGTGAATCGTTTCATCAAATATCAAAAGATCATCTATGTAAACTGTCAAGAATTTCTCAGTAGATGGATTAAACAAATTGTGCATGGAATACATAAATACAGCTACAGCATTGGTCAAACCGAAAGGCATTCTCGTAAAACACCAAGATCTTCCATTGTATGTAAAGGCTGTGTATATTTGATGCTTCTTATTAATTGGAATTTGTAAATATCCTGAAGCAAGATCCAAACAGGAGAAATACTCCTTCCCTCTAAATTTCTGTAGAGCTTCCTGAATTTGAGGTACTGTACTCCTGGGAGCTACAATTTGTTTATTTAGTTTTCTGAAATCAATGTAGGGTCTAACCGACCCGTCCGGTTTATCCACTACTAATAAGGGATTTAAATATGGTGAATTGCAGGGTATAATTACTCCCCACTCTTGCCACTTCAATAATTCTTCTTCCAGCTTTTTTCTCTTGGACAACGGAACAGGATAAGGATTGGAGAAAACAGGTTCTTCACTGGTCAAATTTATTTCACAGATAGAATTCCTAGATAATCCTGGTTTGTCGGCGAATATTCTTCTATATTTCAACAATAAATTAAATAGCTGCTCCTTTTCCTCAACTCTCAAAACATCTGAAGCAAAGGCTTTATCTCTTATGTCTGATTCTGTTGCAGTCCACTCATCAGCGTTAGCTTCTTCCTCCGCTTTCGTACACTGTATTAAGGCTGTCTTCTCCCGCGACTCGCCTTTCTCTGAATCTCCAGCGTTAGGAAGTAAATGTTGCTCTACTTTGTGTCCGCCATTGATCAGATACAATTTTTCTGCGCCTGCATCCAGAGGGGTTTTGTATCTTCGAAGGAAAGGATAACCAAATAATAAGTCAGCTTCTAAGCACTTGACCACATATACCAAATCTTCAAATATAAAACCGCCAATTTCAAAATTTATTCGCCTATAACCAGCTATCCGCGATCTTTCTTTTCCAGCAAAATCTTTGAATATTACACCTGGACACTTCTGCAATTTAAGACCAGGTAATCGCTCTCCTACTTTAAGCCAAATATTATAATTCATAAGGGTACATTCGCTACCCGTGTCCAGAGTGCATTTTATTTGGAATCCTAATACCTCGACTGAAATTTCAGGTTTCTTCACATTATCCCTATCTTCTTCCATTATCGTCTTTCTAATTTTTAAATAATTTAGAGGAGTGGCTTCGATATTCAAGTACAATATACTTCTAACGGATGTTCTGTTAGGAATGGGTCTTCACTTTCGTCGCTTTCTTGTACTTGCATGCCCTTCATTGCAAGCGTAAGAGTACCGCTTACAACGGGCGCTGGGCTAAACCCAGAACTTCATTGCAGTTAATTTCCCATGGCGACGCTGTAACTCTAAGATTACTGGAAGGTAGCTCTTCCGTCTGTATTGCACACTCTTTTCGTTCTGGAGCTCTTTGATCTCTTCTCCAACTATTTGTGTACGGCGTAGTCCTTCTATAAAGTCTGTTACTTGTCCAGTTTCTATTCTTCCATCTTCCATCCGGGAATCGCTGTCCTTCTCTGGTGATTGGTTCCTTCCCATTTCCGCTCTCTGCGCTGCGGGATCCTCCAGGATTATTAGTAGAAGTTGTCTTCTGTACTCTGCGAACTCGAGGTTGGTTAGGTCTCCTTTCTTCTGCTTTATTACCGTCGCCTCTCCACCCATCTATCTGTTCTGAGGCTTCGTACTTCCCCAAGAAGTTGGTCAACTGGTCAATGTTTCGAGGATCTCTTGTTAATACTAGCTGCCGTATTCTGTATGGGAGCTGATGAATAACTAAACTTAACACTTCTGTTTGGTCCACACGTTCGACCAAGTTACAGTATGACCCGTAGACGTCCCAACAATAATCCTCCATAGAAAGACCTGAGGATTTTTAATATCTTCTGTTTCTTAAAATCTGGATCTCTCTCTGCTTCGCTTCTGCAGAGGCATACTGTTTTTTAAACGCGGCACAAAACTGTTCAAAAGACTTCCACCTTCTCTCGTTGGCAATAAACCAGGCTTTAGCTTTCCCTTTCATTATAGAAGGAAGCACCTTTAATCTATAGTGCATAGGCATTTTCATTATGTCCATGGACGTTTTCAGTTCTTCCAAATAACGCTCCGCTGATATGGAATTTATTTCTCCGGTAAATTTGCTCAGAGAGTTAATATCCGACATTCTAAAAAAATGTCCAGTGTGAGATGGACTATGAGAGACATCAGGAGATTTATCAATATCTTCTCTGGGTATCCCTTTTGTACTTTGGATACGTCTTCTCCTCTTACGGTTCCTTTTAGTCAACAATTCAGCAGAAGATACAGATTCTGTTGAAGATATACCGGAAATCAAAGGGTCATTATCATCTCTCACCCATCGAATATTTTCCACAGATCTGTCAGTATTTCCAGCAGTCATTCCTGGATTTCCTTGCACAGATTCTAAATGTAACTCTCCAACTTCCCTAAAAGGAATTCCTCCATAAAATAGAACTTCTGGTTAATTTCTGTATTCATCTTCTCGCTGTCCTGCATACATAAATTCCTTGAAGTACTTTGCTGATCCACGACGGATTCTATCCTTGCCCTTACGGTGTCCAATTCATTCATTACTTTTTGTCTGTCTACTTCCCAGACTTCTTCTATCTTATTTAGAGCATCTCTCCCTTCATCAATTTGTTTTAACAAATCACATCGCACAGCTTCCAATTCTTTTTTGTTTTCTTGTCTTCTGTCTTCTATTACTTTCATCATTTCATTTTTATCATCTTTTCGCTCATCCTCAATCTTCTTCATCAATTCTTCTCGGTCTGCTTTCATTCTCGTCATCATTTCCTCCTTATCATTCCTAAATACCTCCTCTAAGTTCCTGAAAGCTAGTTTAGCTTCGTTTCTTCCGTTTCAATAATATTCATCAGTTCCTTTTTATCCTCTTTTCGTCCTTCTTCTATCATATTCCTCAATTCATTCTTATCTTCTAACCTTCCTTCTTCCATTTTCTCAAACCTCTTTATCATTTCATTCTGATCTTCTTTCCTTCCTTCTTCAATGATCTTCCTCAACTCATCCTTATCTTCTTTCCTTCCTTCTTCAATGATCTTCCTCAATTCATTCTGATCTTCTTTCCTTCCTTCTTCAATTCTCCTTAACCAGCCACAAATTACCTCCATATTTAAAGTAGCACTATGCGATTTGCAATTTTTACAAACTAAGACACCATCAAGAAGAAATTCTCTGGATATTGGCAAATTTGCACACCCTAAATGGAAATACGCCTCGCATTTCCTGCACTGAAATATTTCGTCCAAGGGCTTATCTTTATCATCACAACAACTTAATTTATCCATTTTCTTCTTGCTCTGGCTTCTCAAAATTCTCCTACTCATACCTTGATATCTCTGCAAAATCGATCACATGACTTGCATGTGTTATCAGACTTTGTAACGCTCGACAATTTCCTCATGACTTCACACTGCACAAAACACACGTTTTTTTTCACACGATATTACAGTTACAATTTATCCTTTTACATCATCGATGCCTTCACGTTGAGCGCCAAATTTACCTGTGACGTTCTTTTCTGGTGTTCGCCACTGGATCACGGATTACTACGTCACGGTAACTACCCAATCTCTCTGTGCGGCGGAGTTATGAGACTCACCTTAATGTATACTACACTTGGTTCTCAGAACGAAAGGATTTGAACAAAAATTAGCTTCTTACTATTTTACAAATTTAATAAAACATTTTACCTTTAAACAATCACTGCAAATTAATAACAATATTCACCAACACTAAGTTGCTGCTTTTCCTTTAAAACAGCGTTTTTCACAAAATAGACGTCATCTTCCGCAACTCAACTTATTTCTTTTCTCTTTTTGCACTGTTGTCCTCGCAACCGAATCAATAAAAGATTGGACAGTTCTACACATCTTCACAAAAAGGAAATGACTTCCGCTTCCGATATTGCGAGTAACAAATGTACAGCAAAAATTACAAATTTAAGCCAATATCAAAATATCAAACAACAGTATTGAAACTAACAAATAAATCAAATGTGAAATTAACAGAAAACAAATAAAATATTTCATATGGTCAAAATAAACAAAGCGTATCAAGTTCTCCTCCCATACAAACAAAGAAAATTGAAGTAATGTTTATGTACGAAATTTTCTTTGCTACGAAAATTAGTCCTTTTTGATCTGGTGATGCCATCTTTGCAATAATTCCTGTGTTCTTTCGGGTGAACAATTAATTTTCTTCAGGTTGGAAAAATTTTCCCTTCCTATTAATTTGTCCTTCCAAGGATCCAGCAAGTTAGCTGTGTTGTGCTTAACATCCTCTACTACATACGGGCCAACGAAGTATTCAAAGAACTTGGATATTTCTTTATCTTTAGCTGAACTTAACCGGTGGTTCCTTTTTAAAACCAGATCTCCTTCTTTTAGTGTGAACGAATGGGGATTGATCCGTATGTTCTTTTTGTTCTTCTGTCGGCTGTTTCGACTTTCTGCGATGAATAATTTGGTTTCCCAGGCTAGTCTCTTCCACTCACTGTCTTCAGGCCAGTCTAATTCCTGCAGTAAGTTAGCTGCTACAGGTCGATTATAAAATAACTCCACTGGGGCATAACCGGTAGCCTCGGATATAGAATTATTGATGAGCCAACAGACAGTCCTCACTTGTTTGCACCAGGAGTCGTGTTTCCGATTGCAAAACGTCCTTAAAGGTCTTACAATTTCCTGATTGCTTCTCTCAATCGGATTGCTTGCTGTGTGATAAGGAGTGGTCCTGATGGGTCTAACAGAGTGGTTTTCCATAAATTGTAGCCATTGCTTGGACAGAAATTGACTTCCCCTGTCGGACAGCACATACTTCGGTTTCGGATAATGGGTGAAGTATCCCTGCTCTAACTTCCTAATAATTTCACCAGTAGTGGCTGTTCGTAACGGATAGGCTGTTAAGTATCGGGTTCCTACATCAATCAAGGTCAGGATATAGTAGAACGATGAAGACTTAGGTAGTTTGCCAATGATGTCTATTGACAGAACTTCATGTGGTTTCTTTTGGGTCGTGGTCAATCTCTCTCTCTACAGATCGCAAGCTTATCGGGCTTGTTCTTTGAACATATCAAGCACTCTTGAATATATCGTGAAATATCAGACTTCATATTTTTCCAGAAGTACCTTTTTCTTACTCTCTGATAAGTTTTTGTAAACCCAAAATGGCCAGTGTTTTCAGCCTCCAACACTTTATCCTTTAAACTTTGCGGAACCACTATACAATGGAATTTCTTTTTACCTCTCGAATTCTTAAATAAAAGGTCTTCCCTCAAAAAATATTTAGCCCCTTCATCTCCATTATTTAACTTGTCTGATATATCTTTACACATTGGATCTTTACTTTGGGACTCCTTCCACAGTTGGATCTCATGGTTAGGCATGAGAATTTTCTTAGCTGACCACACCTGTAGAATGGTAGGAGTGTTGCCTTCTGTCTCCAGAATCCCTTCAGCCACAGGATAACGACTTAGTACGTCAGCGATCTTATTACTCTTTCCTTCCACATGAATGATCTCATATTTATATTGTTGAAGTTTCAGAGCCCATCGCGTTAATCTGCCATTCCAGTTACGACTATTTTCTAACCATATTAGATTTTTATGATCAGTATAGATGAAAAATGTCTGACCATACAGATAAACTTTAAAATGGTCTATCGCAAATAACACAGCTAGACACTCTAGTTCTTGCACTGTATAATGCTTTTCATGGGGCTTTAATTTTCTGATGGCATACTGAATAATGTGAATCTCAGTCAGATTTATTGGAGTTTCGTGGTTTCCTTGAAATAGAACCGATCCAAGTCCTAACGAAGAAGCATCACACATTATGCAAAACGTCTTAGAAAAATCGGGTTGCGTTAACGCCGGCAGTTGCACTAGTTCCTGTTTCAATCTTCTGAAACAGTTTTCTCTTGTGTTGGTCCATTCCCATTTAACGTTCTTTGACAACAATTGTTCTAAAGGGGCAGATTTTTGTGCCAAATTCTCTACAAAACGACGTCTCCAGTTAATCAGCCCGAGAAATTGTTGCAAATCCTTCTTGTTCCTGGGACGTGGAAATTTCAAAATGGCTTCATTCTTCTTAGGATCAACCCTGATGTGTGTTCCGGATATAATATGGCCTAGACATTTAGTTTCTTCCTTTCCGAATTCACACTTCTTAAGTTTCACTGTAAAACCTTCCTTCTGAAGAGTATCCAAGACGAATGATAAGTGTTGAAAATGTTTGTGAATCGTTTCATCAAATATCAAAAGATCATCTATATAAACTGTCAAGAATTTCTCAGTAGATGGATTAAACAAATTGTGCATGGAATACATAAATACAGCTACAGCATTGGTCAAACCGAAAGGCATTCTCGTAAAACACCAAGATCTTCCATTGTATGTAAAGGCTGTGTATATTTGATGCTTCTTATTAATTGGAATTTGTAAATATCCTGAAGCAAGATCCAAACAGGAGAAATACTCCTTCCCTCTAAATTTCTGTAGAGCTTCCTGAATTTGAGGTACTGTACTCCTGGGAGCTACAATTTGTTTATTTAGTTTTCTGAAATCAATGTAGGGTCTAACCGACCCGTCCGGTTTATCCACTACTAATAAGGGATTTAAATATGCTGAATTGCAGGGTATAATTACTCCCCACTCTTGCCACTTCAATAATTCTTCTTCCAGCTTTTTTCTCTTGGACAACGGAACAGGATAAGGATTGGAGAAAACAGGTTCTTCATTGGTCAAATTTATTTCACAGATAGAATTCCTAGATAATCCTGGTTTGTCGGCGAATATTCTTCTATATTTCAACAATAAATTAAATAGCTGCTCCTTTTCCTCAACTCTCAAAACATCTGAAGCAAAGGCTTTATCTCTTATGTCTGATTCTGTTGCAGTCCACTCATCAGCGTTAGCTTCTTCCTCTGCTTTCGTACACTGTATTAAGGCTGTCTTCTCCCGCGACTCTCCTTTCTCTGAATCTCCAGCGTTAGGAAGTAAATGTTGCTCTACTTTGTGTCCGCCATTGATCAGATACAATTTTTCTGCGCCTGCATCCAGAGGGGTTTTGTATCTTCGAAGGAAAGGATAACCAAATAATAAGTCAGCTTCTAAGCACTTGACCACATATACCAAATCTTCAAATATAAAACCGCCAATTTCAAAATTTATTCGCCTATAACCAGCTATCCGCGATCTTTCTTTTCCAGCAAAATCTTACACAGAATATTACACCTGGACACTTCTGCAATTTAAGACCAGGTAATCGCTCTCGTACTTTAAGCCAAATATTATAATTCATAAGGGTACATTCGCTACCCGTGTCCAGAGTGCATTTTATTTGGAATCCTAATACCTCGACTGAAATTTCAGGTTTCTTCACATTATCCCTATCTTCTTCCATTATCGTCTTTCAAATTTTTAAATAATTTAGAGGAGTGGCTTCGATATTCAAGTACAATATACTTCTAACGGATGTTCTGTTAGGAATGGGTCTTCACTTTCGTCGCTTTCTTGTACTTGCATGCCCTTCATTGCAAGCGTAAGAGTACCGCTTACAACGGGCGCTGGGCTAAACCCAGAACTTCATTGCAGTTAATTTCCCATGGCGACGCTGTAACTCTAAGATTACTGGAAGGTAGCTCTTCCGTCTGTATTGCACACTCTTTTCGTTCTGGAGCTCTTTGATCTCTTCTCCAACTATTTGTGTACGGCGTAGTCCTTCTATAAAGTCTGTTACTTGTCCAGTTTCTATTCTTCCATCTTCCATCCGGGAATCGCTGTCCTTCTCTGGTGATTGGTTCCTTCCCATTTCCGCTCTCTGCGCTGCGGGATCCTCCAGGATTATTAGTAGAAGTTGTCTTCTGTACTCTGCGAACTCGAGGTTGGTTAGGTCTCCTTTCTTCTGCTTTATTACCGTCGCCTCTCCACCCATCTATCTGTTCTGAGGCTTCGTACTTCCCCAAGAATTTGGTCAACTGGTCAATGTTTCGAGGATCTCTTGTTAATACTAGCTGCCGTATTCTGTATGGGAGCTGATGAATAACTAAACTTAACACTTCTGTTTGGTCCACACGTTCGACCAAGTTACAGTATGACCCGTAGACGTCCCAACAATAATCCTCCATAGAAAGACCTGAGGATTTTTAATATCTTCTGTTTCTTAAAATCTGGATCTCTCTCTGCTTCGCTTCTGCAGAGGCATACTGTTTTTTAAACGCGGCACAAAACTGTTCAAAAGACTTCCACCTTCTCTCGTTGGCAATAAACCAGGCTTTAGCTTTCCCTTTCATTATAGAAGGAAGCACCTTTAATCTATAGTGCATAGGCATTTTCATTATGTCCATGGACGTTTTCAGTTCTTCCAAATAACGCTCCGCTGATATGGAATTTATTTCTCCGGTAAATTTGCTCAGAGAGTTAATATCCGACATTCTAAAAAAATGTCCAGTGTGAGATGGACTATGAGAGACATCAGGAGATTTATCAATATCTTCTCTGGGTATCCCTTTTGTACTTTGGATACGTCTTCTCCTCTTACGGTTCCTTTTAGTCAACAATTCAGCAGAAGATACAGATTCTGTTGAAGATATACCGGAAATCAAAGGGTCATTATCATCTCTCACCCATCGAATATTTTCCACAGATCTGTCAGTATTTCCAGCAGTCATTCCTGGATTTCCTTGCACAGATTCTAAATGTAATCTCTCCAACTTCCCTAAAAGGAATTCCTCCATAAAATAGAACTTCTGGTTAATTTCTGTATTCACCTTCTCGCTGTCCTGCATACATAAATTCCTTGAAGTACTTTGCTGATCCACGACGGATTCTATCCTTGCCCTTACGGTGTCCAATTCATTCATTACTTTTCGTCTGTCTACTTCCCAGACTTCTTCTATCTTATTTAGAGCATCTCTCCCTTCATCAATTTGTTTTAACAAATCACATCGCACAGCTTCCAATTCTTCTTTGTTTTCTTGTCTTCTGTCTTCTATTACTTTCATCATTTCATTTTTATCATCTTTTCGCTCATCCTCAATCTTCTTCATCAATACTTCTCGGTCTGCTTTCATTCTCGTCATCATTTCCTCCTTATCATTCCTAAATACCTCCTCTAAGTTCCTGAAAGCTAGTTTAGTTTCGTTTCTTCCGTCTTCAATAATATTCATCAGTCCCTTTTTATCCTCCTTCCGTCCTTCTTCTATCATATTCCTCAATTCATTCTTATCTTCTAACCTTCCTTCTTCCATTTTCTCAAACCTCTTTATCATTTCATTCTGATCTTCTATCCTTCCTTCTTCAATGATCTTCCTCAACTCATCCTTATCTTCTTTCCTTCCTTCTTCAATGATCTTCCTCAATTCATTCTGATCTTCTTTCCTTCCTTCTTCAATTCTCCTTAACCAACCACAAATTACCTCCATATTTAAAGTAGCACTATGCGATTTGCAATTTTTACAAACTAAGTCACCATCAGGAAGAAATTCTCTGGATATATGCAAATTTGCACACCCTAAATGGAAATACGCCTCGCATTTCCTGCACTGAGATATTTCGTCCAAGGGCTTATCTTTATCATCACAACAACTTAATTTATCCATTTTCTTCTTGCTCTGGCTTCTCAAAATCCTCCTACTCATACCTTGATATCTCTGCAAAATCGATCACATGACTTACATGTGTTATCAGACTTTGTAACGCTCGACAATTTCCTCATGACTTCACACTGCACAAAACACACGTTTTTTTTTCACACGATATTACAGTTACAATTTATCCTTTTACATCATCGATGCCTTCACGTTGAGCGCCAAATTTACCTGTGACGTTCCTTTCTGGTGTTCGCCACTGGATCACGGATTACTACGTCACGGTAGCTACCCAATCTCCCTGTGCGGCGGAGTTATGAGACTCACCTTAATGTAAACTACACTTGGTTCTCAGGACGAAAGGATTTGAACAAAAAATTAGCTTCTTACTATTTTACAAATTTAATAAAACATTTTACCTTTAAACAATCACTGCAAATTAATAACAATATTCACCAACACAATCACTTTTGAATTAAGTTGCTGCTTTTCCTTTAAAACAGCGTTTTTCACAAAATAGACGTCATCTTCCGCAACTCAACTTATTTCTTTTCTCTTTTTGCACTGTTGTCCTCGCAACCGAATCAATAAAAGATTGGACAGTTCTACACATCTTCACAAACCGGAAATGACTTCCGCTTCCGATATTGCGAGTAACAAATGTACAGCAAAAATTACAAATTTAAGCCAATATCAAAATATCAAACAACAGTATTGAAACTAACAAATAAATCAAATGTGAAATTAACAGAAAACAAATAAAATATTTCATATGGTCAAAATAAACAAAGCGTATCAAGTTCTCCTCCCATACAAACAAAGAAAATTGAGGTAATGTTTATGTACGACATTTTCTTTGCTATGAAAATTAGTCCTTTTTGATCTGGTGATGCCATCTTTGCAATAATTCCTGTGTTCTTTCGGGTGAACAATTAATTTTCTTCAGGTTGGAAAAATTTTCCCTTCCTATTAATTTGTCCTTCCAAGGATCCAGCAAGTTAGCTGTGTTGTGCATAACATCCTCTACTACATACGGGCCAACGAAGTATTCAAAGAACTTGGATATTTCTTTATCTTTAGCTGAACTTAACCGGTGGTTCCTTTTTAAAACCAGATCTCCTTCTTTTAGTGTGAACGAATGGGGATTGATCCGTATGTTCTTTTTGTTATTCTGTCGGCTGTTTCGACTTTCTGCGATGAATAATTTGGTTTCCCAGGCTAGTCTCTTCCACTCACTGTCTTCAGGCCAGTCTAATTCCTGCAGTAAGTTAGCTGCTACAGGTCGATTATAAAATAACTCCACTGGGGCATAACCGGTAGCCTCGGATATAGAATTATTGATGAGCCAACAGACAGTCCTCACTTGTTTGCACCAGGAGTCGTGTTTCCGATTGCAAAACGTCCTTAAAAGTCTTACAATTTCCTGATTGCTTCTCTCAATCGGATTGCTTGCTGTGTGATAAGGAGTGGTCCTCATGGGTCTAACAGAGTGGTTTTCCATAAATTGTAGCCATTGCTTGGACAGAAATTGACTTCCCCTGTCGGACAGCACATACTTAGGTTTCGGATAATGGGTGAAGTATCCCTGCTCTAACTTCCTAATAATTTCACCAGTAGTGGCTGTTCGTAACGGATCGGCTGTTAAAAGTATCGGGTTCCTACATCAATCAAGGTCAGGATATAGTAGAACGATGAAGACTTAGGTAGTTTGCCAATGATGTCTATTGACAGAACTTCATGTGGTTTCTTTTGGGTCGTGGTCAATCTCTCTCTCTACATATCCCAAGCTTATCGGGCTTGTTCTTTGAACATATCAAGCACACTTGAATATATCGTGAAATATCAGACTTCATATTTTTCCAGAAGTACCTTTTTCTTACTCTCTGATAAGTTTTTGTAAACCCAAAATGGCCAGTGTTTTCAGCCTCCAACACTTTATCCTTTAAACTTTGCGGAACCACTATACAATGGAATTTCTTTTTACCTCTAGAATTCTTAAATATAAGGTCTTCCCTCAAAAAATATTTAGCCCCTTCATCTCCATTATTTAACTTGTCTGATATATCTTTACACATTGGATCTTTACTTTGGGACTCCTTCCACAGTTGGATCTCCTGGTTAGGCATGAGAATTTTCTTAGCTGACCACACCTGTAGAATGGTAGGAGTGTTGCCTTCTGTCTCCAGAATCCCTTCAGCCACAGGATAACGACTTAGTACGTCAGCGATCTTATTACTCTTTCCTTCCACATGAATGATCTCATATTTATATTGTTGAAGTTTCAGAGCCCATCGCGTTAATCTGCCATTCCAGTTACGACTATTTTCTAACCATATTAGATTTTTATGATCAGTATAGATGAAAAATTTCTGACCATACAGATAAACTTTAAAATGGTCTATCGCAAATAACACAGCTAGACACTCTAGTTCTTGCACTGTATAATGCTTTTCATGGGGCTTTAATTTTCTGCTGGCATACTGAATAATGTGAATCTCAGTCAGATTTATTGGAGTTTCGTGGTTTCCTTGAAATAGAACCGATCCAAGTCCTAACGAAGAAGCATCACACATTATGCAAAACGTCTTAGAAAAATCGGGTTGCGTTAACGCCGGCAGTTGCATTAGTTCCTGTTTCAATCTTCTGAAACAGTTTTCTCTTGTGTTGGTCCATTCCCATTTAACGTTCTTTGACAACAATTGTTCTAAAGGGGCAGATTTTTGTGCCAAATTCTCTACAAAACGACGTCTCCAGTTAATCAGCCCGAGAAATTGTTGCAAATCATTCTTGTTCCTGGGACGTGGAAATTTCAAAATGGCTTCATTCTTCTTAGGATCAACCATGATGTGTGTTCCGGATATAATATGGCCTAGATATTTAGTTTCTTCCTTTCCGAATTCACACTCTTAAGTTTCACTGTAAAACATTCCTTCTGAAGAGTATCCAAGACGAATGATAAGTGTTGAAAATGATTGTGAATCGTTTCATCAAATATCAAAAGATCATCTATATAAACTGTCAAGAATTTCTCAGTAGATGGATTAAACAAATTGTGCATGGAATACATAAATACAGCTACAGCATTGGTCAAACCGAAAGGCATTCTCGTAAAACACCAAGATCTTCCATTGTATGTAAAGGCTGTGTATATTTGATGCTTCTTATTAATTGGAATTTGTAAATATCCTGAAGCAAGATCCAAACAGGAGAAATACTCCTTCCCTCTAAATTTCTGTAGAGCTTCCTGAATTTGAGGTACTGTACTCCTGGGAGCTACAATTTGTTTATTTAGTTTTCTGAAATCAATGTAGGGTCTAACCGACCCGTCCGGTTTATCCACTACTAATAAGGGATTTAAATATGGTGAATTGCAAGGTATAATTATTCCCCACTCTTGCCACTTCAATAATTCTTCTTCCAGCTTTTTTCTCTTGGACAACGGAAGAGGATAAGGATTGGAGAAAACAGGTTCTTCACTGGTCAAATTTATTTCACAGATAGAATTCCTAGATAATCCTGGTTTGTAGGCGAATATTCTTCTATATTTCAACAATAAATTAAATAGCTGCTCCTTTTCCTCAACTCTCAAAACATCTGAAGCAAAGGCTTTATCTCTTATGTCTGATTCTGTTGCAGTCCACTCATCAGCGTTAGCTTCTTCCTCCGCTTTCGTACACTGTATTAAGGCTGTCTTCTCCCGCGACTCGCCCTTCTCTGAATCTCCAGCGTTAGGAAGTAAATGTTGCTCTACTGTGTGTCCGCCATTGATCAGATACAATTTTTCTGCGCCTGCATCCAGAGTGGCTTTGTATCTTCGAAGGAAAGGATAACCAAATAATAAGTCAGCTTCTAAGCACTTGACCACATATACCAAATCTTCAAATATAAAACCGCCAATTTCAAAATTTATTCGCCTATAACCAGCTATCCGCGATCTTTCTTTTCCAGCAAAATCTTTTAATATTACACCTGGACACTTCTGCAATTTAAGACCAGGTAATCGCTCTCGTACTTTAAGCCAAATATTATAATTCATAAGGGTACATTCGCTACCCGTGTCCAGAGTGCATTTTATTTGGAATCCTAATACCTCGACTGAAATTTCAGGTTTCTTCACATTACCCTATCTTCTTCCATTATCGTCTTTCTAAGTTTTAAATAATTTAGAGTGGCTTCGATATTCAAGTACAATATACTTCTAACGGATGTTCTGTTAGGAATGGGTCTTCACTTTCGTCGCTTTCTTGTACTTGCATGCCCTTCATTGCAAGCGTAAGAGTACCGCTTACAACGGGCGCTGGGCTAAACCCAGAACTTCATTGCAGTTAATTTCCCATGGCGACGCTGTAACTCTAAGATTACTGGAAGGTAGCTCTTCCGTCTGTATTGCACACTCTTTTCGTTCTGGAGCTCTTTGATCTCTTCTCCAACTATTTGTGTACGGCGTAGTCCTTCTATAAAGTCTGTTACTTGTCCAGTTTCTATTCTTCCATCTTCCATCCGTTAATCGCTGTCCTTCTCTGGTGATTGGCTCCTTCCCATTTCCGCTCTCTGCGCTGCGGGATCCTCCAGGATTATTAGTAGAAGTTGTCATCTGTACTCTGCGAACTCGAGGTTGGTTAGGTCTCCTTTCTTCTGCTTTATTACCGTCGCCTCTCCACCCATCTATCTGTTCTGAGGCTTCGTACTTCCCCAAGAAGTTGGTCAACTGGTCAATGTTTCGAGGATCTCTTGTTAATACTAGCTGCCGTATTCTGTATGGGAGCTGATGAATAACTAAACTTAACACTTCTGTTTGGTCCACACGTTCGACCAAGTTACAGTATGACCCGTAGACGTCCCAACAATAATCCTCCATAGAAAGACCTGAGGATTTTTAATATCTTCTGTTTCTTAAAATCTGGATCTCTCTCTGCTTCGCTTCTGCAGAGGCATACTGTTTTTTAAACGCGGCACAAAACTGTTCAAAAGACTTCCACCTTCTCTCGTTGGCAATAAACCAGGCTTTAGCTTTCCCTTTCATTACAGAAGGAAGCACCTTTAATCTATAGTGCATAGGCATTTTCATTATGTCCATGGACGTTTTCAGCTCTTCCAAATAACTCTCCGCTGATATGGAATTTATTTCTCCGGTAAATTTGCTCAGAGAGTTAATATCCGACATTCTAAAAAAATGTCCAGTGTGAGATGGACTATGAGAGACATCATGAGATTTATCAATATCTTCTCTGGGTATCCCTTTTGTACTTTGGATACGTCTTCTCCTCTTACGGTTCCTTTTAGTCAACAATTCAGCAGAAGATACAGATTCTGTTGAAGATATACCGGAAATCAAAGGGTCATTATCATCTCTCACCCATCGAAAATTTTCCACAGATCTGTCAGTATTTCCAGCAGTCATTCCTGGATTTCCTTGCACAGATTCTAAATGTAATCTCTCCAACTTCCCTAAAAGGAATTCCTCCATAAAATAGATCTTCTGGTTAATTTCTGTATTCATCTTCTCGCTGTCCTGCATACATAAATTCCTTGAAGTACTTTGCTGATCCACGACGGATTCTATCCTTGCCCTTACGGTGTCCAATTCATTCATTACTTTTCGTCTGTCTACTTCCCAGACTTCTTCTATCTTATTTAGAGCATCTCTCCCTTCATCAATTTGTTTTAACAAATCACATCGCACAGCTTCCAATTCTTCTTTGTTTTCTTGTCTTCTGTCTTCTATTACTTTCATCATTTCATTTTTATCATCTTTTCGCTCATCCTCAATCTTCTTCATCAATTCTTCTCGGTCTGCTTTCATTCTCGTCATCATTTCCTCCTTATCATTCCTAAATACCTCCTCTAAGTTCCTGAAAGCTAGTTTAGTTTCGTTTCTTCCGTCTTCAATAATATTCATCAGTTCCTTTTTATCCTCTTTCCGTCCTTCTTCTATCATATTCCTCAATTCATTCTTATCTTCTAACCTTCCTTCTTCCATTTTCTCAAACCTCTTTATCATTTCATTCTGATCTTCTTTCCTTCCTTCTTCAATGATCTTCCTCAACTCATCCTTATCTTCTTTCCTTCCTTCTTCAATGATCTTCCTCAATTCATTCTGATCTTCTTTCCTTCCTTCTTCAATTCTCCTTAACCAGCCACAAATTACCTCCATATTTAAAGTAGCACTATGCGATTTGCAATTTTTAAAAACTAAGTCACCATCAGGAAGAAATTCTCTAGATATTGGCAAATTTGCACACCCTAAATGGAAATACGCTTCGCATTTCCTGCACTGAAATATTTCGTCCAAGGGCTTATCTTTATCATCACAACAACTTAATTTATCCATTTTCTTCTTGCTCTGGCTTCTCAAAATCCTCCTACTCATACCTTGCTATCTCTGCAAAATCGATCACATGACTTACATGTGTTATCAGACTTTGTAACGCTCGACAATTTCCTCATGACTTCACACTGCACAAAACACACGTTTTTTTCACACGATATTACAGTTACAATTTATCCTTTTACATCATCGATGCCTTCACGTTGAGCGCCAAATTTACCTGTGACGTTCCTTTCTGGTGTTCGCCACTGGATCACGGATTACTACTTCACGGTAGCTACCAAATCTCCTTGTGCGCGGAGTTATGAGACTCACCTTAATGTATACTACACTTGGTTCTCAGGACGAAAGGATTTGAACAAAAAATTAGCTTCTTACTATTTTACAAATTTAATAAAACATTTTACCTTTAAACAATCACTGCAAATTAATAACAATATTCACCAACACAATCACTTTTGAATTAAGTTGCTGCTTTTCCTTTAAAACAGCGTTTTTCACAAAATAGACGTCATCTTCCGCAACTCAACTTGTTTCTTTTCTCTTTTTGCACTGTTGTCCTCGCAACCGAATCAATAAAAGATTGGACAGTTCTACACATCTTCACAAACCGGAAATGACTTCCGCTTCCGATATTGCGAGTAACAAATGTACAGCAAAAATTACAAATTTAAGCCAATATCAAAATATCAAACAACAGTATTGAAACTAACAAATAAATCAAATGTGAAATTAACAGAAAACAAATAAAATATTTCATATGGTCAAAATAAACAAAGCGTATCAAGTTATCCTCCCATACAAACAAAGAAAATTGAGGTAATGTTTATGTACGAAATTTTCTTTGCTACGAAAATTAGTCCTTTTTGATCTGGTGATGCCATCTTTGCAATAATTCCTGTGTTCTTTCGGGTGAACAATTAATTTTCTTCAGGTTGGAAAAATTTTCCCTTTCTATTAATTTGTCCTTCCAAGGATCCAGCAAGTTAGCTGTGTTGTGCTTAACATCCTCTACTACATACGGGCCAACGAAGTATTCAAAGAACTTGGATATTTCTTTATCTTTAGCTGAACTTAACCGGTGGTTCCTTTTTAAAACCAGATTTCCTTCTTTTAGTGTGAACGAATAGGGATTGATCCGTATGTTCTTTTTGTTCTTCTGTCGGCTGTTTCGACTTTCTGCGATGAATAATTTGGTTTCCCAGGCTAGTCTCTTCCACTCACTGTCTTCAGGCCAGTCTAATTCCTGCAGTAAGTTAGCTGCTACAGGTCGATTATAAAATAACTCCACTGGGGCATAACCGGTAGCCTCGGATATAGAATTATTGATGAGCCAACAGACAGTCCTCACTTGTTTGCACCAGGAGTCGTGTTTCCGATTGCAAAACGTCCTTAAAAGTCTTACAATTTCCTGATTGCTTCTCTCAATCGGATTGCTTGCTGTGTGATAAGGAGTGGTCCTGATGGGTCTAACAGAGTGGTTTTCCATAATTTGTAGCCATTGCTTGGACAGAAATTGACTTCCCCTGTCGGACAGCACATACTTAGGTTTCGGATAATGGGTGAAGTACCCCTGCTCTAACTTCCTAATAATTTCACCAGTAGTGGCTGTTCGTAACGGATAGGCTGTTAAAAGTATCGGGTTCCTACATCAATCAAGGTCAGGATATAGTAGAACGATGAAGACTTAGGTAGTTTGCCAATGATGTCTATTGACAGAACTTCATGTGGTTTCTTTTGGGTCGTGGTCAATCTCTCTCTCTACAGATCGCAAGCTTATCGGGCTTGTTCTTTGAACATATCAAGCACTCTTGAATATATCGTGAAATATCAGACTTCATATTTTTCCAGAAGTACCTTTTTCTTACTCTCTGATAAGTTTTTGTAAACCCAAAATGGCCAGTGTTTTCAGCCTCCAACACTTTATCCTTTAAACTTTGCGGAACCACTATACAATGGAATTTCTTTTTACCTCTAGAATTCTTAAATAAAAGGTCTTCCCTCAAAAAATATTTAGCCCCTTCATCTCCATTATTTAACTTGTCTGATATATCTTTACACATTGGATCTTTACTTTGGGACTCCTTCCACAGTTGGATCTCCTGGTTAGGCATGAGAATTTTCTTAGCTGACCACACCTGTAGAATGGTAGGAGTGTTGCCTTCTGTCTCCAGAATCCCTTCAGCGACAGGATAACGACTTAGTACGTCAGCGATCTTATTACTCTTTCCTTCCACATGAATGATCTCATATTTATATTGTTGAAGTTTCAGAGCCCATCGCGTTAATCTGCCATTCCAGTTACGACTATTTTCTAACCATATTAGATTTTTATGATCAGTATAGATGAAAAATTTCTGACCATACATATAAACTTTAAAATGGTCTATCGCAAATAACACAGCTAGACACTCTAGTTCTTGCACTGTATAATGCTTTTCATGGGGCTTTAATTTTCTGATGGCATACTGAATAATGTGAATCTCAGTCAGATTTATTGGAGTTTCGTGGTTTCCTTGAAATAGAACCGATCCAAGTCCTAACGAAGAAGCATCACACATTATGCAAAACGTCTTAGAAAAATCGGGTTGCGTTAACGCCGGCAGTTGCACTAGTTCCTGTTTCAATCTTCTGAAACAGTTTTCTCTTGTGTTGGTCCATTCCCATTTAACGTTCTTTGACAACAATTGTTCTAAAGGGGCAGATTTTTGTGCCAAATTCTCTACAAAACGACGTCTCCAGTTAATCAGCCCGAGAAATTGTTGCAAATCCTTCTTGTTCCTGGGACGTGGAAATTTCAAAATGGCTTCATTCTTCTTAGGATCAACCCTGATGTGTGTTCCGGATATAATATGGCCTAGACATTTAGTTTCTTCCTTTCCGAATTCACACTTCTTAAGTTTCACTGTAAAACCTTCCTTCTGAAGAGTATCCAAGACGAATGATAAGTGTTGAAAATGTTTGTGAATCGTTTCATCAAATATCAAAAGATCATCTATATAAACTGTCAAGAATTTCTCAGTAGATGGATTAAACAAATTGTGCATGGAATACATAAATACAGCTACAGCATTGGTCAAACCGAAAGGCATTCTCGTAAAACACCAAGATCTTCCATTGTATGTAAAGGCTGTGTATATTTGATGCTTCTTATTAATTGGAATTTGTAAATATCCTGAAGCAAGATCCAAACAGGAGAAATACTCCTTCCCTCTAAATTTCTGTAGAGCTTCCTGAATTTGAGGTACTGTACTCCTGGGAGCTACAATTTGTTTATTTAGTTTTCTGAAATCAATGTAGGGTCTAACCGACCCGTCCGGTTTATCCACTACTAATAAGGGATTTAAATATGGTGAATTGCAGGGTATAATTACTCCCCACTCTTGCCACTTCAATAATTCTTCTTCCAGCTTTTTTCTCTTGGACAACGGAACAGGATAAGGATTGGAGAAAACAGGTTCTTCACTGGTCAAATTTATTTCACAGATAGAATTCCTAGATAATCCTGGTTTGTCGGCGAATATTCTTCTATATTTCAACAATAAATTAAATAGCTGCTCCTTTTCCTCAACTCTCAAAACATCTGAAGCAAGGGCTTTATCTCTTATGTCTGATTCTGTTGCAGTCCACTCATCAGCGTTAGCTTCTTCCTCCGCTTTCGTACACTGTATTAAGGCTGTCTTCTCCCGCGACTCGCCCTTCTCTGAATCTCCAGCGTTAGGAAGTAAATGATGCTCTACTATGTGTCCGCCATTGATCAGATACAATTTTTCTGCGCCTGCATCCAGAGGGGCTTTGTATCTTCGAAGGAAAGGATAACCAAATAATAAGTCAGCTTCTAAGCACTTGACCACATATACCAAATCTTCAAATATAAAACCGCCAATTTCAAAATTTATTCGCCTATAACCAGCTATCCGCGATCTTTCTTTTCCAGCAAAATCTTTTAATATTACACCTGGACACTTCTGCAATTTAAGACCAGGTAATCGCTCTCGTACTTTAAGCCAAATATTATAATTCATAAGGGTACATTCGCTACCCGTGTCCAGAGTGCATTTTATTTGGAATCCTAATACCTCGACTGAAATTTCAGGTTTCTTCACATTATCCCTATCTTCTTCCATTATCGTCTTTCAAATTTTTAAATAATTTAGAGGAGTGGCTTCGATATTCAAGTACAATATACTTCTAACGGATGTTCTGTTAGGAATGGGTCTTCACTTTCGTCGCTTTCTTGTACTTGCATGCCCTTCATTGCAAGCGTAAGAGTACCGCTTACAACGGGCGCTGGGCTAAACCCAGAACTTCATTGCAGTTAATTTCCCATGGCGACGCTGTAACTCTAAGATTACTGGAAGGTAGCTCTTCCGTCTGTATTGCACACTCTTTTCGTTCTGGAGCTCTTTGATCTCTTCTCCAACTATTTGTGTACGGCGTAGTCCTTCTATAAAGTCTGTTACTTGTCCAGTTTCTATTCTTCCATCTTCCATCCGGGAATCGCTGTCCTTCTCTGGTGATTGGTTCCTTCCCATTTCCGCTCTCTGCGCTGCGGGATCCTCCAGGATTATTAGTAGAAGTTTTCATCTGTACTCTGCGAACTCGAGGTTGGTTAGGTCTCCTTTCTTCTGCTTTATTACCGTCGCCTCTCCACCCATCTATCTGTTCTGAGGCTTCGTACTTCCCCAAGAAGTTGGTCAACTGGTCAATGTTTCGAGGATCTCTTGTTAATACTAGCTGCCGTATTCTGTATGGGAGCTGATGAATAACTAAACTTAACACTTCTGTTTGGTCCACACGTTCGACCAAGTTACAGTATGACCCGTAGACGTCCCAACAATAATCCTCCATAGAAAGACCTGAGGATTTTTAATATCTTCTGTTTCTTAAAATCTGGATCTCTCTCTGCTTCGCTTCTGCAGAGGCATACTGTTTTTTAAACGCGGCACAAAACTGTTCAAAAGACTTCCACCTTCTCTCGTTGGCAATAAACCAGGCTTTAGCTTTCCCTTTCATTACAGAAGGAAGCACCTTTAATCTATAGTGCATAGGCATTTTCATTATGTCCATGGACGTTTTCAGCTCTTCCAAATAACGCTCCGCTGATATGGAATTTATTTCTCAGGTAAATTTGCTCAGAGAGTTAATATCCGACATTCTAAAAAAATGTCCAGTGTGAGATGGACTATGAGAGACATCAGGAGATTTATCAATATCTTCTCTGGGTATCCCTTTTGTACTTTGGATACGTCTTCTCCTCTTACGGTTCCTTTTAGTCAACAATTCAGCAGAAGATACAGATTCTGTTGAAGATATACCGGAAATCAAAGGGTCATTATCATCTCTCACCCATCGAATATTTTCCACAGATCTGTCAGTATTTCCAGCAGTCATTCCTGGATTTCCTTGCACAGATTCTAAATGTAATCTCTCCAACTTCCCTAAAAGGAATTCCTCCATAAAATAGAACTTCTGGTTAATTTCTGTATTCATCTTCTCGCTGTCCTGCATACATGAATTCCTTGAAGTACTTTGCTGATCCACGACGGATTCTATCCTTGCCCTTACGGTGTCCAATTCATTCATTACTTTTCGTCTGTCTACTTCCCAGACTTCTTCTATCTTATTTAGAGCATCTCTCCCTTCATCAATTTGTTTTAACAAATCACATCGCACAGCTTCCAATTCTTCTTTGTTTTCTTGTCTTCTGTCTTCTATTACTTTCATCATTTCATTTTTATCATCTTTTCGCTCATCCTCAATCTTCTTCATCAATACTTCTCGGTCTGCTTTCATTCTCGTCATCATTTCCTCCTTATCATTCCTAAATACCTCCTCTAAGTTCCTGAAAGCTAGTTTAGTTTCGTTTCTTCCGTCTTCAATAATATTCATCAGTCCCTTTTTATCCTCTTTCCGTCCTTCTTCTATCATATTCCTCAATTCATTCTTATCTTCTAACCTTCCTTCTTCCATTTTCTCAAACCTCTTTATCATTTCATTCTGATCTTCTATCCTTCCTTCTTCAATGATCTTCCTCAACTCATCCTTATCTTCTTTCCTTCCTTCTTCAATGATCTTCCTCAATTCATTCTGATCTTCTTTCCTTCCTTCTTCAATTCTCCTTAACCAACCACAAATTACCTCCATATTTAAAGTAGCACTATGCGATTTGCAATTTTTACAAACTAAGTCACCATCAGGAAGAAATTCTCTGGATATATGCAAATTTGCACAACCTAAATGGAAATACGCCTCGCATTTCCTGCACTGAGATATTTCGTCCAAGGGCTTATCTTTATCATCACAACAACTTAATTTATCCATTTTCTTCTTGCTCTGGCTTCTCAAAATCCTCCTACTCATACCTTGATATCTCTGCAAAATCGATCACATGACTTACATGTGTTATCAGACTTTGTAACGCTCGACAATTTCCTCATGACTTCACACTGCACAAAACACACGTTTTTTTTTCACACGATATTACAGTTACAATTTATCCTTTTACATCATCGATGCCTTCACGTTGAGCGCCAAATTTACCTGTGACGTTCCTTTCTGGTGTTCGCCACTGGATCACGGATTACTACGTCACGGTAGCTACCCAATCTCCTTGTGCGGCGGAGTTATGAGACTCACCTTAATGTATACTACACTTGGTTCTCAGGACGAAAGGATTTGAACAAAAAATTAGCTTCTTACTATTTTACAAATTTAATAAAACATTTTACCCTTAAACAATCACTGCAAATTAATAACAATATTCACCAACATTAAGTTGCTGCTTTTCCTTTAAAACAGCGTTTTTCACAAAATAGACGTCATCTTCCGCAACTCAACTTGTTTCTTTTCTCTTTTTGCACTGTTGTCCTCGCAACCGAATCAATAAAAGATTGGACAGTTCTACACATCTTCACAAACCGGAAATGACTTCCGCTTCCGATATTGCGAGTAACAAATGTACAGCAAAAATTACAAATTTAAGCCAATATCAAAATATCAAACAACAGTATTGAAACTAACAAATAAATCAAATGTGAAATTAACAGAAAACAAATAAAATATTTCATATGGTCAAAATAAACAAAGCGTATCAAGTTATCCTCCCATACAAACAAAGAAAATTGAGGTAATGTTTATGTACGAAATTTTCTTTGCTACGAAAATTAGTCCTTTTTGATCTGGTGATGCCATCTTTGCAATAATTCCTGTGTTCTTTCGGGTGAACAATTAATTTTCTTCAGGTTGGAAAAATTTTCCCTTCCTATTAATTTGTCCTTCCAAGGATCCAGCAAATTAGCTGTGTTGTGCTTAACATCCTCTACTACATACGGGCCAACGAAGTATTCAAAGAACTTGGATATTTCTTTATCTTTAGCTGAACTTAACCGGTGGTTCCTTTTTAAAACCAGATCTCCTTCTTTTAGTGTGAACGAATAGGGATTGATCCGTATGTTCTTTTTGTTCTTCTGTCGGCTGTTTCGACTTTCTGCGATGAATAATTTGGTTTCCCAGGCTAGTCTCTTCCACTCACTGTCTTCAGGCCAGTCTAATTCCTGCAGTAAGTTAGCTGCTACAGGTCGATTATAAAATAACTCCACTGGGGCATAACCGGTAGCCTCGGATATAGAATTATTGATGAGCCAACAGACAGTCCTCACTTGTTTGCACCAGGAGTCGTGTTTCCGATTGCAAAACGTCCTTAAAAGTCTTACAATTTCCTGATTGCTTCTCTCAATCGGATTGCTTGCTGTGTGATAAGGAGTGGTCCTCATGGGTCTAACAGAGTGGTTTTCCATAAATTGTAGCCATTGCTTGGACAGAAATTGACTTCCCCTGTCGGACAGCACATACTTAGGTTTCGGATAATGGGTGAAGTATCCCTGCTCTAACTTCCTAATAATTTCACCAGTAGTGGCTGTTCGTAACGGATAGGCTGTTAAGTATCGGGTTCCTACATCAATCAAGGTCAGGATATAGTAGAACGATGAAGACTTAGGTAGTTTGCCAATGATGTCTATTGACAGAACTTCATGTGGTTTCTTTTGGGTCGTGGTCAATCTCTCTCTCTACATATCCCAAGCTTATCGGGCTTGTTCTTTGAACATATCAAGCACTCTTGAATATATCGTGAAATATCAGACTTCATATTTTTCCAGAAGTACCTTTTTCTTACTCTCTGATAAGTTTTTGTAAACCCAAAATGGCCAGTGTTTTCAGCCTCCAACACTTTATCCTTTAAACTTTGCGGAACCACTATACAATGGAATTTCTTTTTACCTCTAGAATTCTTAAATAAAAGGTCTTCCCTCAAAAAATATTTAGCCCCTTCATCTCCATTATTTAACTTGTCTGATATATCTTTACACATTGGATCTTTACTTTGGGACTCCTTCCACAATTGGATCTCCTGGTTAGACATGAGAATTTTTGTTTTCTAAAATGCATTTTAAATTACCGAGGAGAGAAGTACTGCTGCTAAAAAGTTTTCTCTTAAGTGATTGAACAATTGTTTGGAGGAAAAGAAACGCACACACTTGAGAGACAATTTATATTATTTTTGCTGTTGGTATATATGTATATGTATGTGTGTGTGTGTGTGTGTGTGTGTGTGTGTGTGTGTTGTATATATATATATATATATATATATGTATGTATGTATGTATATGTGTGTGGGGGGAGGCGAGGGGATAGGTGTATATATAAACACACCAATCAATGCAATAAATGTTAAACAAGTGAGATGAAATTAAGTTTTCCTTTCCCGCCTGAACTATCATCAAGGCTTTTGCCCCCCCTAATCAGACGGTATGCGCACGCCTATGACGGGGACTGACACTTTACGTAGGTATAGACACGCTTCGTACAATTACGATTACGTAATGGATGTGCAGCCACTAAACTGAACCCCCAAAAATTTCCATTTTATTACTAAATTCTAAATTAGCATATCACATAGTTTACCTATTCATAATATGCGCCGCTTTGGTGCACTATGTGGATTGTTTCGTTGTTTGGTTATTTAATTAATGTTGCATTAATCAACATTAGATTAATCACGGCAGGCAAAGTGGAGGGAAAATGACAATGAAGCAGAACGATGGGGCCCTTGGTTCCCGATTAATGAAACTTTGTCTACATGCAACTGAGTAGCTGCGTGAAATCGCTGAAAATGTCATTTATTAATTTCTTAATTTTGCTTATTTTATATTTCTTTTCTAGCACTTGCGTCAACAAAGGAGATGAGGAGATTAATGAAGCTATGATATGGATGATAGGACAGTATGATCTATGCCTTACACAAAATTCTAAGTTGGCACTAATGAATATCGATTCGTCTTATCATTTGTCAAGTAGTTGTTTTTAACTCCAATCTTTTTCCAGAACTTCTGGATTGACAGCATGTGTGTTGCGCAATGATGATTCGATGAAAACCACCACTTCAGTGAACTTTCTTGACAATGACTCTAATATTAGTAAATAGAACATTTCCTTGCGAGTAGCTGTTGTTAAGAAACCAATTCCTGAAACTTTCTCTGGTGGTCTCACGGCACCCAGTTTTTTTTTTTTTGTGACTGGGCCTGGGGGTATGACTCACGCTGCTGTCAATACTCAATCGTTCCCGAGAATCCAGGTCCGCCAAGCAAACCTAAGCGACAATTTTGTTATTTGGGTTGCATAGACAACAGGCTTTAAGATGTTACGATATCGTAGGTCTCGTGGCCCAAGAACTACTTTCTCTGACTGTACCATCTGCTGCTGGATAGTGATGCAGTGGATAAATTTTATTATTTTTATCAATACCATAAACTTGCACAGCTATTGGTCGATTGTAGTATTCTTTATATTGTTTTTCAAATTTACTAATATCTGAGATATCTACTGGATATTTTATGCCTGACATAGGTTTTTAAACTCTTCTATATATTCAGGATAATTGTAATTAGAGATACGATATTTATGGTCAGATGTGGGATGAAAACCAGAGAAAACATTTATTATCTTTATTTTGAATATTTATTACAGCATTTTTGTTTTTGATCTGGTCGGGTAATTCAATATAACTTGATCCACCCCCAAGGGGGTAATATTTTGCTATTTTCAATTCAAGTTTATGGTTTGTATTACAAAGTGACCATCCAGATCCTTTACCTTTAAATTCTTGGTGTTTTGAGAAAAGTTATTTACAAATATTTTTATAAATATCATCCAAGGAATGAATATCATTATAATATTGAAATAATACATTGGTACGATGTGTACATTCTTTTTCTTCATTTTTAGAATTTCTATAATTTGATGATAAAATAAAATATACTTTGAGAGAACTTATTTCAAGTTAATTTTGAATTACATCTATAATTTTTTACTCTCATTTTGCTAGAAAATTTGGAATATCTGTATCTTCGTTATTTATGTCTCTTGTGGTACATATTTTCGTACACAAAATTTCTTGTTTTTGGATATTATTCACTTTTTTATTTTTATATGATTTGTATATATATAATTATATATATATATATATTTTTAAAAAGTTAAGTCTTTTATTATATATATATATTTTGAAAAGAAATTAAAAATATTTTTGGTTTTATATATTTAATTTTTATTTTTTAAAAAATGTTAAAATAATTTATACTCAATAAAAAAATAATTATATATTTTATATGTTATTAACATTATACAATTTGAGGTGTTTATATATTTTTATAAATATAGCTTTTTGCTTTTCTTTAAAAAATTACAGACATGTACATTTTTCAGACGTACATGATTTCAGAATATATATATTTGGAAGATATAATTATATATATACTGCCACTGGGATTAACTTTTATCAGTATCTACATTTTTATTGTAGATACACTGCACTGTACTGTACAGCAAGTGCTGTACACATCTATTTTATTTGTGATAATTGTAAATGCTTGCTTGAAATATAATGATTTAGGCTCAAAAAGTCAATTTTGCCCTATAGAAATATGTGATTATAAATTCTTGCTTGAAATATACCAATTTTGGCTTCAAAAGTAAATTTTGCCTATAGAAATATGAAATTGAGCTTTTAATAAAAAAACATAATTATTTTTTACACTATAAAAATGGTAAAAATGGAATTCTTTGGATATTTTCCTCTTTGGAGATTAGCATAAAAACAGGGTAAAATAAATAAATAACAAATAATAAGCTGCAAACATACCATATTCTTTTCTTGAAGAGATATTTTAAAAATCCGCAGTAATTATTGGATACATATAAATTTCAACCATGCCGTGTATTTAATATGAATGAATCTGTTATCAGCACAGTTCATTAGAAACCTCCGAAGGTGATAAGGGTGAAGGGGAAGAGTCTGTTAAGAAAATTGTTAGTGGACAACGTGGACAAACCATCACTGCTGTATGTCGTATGAGCGCGTCAGGAAGTTTCATTCCTCCTGCATTCATATTTCGAAGGGAGAGAATGAAAGCAGAACTACTTGATGGGGTTCCTCCATCTGCTATCGGTATGATGTTGGAAACGAACATCCTTGCTGAAGAAGGCGTATCAAGCTTGCAACGTCAATAGAAAGAGTGCAGTTGCCCTGGTTGTGATGCGAAGTACAGCCAACTCCCAGTCGAGGATTGGATTCAGTGTGCCACATGTGACGAATGGTGGCACGAAAACTGCACCTCGTATGAAACAGGAACCTTCATTTCTTATTTTCGTTAGCGATCCCCTAGCCGGGGACTTGATTCACTGTACCAGATGTGAGGATGGCACGAAAGTGCTTCTCATATGAAAGAGGAACTTTCTTTAGTGATTTGTGTTCCTTTTTATAGAACCTTCATACGAAAGACACTCACGTCAGTTTAGAAAGTATTAGTACGATGCACATTCGGGGGTAAGACTGTGCGTTTGCATGGTCATGCTTTTCATTTGTTTTCTGCTGAAATATTGTTTACTATGCTTTCTTAAATTTACTGTATATTGGCAAAGGATAGTGCATACAGTGTTACTTTTTCCGTATGTTACTACAGATTAATAACTTCAATAAAACATAATGAACAAAAATTGCGCAGTCTTGCCCAACTTACTCTACTTTGAAAATTAAAGCTAGAATTTACTGAACAACCAAAATTTAGACCCATTTTTCTCATAATTTTGTAAGATGCCAGTTGGTTTACTATGTTTCTACACCATATCGCTGACATCATTTCTTGCAATTGCATGTTAATAATGGTACATGCTAATACATCATACAAGAAGAAGAAGAAGAAGAAGAAAAGAGGCTTCATTCTGTCTACAAAAGAAAGAAGTAATATCTAAAATTTTCTCGAAGCTAACAACTTACATCTCTGTCGTCACAATCGATTTCAACAACGTTGTTCGTGTAACCGCTTAAATTTTTAAATTCACTTATCGTTATTAAGGTTAGACTATATATGTTTTAAAAATATATTACTTTTTTACTTAATTGAAAATTAATCACAAGTAATAGTACGATTATACTTCGTGTATTCATAGATAACACAGTGTCATCTATGTAACTCAGAAAAATCAAAACATCTCATAATAGTTTTAAAGTTACTTGTTATGTATAACAGTGGGATAAACAAAATTGTCTATTATATGTTTTGTTATTATGTTTAATAAGTAGAATCGCTTTCGTAAGTATAATATAATACGGGTGTCCTCCCATAGAAAAAGAAGAAGTTGCTACTACAAAGTTGCAAATCACGGTTTTTTATGTGAAAATCTTACTTCTTTTTTTTTTTACTAGAGCGCCCTGCTTTTGCCAGTGGTGAAACTTCTCGCCGATAACGTTAGAATGGCAAAAGCGGAACTTGGTCTCCCTTCTGGGGCATAAAGTCAAGATCAATTAGCAGTTGCTCGAGAACAACATCCCAGTTTCTTTGCCCTTAAATTGGACCGCTGAGAGACTAGATCTTCATCGAACTTTGCTGGGTACTTAGGACTGGGTTGCAATAAAACACAAGAGATAATTTCAAGGCGGAAGCCGGCGATATAGCAGCAAACATTATATATGAATGATGACCTAGTTTACTTGGCATCTATCCAAACGTTTTAGGGTGTTGAATTTCTAACGTTTATTTCTAGGAATCGCGCATATGCACTTATAGATATACGTATAAAATAATATGCACGCACCCATTCGTATGTATTTTTATTTGTAATTTAGGATCATCTCTGACTGAGCACTTCATGCATAGGAAGCAATAAAATTGATTGTTCTCTACCAAATTCGTTAACTCAATCATTAGGAATGCCTGAACCGAAACTTTATTACCGATTGTAATATAATTAACTTTTAGACCGCCGAGTGGCTTTTCGAAAGTAACCTTTCTCTGGCTGCCGCCTTTGCGCGCGATTTTTAAATTTTACACTTATTTCAGAAAAACGTTATATCTTGGAGACTATTTGAGCAATCTACTTCGGGTAACTTTTGTTTTGCAGCTAGAACATCAGGGTATGCAACCGTGTAAGAATCAAAACGCCAAAGCCAATAATGAGAGGCCGCAGTAGATTGGTCAAATAGTCTACGAGTTTTAACATTTTTTGTCAAATAAGTGTACAAATTTAAAATTCGCGCCAGCTTCCATATGTAACTTTGGAGTCGGTGGGGAGGGGAGTCCTGGGTGGGTGATTTTTTTTCCACATGACATTTCAAAGTCTTATCTGAACATCTGTCAGCGTTTACAACCTCGCATACAAGTATGAAGGTCCTAAAAGCACGTGAATGTTGTAATCGGCACCAAAGGTCATATATGACCCATTGGCTGTTTTCGCCTATACTTTCTATGGGTCATATATGACTCATTGGCTGTTTAAAGGTTAAGCCTTGTTTCCATATTAAAAAAACACTAAGTTTCTGACCAAGGCAGTTTATTATTAAGATGTAAAAACACTTAACATGTAACGTTTCAACCCTGTATCAGGGTCTTCCTCAGACGAAGAACTAAACTTACTAAACTTAGTTTAGTTCTTCGTCTGCGGAAGACCCTGCTACAGGGTTGAAATGTTAAATTTTAAGTGTTTTTACATCTTAATAAACTGCATTGGTCAGCAACTTAGTGTTTTCTATTACCGATATATCTCATGATTTATATTTGTCCCTATCTTAGCCAATTAAAATCGTATTTTCCTTTCCTATTTCTCTATTATTATTATTATATATTCTAATTATCACATAATTGTCGCTAATGCCCAATTACCATCTAATTTTCCTTGTAAACGTCTGGTCTCATTTGTGCGCTAAATGACCTGCTTGTCTAATTTATTTATATTTACTTAATATGAATATATTTAAAAATTCCGTACAACGTAATCTATGACATCATATGTGACAGAAGAAAAGATGTTTCATGCCTCTTGAATTACGTTGACTTCAAACTTGAGTTGCTTCTTTGTGTTCAAATTACGCAGGTCACCTTTGTTAATTATTTTTTTTTTTTTTTTAGATCAAAGAATTCGAAGCACATTACCTAGCAAAGTTGTACAACTTTTATCCTCTTTTAAGGAAGGCACTAAAATAATACTACTAACGTTTCGGCTCAAGCTGATTCTGTAATTAAAACATTATTTACGTTTATAATAAAGTTTCTGAGTGTCCAATGGTTCAAACCTAGTGAACATTCACTTTCATCAACCAAAGAAAATGTACAATGAGTTTCGGACTTCGTTGAAATTTTCCTTCACAATAGCTCCGCAAATTTCAAAGCAGAAGGATTTTTTTCCCAATATTCGGTGAAAGGGGATTCCTTATGTGAGGTATTTTTTCGACTAATTATACGATATTTTGTTTCGACTAATGATTAATTAGTCGATGGTGCCCATCAGTATCTACAAGTGCTTCATACTCTACCCTTATGCCCGATGGAGGCATATAGTGGTTCGGATCCCACTTTAAACTGTAGGTCCAGTCTCGATTAGCCCTTTTGTACATAAAGTGGCCTTAAATAAGAAACTAAGAAAGAACTAAAAATGGTATCATTACAGTCATATAGGGATATCACTCCCCCTTCTTCAATATGTTACGTGTATTGTTGTAAAGAATATACGTCTCACGTCTCTCTCTTGTATGTACAGTTTATTTACACATCCCTTCTCTTCTCCGTATCTTTATGATACAATCCAATAATAACTGCTCCCGGTTGCCTTTTGCCCCAAAAACAGAGAAATTCACTTGACAGGACTTCCAGGACTTCACTATTTAGCATAGCACTAACCCGCTCTCGCAGTTTATCACGCAGAGGCGCCCACTCTCTGTGCATCTATATGCATCCATCTGACTCAATAAAAAAAAACCTGCCTCAATCCATCGGGCCTTGTATCGGAGTATATCGGAGAGACTCGGCAACTGTCTGAGTATCTGAGTCTGAGAGCCTGAGAGTGCGTAACAAGTCGGAACCCAGTATATATACCTCTGACAAACTGGCCCGCCCCCAACCACCGGGGCCAGGCCCTATTGTCTCTTTTCAAACAGGAAGGCCGTTGAAGGAAAACAACCGATGGCTTCCCCGGCTATCGGGCAAAAGGCAACCTAGGCAATAACCAAACTTTTTACATATATATTTCCATTTTCTTAGTGCTAACGCGAGGCATATTACTCTCCTAACGAAAAGCTCCATTGTCCTCAGAGAAGTTCGATAAATTTTACCAAACTGGTAAACAGTAATGAAAATGACTATGCACGTGTCGGAAAGTGCAAAACAATACCAGAAATGCATTTTTGGTTAGGAAATGATCGATTCATTACGTAGTTTTATTATCTTCCAAATAACAATATATGAGGGCACACTTCTTGCAGGAGTATATTTAGTGTTCTGGCACATATGTTCTTATACTAATTTAATATGTTACAGGCATGCATGAATGACACCAACTAGACAAGCTAGAAGTACGTGACAGTGAGAGAACAACTTCATTAAGCATATCGGAGATGGTAAATTTTCCATCTAACCTAACAAATGATATTTTCTTTCCTACGAAAAATATAAAATAAGCGGAATGCAATGGATGGAAATGACAATCTCTAGTTTTCGACACGCTATTGGATAGAAAGTATACAGTATTTGCATAAAATACAAAAGCACGTTGCACACGCAAGTTACAAAAATATAAGAAAAAAAGCAGAAAACCCAAACATCGATGTTCCTGTAGGGAATTGTTGACGTGTTTCTTGAAAAAGTAAGTTATTTTTTTAGGTTGTATCTTCACTAACCTCGTATTTGTGAGGAATGAGTAAAAAAGCAGGTATTCTACGGAATCTAGTCTTTACATTGATGTACGATACGCGTCATCCCTTTGTTTCCGAACTGCTGACGCTGTAATCATAGTTTAGCGATGAGTTTCTTCAATACCACAGCCCGTGATCCCTACTTTGCAAAACACACGTCTGGCGCATCTGCCTTCTGTGACGTCACGTTTGCCATTTGCTTGAAATTTACCAGCGCCATCTCCTGTTTAATAGTTTGATCCAGAAGTGAAAGCGGGCACCTCCAATCGGACGATACGAGAGCTTCTTGCAGGCGCTATTTTAAAGCGCAGAAGGTTTGCTGCCTTAGTTCAATGTCTGCCTAATACTGTCTGAGGTAACACACTGCCAGGGAAAAATAAGAATCACTTGACACAGCAGAACTGGCCGCTCGGTCACACGCTATCAGTAAGTCAAGGTATTTGTAACCATCAACAAACACGCCCAACCGAACATGCCTGCATTGGGAATACAAAGCAATTGTCCGGTTGCTGAAGGGGCTTGAAATACGACAGACACCCTCTAAAGAGATAGACGCCTTGCTATTCTTCAGTGGAATACAGGTTCGGAGGCAAGAAATGTCAAGTTCACTTAACTTACTATAACACTCCTTCTATAAATTCTACTTCTACATTTTCATCCTTCCTAAATCATGAGAAACACCTTAACACAGACGGATAAAAAATATCAAACTAATCAATTTTCTCGACTTGTCATTCCATAATTTCAGAACCACGGAAGAAGACATCTCCAAGATAATTGACACTATGGACATAGGACTCTATACCAGGACAACAGACAACATGCTATAAATGTTATCTCCATTTTTTCCCGAAGGTGTGGCACGTTACAGGCAATACCCGGAATACCTATCCAAAGTATTATCTAACTCTATATATACAGCACTATCAAAGGGGTACACAACCTGCCTCAGGAGGAGAAGGCAAGGAGAACACCAGGAGGCCACCAAGGGATCGACATCCGGTCGCGAAAGCGCGACAGCTGCCGGACGCGGAGAATCGACCACAGGGCCGCCCACTAGAAGCCGTGAGGTCTAAGACAGGGCATTTCCAGAGGCGAGACCCCTCAGCCCAGCTAGCGGAACAGCGCCCAGCTCACCCTTTCCAGCTTCCAGGCAATCCCGAGAAAAGTACCTGCCCCTTTATGGTGTTAATCTTTTCGCACCTATATTCTCCCTTTATCAGTCTACTGGAGTGCTATTGCTAACTCAATAAACTCAGTGAATTAGCAATTTAGTTATGTTAATTTAATTTAACTGCTCTACCTCTGACACGTCGCCCGTTGGTCAACGGGTCTACCCTCTAATATAGAGGGTGATATCCGGTGCGACTAAGGTTTGACGCACCCAATTGAGTCTCCAGTGACCCGCCCTGGGACGGAACCTAAGCTCGTAAATCGTTAAAAATTTTAAATATTTTTCTACACTTCACAGTGTATCTATGTTATATTAACGTATTAAGGAAACTATTTATTTAGTCTCTCGTTTATACAATTATAGAGAAAAGTTGATATTTATTTCAAATTGATTGGTTGATTGATTTGGTTTATTGTACTTGTCTTTTCTGTCACTTTGGCTAATCCCAGAGATGAGAATAAATAATGATATGATGAAGCTAGTGAAGGGACACTCACAAAAACATCCATGCTCAATTATTCCAAAATCTAGATTACATACATTAAAGTATGACAATCAGTTTTTGTCACCTACTTTTTTTTATCCTAGGTTTTCGTTATTTTATATTTTTCTGTAACTTCGTATCCTCGTGAAGCTTCGGTAGAAAAACACCACGTTTCTGAACCTTTTGTGTTTCTCTGCTTCTGTCGACTTTTCCCCTTTCGGTCGTAGGAGCTCGGAACCAACAATGTGCTGTGATAAATCTTTCACTGTTTTTGAGCGACTTTTGTGCATTTGGCGACGGAAAGTCAACTTGGGAGGCCAATTACTGAAGGAACATGTTACGTACCGGATGAGGGTAGAACTATTCTTTTCACCCCATTCTAACGCAACACGTGTGCCCCAAGAAGCTGGACCAGGCAAAAAATGGACGCTTGACCACCAACGTCGTAACTTCAGATTCCCGCGCCTGAAAGTCAGTCCGTTGTATTCGAAGTTTCAAGCTGTCTTTATATAGTGGCAGAACGAACAAACACATACAGTCTACCGCCAGTTTTCGAACCGACAACACCTCTGCGACAGTCGGAGTAAAGATTCGGGACTTTGTCTTTTTTCTACCGCGCCGTGTATTTTAACCTGCTTGAGTGAGTGACAGTGACTAGTTATACGAATACGCAGTGTTAATTAGTGACCTGTGCACTGGATTCGCGTTATTCGTTTTGTGACGAGGAACATTAATACCACTATGGCGGGCTAAAATCAAGAGAAGGAGGGCTATGGGTCTTCCTAGCCTGCATGAAGCCGACAACGCAGCAGATCACCGCTCAGCGTCGCGTCGCGACGCCACACCACACCACTAAAACGCCGCCACAAAAGCCACGAAAGCCACAAATGACGCCCACAGCCCGATTAGAAGCCATGAAATGATACCGCCGAAAGCCGCCAGTCGAGACGCCGACGCCCGACGAGAATTCTACGGAGAGAGAAAGAGAGAGAGAGAGAGAGAAATTGGAAGATGAAGCGACACCAGCCCACACTTAGATCTACCGTCTAGAAGAGAAGATTGAGATAATGAAGCGACACCTACTGCGTCTTGAGACGACGCCGACGTCCCGCGTGAGATTAGCAGCGAGAATCCACGAGTACCCCCGGTAAAGGAACTTCGCCCGTTTTTTCGCCGTCCCCCCACAGAGAGAGAGAGAGACGATGCGAAGCAATTAATCGCTCCATTACGAGGCCGACAAGATGATCGCCGTAATGTTGAAGCGTAAAAGGAAGGTGTGTCCCAGAAGATTGCGAAGTGCCGCTACAAAGAAGTAGCGTGGGGAAGTGTTAGTGTTGCAAAGAGGACCGCGGATCGACGTCCCGCCGCCGTTTAGAGGACTACGGTAAACGTCGCTGAAACGCCTAGAACGCCGAGATGGTATAGTATACTACTGTTAATTTTCTATATGTGTGAGTGATCATCTACCCAAGCCTCCAAAGATCGGCCGTCGGACGAAAAGATACCAGTATTTAAAATTAAAAGTCGCGAAGGTATTGATTATAATTATTTCTCGCCAGCATCATCAAAATTTCAAATCAATTGCTAATTCGGAAGATATATTCACAGCATACTGTTGTTTTTCCACGCTCTGCGTCGAACTGTTGAGTAATAATTTTTATTTATGTCACCTTATATGCTTTACTCAGTAAAATATTTGATTAAAAACAGCATAAATCGTGTATCTCTTGCATAGATCACCTCTCAAGTTTGCTAAGTGAGGAAGTAAATTAACTTCGTGCTATTTTTAATGTATTCATACAACAGTGTCTTCATTTTTATTCTGTAAACATGTGTGCCTTGCAGTTGATATCTAAGCCTAATGTTATTGAAGTTCCAAGGCGCATTAGTGATAATTCTACCACAATTATTTAAATGTCTAAATAAATTGCAAGAATAAAAAGTTTACGTGTCATGCCCGTTGGCAGAATGTATTGAGCACGCGCAGATGAAAGTTTAGTATCTTTAATTCTAAGCAAATTAACGTCTTCGGGCGCAGTTTAATATTCATAAGAAAAACTAAATATTGCATGGTGTCTAAAAAAGGGCCAATGTATTTATGTTAATGTAATTATTCCCCTGCGGTATGAGAGAGTGTGTGAATGCTTGAATGATAGTGAGGGGTTGTGTAATGTGTCTATTTTTTGTGTGTTATATAATATACATTATTGTTATATATGATTTGACTATGATTTGTGTTCATACAAATAGTATACTAATCCTCGTAACTGTTGGTATTTATATTTTAGTTCAACGTTAAGTCAGCAAAGCATTTCTGCTGGCTAACATCAATTATTATTATTATTGATTATTATTATTATTATTATTATTCAACGTCACTTTATGCACGAGTCGGCTATTCGTCGGGGGTAAAAACCGATCCGGTCACACGTACCCTGGAATCAAAACCGTTAGCTGGGCCCGACACCTAGGAAGGGGACCTCGGTCTCCGGACTAAGTGTCAACCTTAGGTCATGTACTAAAGGTCCCGGTGAGAATTTGGCATCCCGATCAGGGACCGGTCTATCTTTACCCTCGTCGAGGGAAGTCATTTTCATTTTTTTTAATTGATAGATAACGTGAAGACTTGTTCATTGTTTTGGTTAAACTTTTATTAAGTATTTTGTGTTTACGTGTATTCTTGCGGCGTTATTATTATTTTTTTGTGTCATTTAGTATTTTGTGTTTGCGTTATTCATTCTTGGCGCGAATTTTGATTAACGTAAAGGGCAATTAAGTAGGCGAATATCGGCAAGGGCGAATTTTCTAGGAATTATTTCATGCAAATTTAGTGGCAATTTTTTGTGTGTGCGCGTCGTTTTAATTTTCATTAGGCTTCTACAAGGTAGCAGGAAAGGACCCGTCGTGCCCTCCTCTCTGCATTTTTGATAGGTATTTGTTTGCGTTATTATTATTTTTTTTGTGTCATTTAGTATTTTGTGTTTGCGTTATTCATTCTTGGCGCGAATTTTGATTAACGTAAAGGGCAATTAAGTAGGCGAATATCGGCAAGGGCGAATTTTCTAGGAATTATTTCATGCAAATTTAGTGGCAATTTTTTGTGTGTGCGCGTCGTTTTAATTTTCATTAGGCTTCTACAAGGTAGCAGGAAAGGACCCGTCGTGCCCTCCTCTCTGCTTTTTTGATAGGTATTTGTTTGTGTTGTTTTTCTGTAGTGCGTTATATATTTTTTGAAGTGCAGACTTATCTTCTGACGACCTCAGGACATAGTGATTGTTTTTAAATATCTAATGAAATTGAGAAGCGAGAAAATTATTTATGGAAAGATGAGCGAAGCACGGAATTGTGTACTTTGCGGGATTGAAATCCCATTAGGTGAAATAGACTCGTTGAACGAAGCGCAGCCGCGCTGTAGTACTTGTGCTATTTCGTCAGGAACTCCAGGACACGGGGGCTTAGTGGTAAATACTGAATCCACGCCGCCTTTTCAAGACCTGAATCAGCTGACCCCTTCCCCCCCGGAAGAAGTCGCTCCGATGGGAAAAACAGATGATGCATTGAATAATGGCGCCGGCACCAACGACAGGATGTTCGAGATGATAAGACAGCTGATCCGGGCGGAGCATGCAGACACACAAAAGCGAATCGAACAACTTGAGACCCGATTCCAGGAAGTGGTGCGTATTTCGGTGGAACAAATAACTGATCGTCTTTCCACGCGCTTGCAAGACAGTGAGGAGAAACTCACCGCGGAAATCGCTCGCTTGGATTCCCGTGTTGATGACCAGGACCAGCAGTTGGCAACGCTGTCGCGACGGACAGATCAAACGGACCAGGATTTGGCAGTATTGAGACAATCGTCGGCTCAACTTGAGGCTACCTGTCACCAGAACTTCGAAGGTTTGAGAGAGCGCGTGGCGAAAACAATAGGCGAGGTTGATGACCATTCGCAAAGGATACAGGCCTTGGAAAGAAGAATGGTCAGTTTGGACCTTTCTCACCCTCAGCGACGAGAAGCGCCCACGGCTACGAGGACAAACCCAGGTACTTCGGCCACCAGCAATTATGAAGACCCTTCGACTGAACTGACAAGTAGCAATGAGCCAGCAGTAAATGAGAGTTTCCCCGGTTTACCCACTCGACCAGCGACCACCAGCTGCGGTCATTATTCGCCACCCACAATTGCGAGGCGAGCTATTTTTCCACTTGAATACAAGAACCATTTCAAAAGATTCAACGGGGCTGATCGGGTTTTACCGTCTGCATTTTTAGAACGGTTCGAAACTACCTCAGAGGAGCTGTCCTTAGGGAATAATGAAAAGATCCTGGTTTTGCGAGGCTTGATGGAAGATCGGGCGAAAAATTGGTTTCAAATGAATGAAAGGCATTTCACATCTTATGAAGCTTTCCGGGAGATGTTCCTGAGGCACTTCCAGCGGCCGATCCAAGTAGAACGGATGTTAATGACTCTGCGCAACGAGAGGTACAACCGAAACGCGGGAGTTACTTACGCCCAATATTTCTGGAAAGAATATAATGAATTCAAGGCGCTGCAGCCTCATATGACGGCTCCAGAAATAATCGCGGCGCTGATATATCATTTTCCTCAAGATGTCCGGCGTCACCTTAATGGCAGTTGTGTGTTCGACCCCGACTCGATGTCGCTGACGCTGGAGAACTTATACCAGTGCTCAGAAGAAGAAGAACGCGACAGGGCAGAGCGATGGAATAAGCGTCCCAGAGGAGAAGATGATCATCACGGCCGGAACCGACGCCAGCGAGTTCAGATGGTTCAGCGAGGACAGCACCACGATCCACGCGCCAATGATCAGAACTTTCATCCCTTACCACCTTCGCCACAGAGAGAACAGCGGCAGTACCAGAGAGGCAGACGTGGAGGAGGAAATATGCGTCGACCGCCGCACGGCGCAGTGCAGGGCAACCGCGACGATAAGTTTCAACTAGGTCAGGTACGTGATGGGTATTACCGACCCCACGGTCGATCAAGGAGCCCGCAGTCGGACCGAGGGACTGAAGAGCGAAATCAGGTGCAAACAAGAAGTGACTCTCCAACACCTGGCGTCTCCGGACTTCAGCGTTCGGGAGACCGCTCTTAGAGATTTCAAGTTTATGTTAATGGACTAGTTATATTTTTATATTTTACTCTTGTGTCATTATTGATTTTTATATGAGTATATTCCGATGTATTATTTTTTACGTCCTTTAAGGATTGTTTTATTGTGTATTTACTCGTAAAAGTATTTTCATGTATAGATCCATATACAGGGTGCTCATATAAGTAGTTCATATACAGGGTGTTTCAAAAAAAGTATTCATATACAGGGTGTTTTAAAAAAATATGTAACCTTCAAAAATCTCCCCAGCCGAGAGCGATTTTCAAGCCTACAATTTTTTTTGAAGTTAGGGGGGGCGAGATATGACAATCAGTTTTTGTCACCTACTTTTTTTATCCTAGGTTTTCGTTATTTTATATTTTTCTGTAACTTCGTATCCTCGTGAAGCTTCGGTAGAAAAACACCACGTTTCTGAACCTTTTGTGTTTCTCTGCTTCTGTCGACTTTTCCCCTTTCGGTCGTAGGAGCTCGGAACCAACAATGTGCTGTGATAAATCTTTCACTGTTTTTGAGCGACTTTTGTGCATTTGGCGACGGAAAGTCAACTTGGGAGGCCAATTACTGAAGGAACATGTTACGTACCGGATGAGGGTAGAACTATTCTTTTCACCCCATTCTAACGCAACACGTGTGCCCCAAGAAGCTGGACCAGGCAAAAAATGGACGCTTGACCACCAACGTCGTAACTTCAGATTCCCGCGCCTGAAAGTCAGTCCGTTGTATTCGAAGTTTCAAGCTGTCTTTATATAGTGGCAGAACGAACAAACACATACAGTCTACCGCCAGTTTTCGAACCGACAACACCTCTGCGACAGTCGGAGTAAAGATTCGGGACTTTGTCTTTTTTCTACCGCGCCGTGTATTTTAACCAGCTTGAGTGAGTGACAGTGACTAGTTATACGAATACGCAGTGTTAATTAGTGACCTGTGCACTGGATTCGCGTTATTCGTTTTGTGACGAGGAACATTAATACCACTATGGCGGGCTAAAATCAAGAGAAGGAGGGCTATGGGTCTTCCTAGCCTGCATGAAGCCGACAACGCAGCAGACGCCGACGCCCGACGAGAATTCTACGGAGAGAGAAAGAGAGAGAGAGAGAGAGAAATTGGAAGATGAAGCGACAGCAGCCCACACTTAGATCTACCGTCTAGAAGAGAAGATTGAGATAACGCCGACGTCCCGCGTGAGATTAGCAGCGAGAATCCACGAGTACCCCCGGTAAAGGAACTTCGCCCGTTTTTTCGCCGTCCCCCCACAGAGAGAGAGAGAGACGATGCGAAGCAATTAATCGCTCCATTACGAGGCCGACAAGATGATCGCCGTAATGTTGAAGCGTAAAAGGAAGGTGTGTCCCAGAAGATTGCGAAGTGCCGCTACAAAGAAGTAGCGTGGGGAAGTGTTAGTGTTGCAAAGAGGACCGCGGATCGACGTCCCGCCGCCGTTTAGAGGACTACGGTAAACGTCGCTGAAACGCCTAGAACGCCGAGATGGTATAGTATACTACTGTTAATTTTCTATATGTGTGAGTGATCATCTACCCAAGCCTCCAAAGATCGGCCGTCGGACGAAAAGATACCAGTATTTAAAATTAAAAGTCGCGAAGGTATTGATTATAATTATTTCTCGCCAGCATCATCAAAATTTCAAATCAATTGCTAATTCGGAAGATATATTCACAGCATACTGTTGTTTTTCCACGCTCTGCGTCGAACTGTTGAGTAATAATTTTTATTTATGTCACCTTATATGCTTTACTCAGTAAAATATTTGATTAAAAACAGCATAAATCGTGTATCTCTTGCATAGATCACCTCTCAAGTTTGCTAAGTGAGGAAGTAAATTAACTTCGTGCTATTTTTAATGTATTCATACAACAGTGTCTTCATTTTTATTCTGTAAACATGTGTGCCTTGCAGTTGATATCTAAGCCTAATGTTATTGAAGTTCCAAGGCGCATTAGTGATAATTCTACCACAATTATTTAAATGTCTAAATAAATTGCAAGAATAAAAAGTTTACGTGTCATGCCCGTTGGCAGAATGTATTGAGCACGCGCAGATGAAAGTTTAGTATCTTTAATTCTAAGCAAATTAACGTCTTCGGGCGCAGTTTAATATTCATAAGAAAAACTAAATATTGCATGGTGTCTAAAAAAGGGCCAATGTATTTATGTTAATGTAATTATTCCCCTGCGGTATGAGAGAGTGTGTGAATGCTTGAATGATAGTGAGGGGTTGTGTAATGTGTCTATTTTTTGTGTGTTATATAATATACATTATTGTTATATATGATTTGACTATGATTTGTGTTCATACAAATAGTATACTAATCCTCGTAACTGTTGGTATTTATATTTTAGTTCAACGTTAAGTCAGCAAAGCATTTCTGCTGGCTAACATCAATTATTATTATTATTATTGATTATTATTATTATTATTATTCAACGTCACTTTATGCACGAGTCGGCTATTCGTCGGGGGTAAAAACCGATCCGGTCACACGTACCCTGGAATCAAAACCGTTAGCTGGGCCCGACACCTAGGAAGGGGACCTCGGTCTCCGGACTAAGTGTCAACCTTAGGTCATGTACTAAAGGTCCCGGTGAGAATTTGGCATCCCGATCAGGGACCGGTCTATCTTTACCCTCGTCGAGGGAAGTCATTTTCATTTTTTTTAATTGATAGATAACGTGAAGACTTGTTCATTGTTTTGGTTAAACTTTTATTAAGTATTTTGTGTTTACGTGTATTCTTGCGGCGTTATTATTATTTTTTTGTGTCATTTAGTATTTTGTGTTTGCGTTATTCATTCTTGGCGCGAATTTTGATTAACGTAAAGGGCAATTAAGTAGGCGAATATCGGCAAGGGCGAATTTTCTAGGAATTATTTCATGCAAATTTAGTGGCAATTTTTTGTGTGTGCGCGTCGTTTTAATTTTCATTAGGCTTCTACAAGGTAGCAGGAAAGGACCCGTCGTGCCCTCCTCTCTGCATTTTTGATAGGTATTTGTTTGCGTTATTATTTTTTTTGTGTCATTTAGTATTTTGTGTTTGCGTTATTCATTCTTGGCGCGAATTTTGATTAACGTAAAGGGCAATTAAGTAGGCGAATATCGGCAAGGGCGAATTTTCTAGGAATTATTTCATGCAAATTTAGTGGCAATTTTTTGTGTGTGCGCGTCGTTTTAATTTTCATTAGGCTTCTACAAGGTAGCAGGAAAGGACCCGTCGTGCCCTCCTCTCTGCTTTTTTGATAGGTATTTGTTTGTGTTGTTTTTCTGTAGTGCGTTATATATTTTTTGAAGTGCAGACTTATTTTCTGACGACCTCAGGACATAGTGATTGTTTTTAAATATCTAATGAAATTGAGAAGCGAGAAAATTATTTATGGAAAGATGAGCGAAGCACGGAATTGTGTACTTTGCGGGATTGAAATCCCATTAGGTGAAATAGACTCGTTGAACGAAGCGCAGCCGCGCTGTAGTACTTGTGCTATTTCGTCAGGAACTCCAGGACACGGGGGCTTAGTGGTAAATACTGAATCCACGCCGCCTTTTCAAGACCTGAATCAGCTGACCCCTTCCCCCCCGGAAGAAGTCGCTCCGATGGGAAAAACAGATGATGCATTGAATAATGGCGCCGGCACCAACGACAGGATGTTCGAGATGATAAGACAGCTGATCCGGGCGGAGCATGCAGACACACAAAAGCGAATCGAACAACTTGAGACCCGATTCCAGGAAGTGGTGCGTATTTCGGTGGAACAAATAACTGATCGTCTTTCCACGCGCTTGCAAGACAGTGAGGAGAAACTCACCGCGGAAATCGCTCGCTTGGATTCCCGTGTTGATGACCAGGACCAGCAGTTGGCAACGCTGTCGCGACGGACAGATCAAACGGACCAGGATTTGGCAGTATTGAGACAATCGTCGGCTCAACTTGAGGCTACCTGTCACCAGAACTTCGAAGGTTTGAGAGAGCGCGTGGCGAAAACAATAGGCGAGGTTGATGACCATTCGCAAAGGATACAGGCCTTGGAAAGAAGAATGGTCAGTTTGGACCTTTCTCACCCTCAGCGACGAGAAGCGCCCACGGCTACGAGGACAAACCCAGATACTTCGGCCACCAGCAATTATGAAGACCCTTCGACTGAACTGACAAGTAGCAATGAGCCAGCAGTAAATGAGAGTTTCCCCGGTTTACCCACTCGACCAGCGACCACCAGCTGCGGTCATTATTCGCCACCCACAATTGCGAGGCGAGCTATTTTTCCACTTGAATACAAGAACCATTTCAAAAGATTCAACGGGGCTGATCGGGTTTTACCGTCTGCATTTTTAGAACGGTTCGAAACTACCTCAGAGGAGCTGTCCTTAGGGAATAATGAAAAGATCCTGGTTTTGCGAGGCTTGATGGAAGATCGGGCGAAAAATTGGTTTCAAATGAATGAAAGGCATTTCACATCTTATGAAGCTTTCCGGGAGATGTTCCTGAGGCACTTCCAGCGGCCGATCCAAGTAGAACGGATGTTAATGACTCTGCGCAACGAGAGGTACAACCGAAACGCGGGAGTTACTTACGCCCAATATTTCTGGAAAGAATATAATGAATTCAAGGCGCTGCAGCCTCATATGACGGCTCCAGAAATAATCGCGGCGCTGATATATCATTTTCCTCAAGATGTCCGGCGTCACCTTAATGGCAGTTGTGTGTTCGACCCCGACTCGATGTCGCTGACGCTGGAGAACTTATACCAGTGCTCAGAAGAAGAAGAACGCGACAGGGCAGAGCGATGGAATAAGCGTCCCAGAGGAGAAGATGATCATCACGGCCGGAACCGACGCCAGCGAGTTCAGATGGTTCAGCGAGGACAGCACCACGATCCACGCGCCAATGATCAGAACTTTCATCCCTTACCACCTTCGCCACAGAGAGAACAGCGGCAGTACCAGAGAGGCAGACGTGGAGGAGGAAATATGCGTCGACCGCCGCACGGCGCAGTGCAGGGCAACCGCGACGATAAGTTTCAACTAGGTCAGGTACGTGATGGGTATTACCGACCCCACGGTCGATCAAGGAGCCCGCAGTCGGACCGAGGGACTGAAGAGCGAAATCAGGTGCAAACAAGAAGTGACTCTCCAACACCTGGCGTCTCCGGACTTCAGCGTTCGGGAGACCGCTCTTAGAGATTTCAAGTTTATGTTAATGGACTAGTTATATTTTTATATTTTACTCTTGTGTCATTATTGATTTTTATATGAGTATATTCCGATGTATTATTTTTTACGTCCTTTAAGGATTGTTTTATTGTGTATTTACTCGTATAAGTATTTTCATGTATAGATCCATATACAGGGTGCTCATATAAGTAGTTCATATACAGGGTGTTTCAAAAAAAGTATTCATATACCGGGTGTTTTAAAAAAATATGTAACCTTCAAAAATCTCCCCAGCCGAGAGCGATTTTCAAGCCTACAATTTTTTTTGAAGTTAGGGGGGGCGAGATATGACAATCAGTTTTTGTCACCTACTTTTTTTTATCCTAGGTTTTCGTTATTTTATATTTTTCTGTAACTTCGTATCCTCGTGAAGCTTCGGTAGAAAAACACCACGTTTCTGAACCTTTTGTGTTTCTCTGCTTCTGTCGACTTTTCCCCTTTCGGTCGTAGGAGCTCGGAACCAACAATGTGCTGTGATAAATCTTTCACTGTTTTTGAGCGACTTTTGTGCATTTGGCGACGGAAAGTCAACTTGGGAGGCCAATTACTGAAGGAACATGTTACGTACCGGATGAGGGTAGAACTATTCTTTTCACCCCATTCTAACGCAACACGTGTGCCCCAAGAAGCTGGACCAGGCAAAAAATGGACGCTTGACCACCAACGTCGTAACTTCAGATTCCCGCGCCTGAAAGTCAGTCCGTTGTATTCGAAGTTTCAAGCTGTCTTTATATAGTGGCAGAACGAACAAACACATACAGTCTACCGCCAGTTTTCGAACCGACAACACCTCTGCGACAGTCGGAGTAAAGATTCGGGACTTTGTCTTTTTTCTACCGCGCCGTGTATTTTAACCAGCTTGAGTGAGTGACAGTGACTAGTTATACGAATACGCAGTGTTAATTAGTGACCTGTGCACTGGATTCGCGTTATTCGTTTTGTGACGAGGAACATTAATACCACTATGGCGGGCTAAAATCAAGAGAAGGAGGGCTATGGGTCTTCCTAGCCTGCATGAAGCCGACAACGCAGCAGACGCCGACGCCCGACGAGAATTCTACGGAGAGAGAAAGAGAGAGAGAGAGAGAGAAATTGGAAGATGAAGCGACAGCAGCCCACACTTAGATCTACCGTCTAGAAGAGAAGATTGAGATAACGCCGACGTCCCGCGTGAGATTAGCAGCGAGAATCCACGAGTACCCCCGGTAAAGGAACTTCGCCCGTTTTTTCGCCGTCCCCCCACAGAGAGAGAGAGAGACGATGCGAAGCAATTAATCGCTCCATTACGAGGCCGACAAGATGATCGCCGTAATGTTGAAGCGTAAAAGGAAGGTGTGTCCCAGAAGATTGCGAAGTGCCGCTACAAAGAAGTAGCGTGGGGAAGTGTTAGTGTTGCAAAGAGGACCGCGGATCGACGTCCCGCCGCCGTTTAGAGGACTACGGTAAACGTCGCTGAAACGCCTAGAACGCCGAGATGGTATAGTATACTACTGTTAATTTTCTATATGTGTGAGTGATCATCTACCCAAGCCTCCAAAGATCGGCCGTCGGACGAAAAGATACCAGTATTTAAAATTAAAAGTCGCGAAGGTATTGATTATAATTATTTCTCGCCAGCATCATCAAAATTTCAAATCAATTGCTAATTCGGAAGATATATTCACAGCATACTGTTGTTTTTCCACGCTCTGCGTCGAACTGTTGAGTAATAATTTTTATTTATGTCACCTTATATGCTTTACTCAGTAAAATATTTGATTAAAAACAGCATAAATCGTGTATCTCTTGCATAGATCACCTCTCAAGTTTGCTAAGTGAGGAAGTAAATTAACTTCGTGCTATTTTTAATGTATTCATACAACAGTGTCTTCATTCTAAGCAAATTAACGTCTTCGGGCGCAGTTTAATATTCATAAGAAAAACTAAATATTGCATGGTGTCTAAAAAAGGGCCAATGTATTTATGTTAATGTAATTATTCCCCTGCGGTATGAGAGAGTGTGTGAATGCTTGAATGATAGTGAGGGGTTGTGTAATGTGTCTATTTTTTGTGTGTTATATAATATACATTATTGTTATATATGATTTGACTATGATTTGTGTTCATACAAATAGTATACTAATCCTCGTAACTGTTGGTATTTATATTTTAGTTCAACGTTAAGTCAGCAAAGCATTTCTGCTGGCTAACATCAATTATTATTATTATTGATTATTATTATTATTATTATTCAACGTCACTTTATGCACGAGTCGGCTATTCGTCGGGGGTAAAAACCGATCCGGTCACACGTACCCTGGAATCAAAACCGTTAGCTGGGCCTGACACCTAGGAAGGGGACCTCGGTCTCCGGACTAAGTGTCAACCTTAGGTCATGTACTAAAGGTCCCGGTGAGAAAAGGGTAATGACACATAAGAATGTTCGAATGTGGGATGTAATATATTGAAAACAAAGTGATAAAGAAAGATAGGATAAAATCTAAACTAACTATCTAACTCAGTAGCATTCCTAAATCCGAAGGTTTATGGCTGCAGCAACACAAGCCTTTAATCTGTCTTCATCCTGGTCAAGATCAATCCAATCTTTTCCATCGTTACAGATTTAATTTGGCCCATCTCACTGTTATCCATCCTTCTTTGTCTTGGCCTTACTATAGGTCTCTTACCGTCAGGTTTCCCAACAAGAATCCTGTAAACTTTCCTATCACATTACCTGCCCATCGAAGTCATCTAGATTTATATTTTAATCATTTCTGGACATGAATACATATTATGTCGTTCTGAATTGTGTAACTTTTTCCACTCACTTGTCTCCTTATCCCTATCGAGTCCAAATATTTTTCTAAGTATTTCATTTTCAAATACCCTTCATTTATGATCTTCGTTTAATGTAATGGGCCAAGTTTCACATCCATATAATATTACAGGCAAAATTACTGTTTTGTATATTTTAACTTTCAGTTTCTTAGATGTTATACGAGAAGATGCACCTTTATGAAGGGAAAAGTAACACGCATTTTCTGAATGACGTCCGCTCTTTATTTCCTCGATAATGTAATTTTTCTCGTTTATTAGTTTACTCATAAGTATTTAAATTTGGAAACTGATTAAAACGAGTTGTTGTAGGATACATTCTAATGAATCTAATTCTTTACATCTAACATTAGATCAAACAAAGCTATTGTTCAGTGCATTTGGAGCACAGTCAGTTTCCTCCACTGTGTATTTCGAAGGTCAAGAGAAACATCTGGCATTGAGCTCGTCACGGCCAGACATGTATCAGACCGAAGTGAAAACGGAGGTTAAAATATGGCATAATCCATTGCTGACGATCAATGGAATTTTGTGTCTGGATATGCTTCAGCAATTTTTACTGCCGTTATTAGCTCTCTTGCAATCAACGGTTATGTGAAGGATTTGCTATACACAGAGTTCCTAGTCGTTGTATCGGTCTTTACGGACTGATTCCATGTCTGCCGATACCGGGATATAACGCCCTTAGTCTTTTTCTTCTGGGAGTAGGCCAAGGGTAGAGTTTAGACTGGCACTAAAAATTCTTGACCTCAAAGTACTTCATGTTCTGCTGTAAGACGCTGTTGATTCAATCATGCTCTAGATGTTGGAGAAAGAAATATTTTTTTTACTAGATATACTCGGTGCGTAAGAGGAACACGTCTAGAGCGTTACTAATTTCAAAAAATAAATTAATTAATAAAAAATGTACAAAGTATGATTAATATCTGTCAAATCATTTACTACGTTATGCGTTATTACAAAACGCTCAAATCTAACAGTCTATGTTTATAAGTTTCTGCCCATCGAATGTTGATGAACATTACTGATCTTGGCTTTGCTGGGAACTGAAATAAAAAGAATATGGTGAATGTTTTTCAGCAAGATGAACTTTATATATGCCGGACCCTGTTGCTGAGTGGTAGTCGACCTCCGTGGCGAAGTGGTTAGCAGAGAGCGCTACAACGCCAGGGGTTCTGGGTTCGAGTCCCGGGTAAGGCATGGGTATTTGCGTTCGTCCAGTTGATAAGAAACAAAGAAAAATGTAAGAATTGAAAAGTGTAAAAGTGAGAAAAAGAGTGAATGGCGGGCGATACCTCCGTGTAGGGGGCATTTCCTTTAAATATAAAAAAAAGTGGTTAGCACATCGCGCTGCGACGCCAAGGGTCCAGGGTTCGAATCCCGCTCGGGCTTGGTTGTTTGTGAATGTCCATTCACCAATTGCATCATTTCATCACTCATCCCCATCTTCGCAAATTAGCCAAGAGGCACAAAACGCGAAGTAAAATAAACTAAATCAATCAATCAATCAAATTATATATATATATATATAAGTAAGTATATATCGTGTCTCCTTGCGCACTCCGAGGTTTCTTTGCTTAAAACTGAACACTGCCACACATGTACGTAACTTAATGCATGGTGCAATAGTCCTTGGTAATAAAAGCGACAGTAATATCTAGCGAGCTGAACCTGTTAAGTCTGTTATTTGTTACTAAGTAGGACCATAGCACCTCGAAAAGCATACGATGTGTACAAACAATCAAGTCAGTGACGGATCGTAACCATACATTCTCCAAGGATCCCGGGTTCGAATCCCGCTCGGGCTTGGTTGTTTGTGAATGTTCCTTCATCAGTTTCATCATTTCCTCACTCATCCCCATCTTCGCAAATTACCCAAGAGGCACAAAACACGAAGTAAAATAAACTCAATCAATCAATCAACCATACATTCTCAATTATCTCTAACAAATTGCAACCCCAAGATTACTGAGACTTTCTTGCATCTATTATCGTGTACTTTTCACAGTTACAGTTTGCGCTCTTATTTCTGCTACACCACACACACATACACACACACACACACACACACACACATACATACATACATATATATATATATATACATTATACATATATATACATACGAACTGCTAAAAGTTATTTCTCCCTTCCAGGAATTCCAATAAGGGGAGCAAAGTAACTAATTCAGAAATCGCATTTCGTTTGTATGGCATTTCAGTCGGAAACTTTTCTAATTTCCTGAACATCTTACAGCACTGCTGCACCCAGAACAGCGTGAAAAGAGACGAACACGGGTTTATAACCAGATATCTTGCCAGGCCGTGTGTGTAAATCAGAGGCACAAATACTATTAAAGTTCGTAATATTCCTTGGGCAGCTAACTTTTTATGAACCCTGTACAGTTTGTTTGATGCGGAAGTGGGGAGAAGTGGAGACGGTGAGGTACGCCGCCATGTTTAATAAAAGCGAGAGTCGAGGAACGGTTTATGCGCTGTAAATCATGGCCTCGCCTTGATAAGAGCAAGAAAGCCAGATGTCGGAGGGTAGTAGCCCAAGATATCGGACGAAACGACCGAGTGAGGATGTCTCGAAAGCTCATTACGAAGTCTGTCGGCTTCTGTCATTATACGCAGCACTGAAAGGCTCAGCTCCGTAGAGAGATTTGCTTTTGGCCCGTGTATTGTTGAACCAAATGTTCTGGATAGGCAAGAATGGTATTTCCCTTTCAATACAGACTACACAGTTGATCGTAAGAAAAATGCTGATCTCTTATCCCTCCTTTTCCCTCGTCTTTATCCTGCAGCCATTACCATTCAGATCGAAGAATAGAAGAAATTACGAAATACTCACCGGCTTTAAAATTGCTCCTGTAAACTGGCCGCCATAGAAAATTATACTAAACTTTTGTCGCATGTGCCGACTTTAACGGACGGCATAGACGAAATAACAAGTCACTGAGTTTCAGAAGAGAATGTTAGTTTCAACTGTAAACCACCAGATTCATATTCCATTTGAATGTAAAATAAAGTCATTCTCGTATCTCAGAAAATAGCATTTCAAAGGGAAAAATGTAAGTAAATAATGTTTATTATTTTAACCCATGATCGGTCGCAGTTGAGTGTGGTGCTCACGCTTGCTTTTCAGGGATATTTCAACTGCATTTTAATTTTTTTAATTTTATTTTTTGTTTATTTCTAGTGATGTATTTATTATATCCCTTCTTCTCTGTTACATTTTTGTTTCAAAATGTTTATTTTTTCAAACAGCGAAATATACGTACATTGTATAAGTGAACAGCTATTGACGCTTACAAAAAGCGCGTGTTCCTCAAAGCTGCCTTGACGAACTCTGGGGCAGTTCCATCTGTGCTCCTCTAATCTGATATTATTTAAAATCACTTATACACTTTTCGTATATTCTATTATCACGAAAAAACATACAGGTACTTAAACTCGCTAGAAACAGCGTAGATGTATTGAGTAAATAATATACATATCAAAATAAATAAAATGTAACATAATTTGTCAAGGGTGGGCTCTGCGCTCACTCTGCCAACACTCCTTCGACAACTGTGTCCTCTCTCATAGTTCTGTCTACGTCATCTCATTAGAATCAAATTTAGATTATTCAATTCTGCGTTAATCTATGTTAACCATTTTGTTTTCGAGTACGTCTTACATTCTTTATAGTCGTATGAACCATAAAAGGGCCGGTTTTCGGAGTTTTACAAACGATCGCTCTTTTAGAAATTCTATAAATCAAAAACGTGTTGTCCGATGGTGATGAACTTGAGGACTACAAGTGGTAAACGTTGTAAGTGCCAAAAGCGAAAGTGTTGGGAAATCGCATCGTTTCGCACATCAGCCCATACGTACGTTCAAACTAGTGCCTTTTTACACGCCCCTTGAACTACTTAGAGGGCTACCAGCCACTTTTCACGTTCACCACATTATCAAGCATGGCACATTTCACAGTTTAACGTGGAAAACGGTGTTTGAATTATTTTGGCACTTACAGCGTTTACCAATTTTAGTCTTCAATTTTAGGGGTGTAAGGGGTACTCCTTTCACGTAGTGTACCCAATAGTCAACCTCACTTCCACGTAGTACACCCTGGACTGCAGACTAACGAGGCTCTGGCGACTGGCCCCATGGTCAGTATAATTTTGTTTGTGTTGTCCTGTGTTTTGTCCTTATTTGTGCTGAGTGCTCCTTTACAGCCTCAGCTTTTAACGAAAGTCAGAAGATTTTAATATTTTATGATTTTTGTTCTGCAACGTTAGAGTTGTTCTGTGTAACGATAAGGGGCTGGACCCCGTATAATGTGACGGGTGCAAAATAGCCTTAGTGCTGACGCACCCAAAATTTTGAATTCAAATCAAATTAGTCTTCAATTTTAGTACGATGCAGAGAGAAAAGTTTTAAACTCAAATCCTTATTTTCAAATTTTTAAAATTTGTCAAAAAATCGTCATTATCAATTTTGCGAAACAACTTTTTCTTAGTATCGGGTAGTCCTACAAATACAATATTGGTCTTGTTTTGAAGCCCTTTTAAAAATATGATAATGAAGATTTATGTTTAAAACCATTCTGCCTGCACCATAAAAATTTCATCACGTTCGGAAAACCCGTTTTGATTTATAGAATTTCAAAAAGAGCGATCGTTTGCAAAACTAAAAAAAACCGGCCCCCCTTTTTGTTCTCACGACGATAAAATATACAGTATATGGCATACTCGAAAAAAAATTGTTAGCGTACATTAACGCAGAATTGAATAATGTAAATTTAAATGTAACTTATATTTCTGTAGGTCTACTGGTTATATTTTAATTTGAGTCCAAAATCAAGTATCTATAATTTTTAATCCAACAGTAGACCTAATCACTACATGAACGAAAAAATAAAGACTTGTACCTGTAACTATCAGAGTAGAGTTTAGTAAGTCATAATGCAAAGAAAACGTTACGAAGTGATCAATAGTTTTAGATACCTCATCTTCCTGCAGCTTCAATACTTGCAATGCAAGGCTTGGAAGATGCGTCGCTCGACCCCTTTCCAATCGATATATTTCTAAAGGCTTGAAGGGTAATAAAGACGACAGCGTTTCTCCTGATCACATTACGACGCTCTAGTGCCGAAATTGGTAACGTGTTTAGCCTATGTTCGTCACTTTCTGCCTCCACTTCAAGGATTTTTTCTACATTTCCTCTTCTTGTATGTGCTCAAGTTGGCAGTAAAGTCTTTAACTTCTTCCTTTTTTAAATTCAGGAATTATAACTAATACGTAAAATTGTGGACAAGTTGTTTTCTACACATTTCATATTTTATAAAAAATAAAGATACATTTTTCTATTGTACGAGTTTCTGAAATTGGTCTGTTATAACAATAGCATTCCTCTCTCTCTCTAATTATGTACGTCATTGGCATAAATATGTGAGAAGTGTTGCCATTTAATTTATGACGACTCCTTAGTGTTATTGACTAAAGTGAGTCTCTGATCAATCTTAAATGTAGCCAACTCACTAGGAAATAAATGCTTCGTTTATTATGGGAATGTTAAGCTAATTCAATATTAAACCATTTTTATAATATAGTTCCCGCCTCAGTTATTGATAAAATTTGCTCAATAGCTAGCACGTTGCGACGCCAATGCCAAAGTGTGTTGCTAACATATACTTAATACTACAATCATATGTGCAAATCATTCAAGCTTGTTATTACTTAAAACAAATTAACAGACGATATATGGTGCTACACAAAACAATACTTCCTAAAATAGATTCACAAATAAAACAGTATTTTATATTTTAAAGAAGATTATATAAGTCACAAATTATAAGGTTTATACTCATTGCATGGCCATGCCTACGTGTAATTTAACAATAATATTACAGCAGGTATTGATACATTTTATTTCGCATAATTGGTGAATAAATATGCTTTTGTTCTGTCATGAGTATGTCACAAAGGTACCAATATTTGAAGATTTATAAATATTGTTATTACACTTAGATGGCAATATTTGTTGTTTCCAAAAATCTATCTTCTTAACTTGCTCCGTTAAGCAAAGTTACTGATGAAAGTTTTTCAATAATATGTCCCAAGAAGATTACAACCTCCCTTACCTCAAGCTGCATTTAATAAATACTTATCTGTCGGGTTTCTTAAATATAAAGATCACTCATACAGCACTCCTGTTTTGAAGATTCCAGATTATGAAAATGATTTCACTTTTGTTCATGAACTAATCTATGGGCAAGCAAAGATGTTGGTTTAATGTGGGGGTACTTATTTTCCTTTATACCACAGTTACATGGTTATGAATGGATGCAAAAAAAAAAAAAAAACAATCTCAAACTTGTAGCTAATAGAAATGGTGGCCAATCCAAGATGGCGGATGTTGACATTTGAAAAAATTAATATATCTCTGAAACCAACGACCCGGTCTCAACGAACTTTTTTTAAATGAAAGCTTAATATATGTTCTATATTTAATGTTATCTTTAGCGTTTCGATAGGAGCAACCGTTAAGTAGTTAATCACGGATTAGTAAAAAAATGGTATTTTTTACTAGTCATTTTATATTTATCATTAATTTATTAATAATCTAGGCATCTGAGAAGGAAATGTTCAAAACGAACATTGTAGCGTAAATGCTTATCTTTAATTTGACATATTACAGTTCTTGGTTTTCATCGTTGAATTCATATAAAACAAATGAATTATTTAATGTGGCCATGGAATTCTTCTAGCAGCACGTGTACTTAGTCCTATTTAATTACACGTATTGTAACTGGTATTGACTATTGAATAGTATATTATTGTTATATACATACAATCACATGTAATAATAATCATAATAGCCTAATTGATATTGTTATTATTATTATTAATAATAATAATAGTTGTTTTTGTTGTTGTAGTATTAAGTAGCCATTAATTTTGTTTCATTGTTACCCATGTTCATGGAAGAATGTTATTGATTGATTGACATTAACATTTTGTATATGTCAGCACTTAGGCCATTTTCACCCGTCATATTATATGAGGCCAAGCCCCTTACAATGTATAAAAAATCACCATGCATGTCTCTAAAATCTCCTTATCCACGGTAAAAACCGAGGCGGTACTGGAGCACTCAGCACATATATTCATATGAGCAATACACAGGAGACCATACATACAACCATACAAAGGTAGCCTCCCCGATGGCTTAGTGTAACGTCGTCGCCTTGTGATGAACGGGACCCGGGTTCCATACCCTGTGAAGGCACAAAGTGGTTCGAATCCCACTTCAAACTGTAGGTCCATTCCGGATTTTCCTATCTGTGCATAAAGTGTACTTAAAAAGAAAATCTCAAATCAAACAACACTACAAAGGATTGTGCTGGCCGTAAGTTCAGACGCCAGAGCCTCGTTGGTCTCCAAGACTGCAGTTGCTGAGGTGAAGTACGTGGAAATGAGGTTAACATTTGGGAGTGTTCAGAAGAACATCATAACATACGTGTATACTCGTTATTAGTTATTACAGCCGAAATGTCTGCTTTAAAGAAAGTGAAAATCTGTAAAAAACAGAAGACGGACCAGACAAGTTATATTATATGTGGGGGAAATACATTCACCAAAAGACATAGACAGTTTTGTACAGTGCTGCCGTGAAGCAGAAATTTTGATTGAGAATAAAGATGCAAGATTTATCCGCTGAAAAATGCCATCGCATGTGTCGAGCCACTTTGACTAATATCAAGTCCTTAAGAAGACTAGAAGCAGATGGTTCGTCCTGTCTGAATGTCCTTTGCTCATGAAAGCATGAGGAGAAACCCTTGGAATGGGCACATACAGGTGGACACATCGTATACATACATCAAGAATTGTGTTTCATGTGACAAACAAGGAGCATTCTTGTATCTGACAATGTACACCATACAGAGAAAACATTAAGTGAGTCTGGCACTTCCTATCGTGTCAATGTTATGATATGATATGATTTATTTTCATCAATGAACTACAATTTTGTACAAGTAGGTACATCAGTAGTATAGGACATGTCAAATAGAAGTACATGAGATTAAAGTTTGGTAATTTTAACATAAGATACACACATGCAAGTATATTGGAGTATTTTAACCCTTGCAATTATACTTGACAATTTCAGTTTGATGTGCAACATCAAGCTCTACATGTATGGTAACTAGCCATACCTTTTAACATTTATTCTGGTTACACATACACAAGACCTTGAGTACTTCACACTCTGTCCAATAGATATGTCTGTAGCCTATGCATTCAAAAGATGAGTGTTGCCTCTGTATATTCTTATATGCTGTAAAATAAATGTTTAATTAGCATGGTTTTGATTTTATTTTTACACCTTTCCACTTTTGGTTCATGTCTTTACTCTCTGAGCAACTTGTTCTACAGGTCAACTGCTGAGTTTTTAGGTCTCTTCTTGTAAAGAATAGGACGGCATGGAATGTCTTCATTTGAATTTTATCTTTATTTCTCGTGTTCAGGCTATGGATATCTTCATTGGATTCGAAAGTACTAATAGTTTGTTTGATGTATACTAGGCATTCATAGATATACAAACGGGGTAATGTCAGGAAGCGGAAGTTACGGAAGAGATTATTGCACTAATATTTCCCATTCACCCCTGCCACAATTCGAAGTGCTCTTGTTTGAAATTTAAAGAGTATCGAGCTATGTGTATTGTGTCCCCTGCTCATGATTCCATACCTTATTACTGATTCAAAGTTTGCTACATAGCAATTATATAATTATTTCCAAAAAATGTCGTCTACTTGCCACAAAGGTATCCGGAGAAAGCAAGGAAGTATTGCAATGTAAGTTTCGTGTACGCAAGATTACATATTTTGAAAACATTGTGGGCAATTGTTCTATACACAACGCTGTATCTATTTCTGAAACTTTAGTGTAGTTACATTTCTAGCTTAGATGATTTAAAATTGCAACTACATAAAAGCTTCCAGGCAATCTTGCTAGGAAGTTTGACTACGTAATTCATGTAAAGCTCGTGAGATGATGGGGTTTCTATACACCTCTCGCATCTTCCTTTATGTGTTTAGCAGATCCATGAATAGGGTTCCCCCTACCTTAGCCAAAATGTGCTCTTCTAATCAGTGCTCAAAGTTAGGGGGGATGCTTGAGAATGGTATCCTCAAAGCTAATTCGCAAATCATCTCCCCAGTTACCTCACTCTATAGAAACATCCCCTCAGATAACTCCAAGTCTCGACCAAACACCCCCTCAGCTAACTCCAAGTCTCGACCAAACATCCCCTCAGCTAACACTTTTCCATTTCAAGAGCTGCTTCTAATATCATTTACGTCCTCAGATAGTTTACAAGTAGCATATCCTAAGTCAGATTACCTATCGTACCGTCAATGCTGGAATACATTGGGAGGAACCAAATTCTATGTACAAGCTATAACTGAAACTTTTCTCGGCAGACTCTTATATTTAATAATCATCATCCTTAATTGTTTTGAAAGGAAGTAACTTTGAGATACAACCCTCGAATTTCTCGGATAAAATATATACCATAGGTTTTACATGCCGATTTTTTTGCTTAACTATTTTCACCAAAATTTCCAGGTTTATCTGATGTGAATTTGGTTTAGGCAAAGTAATAAGATTTATAACATTCTTCTGTAGCTAAGATCTCCCTCCCTTAATTTGATTGCGATGATTTTTCCACTCTTCTCTAAATTGCAGTCACACGCAGATTTTATAAATTCCCAGCTCAGAAACCTGAGTAAGTGTTTCCCTTCATCTTCACATTCTCTTGCATTTCCTTTCTTTGCACACGAAACACAATTCTTGATGTATGTATACGATGTGTACATCTGTGAGTGCCCGTTTCAAGGGTTTCTCCTCATGAGCAAGGACATTCAGACAGGACGAACCATCTGCTTCTAGTCTTTTTAAGGACTTGATATTAGTCAAAGTGGCTCGACACATGCGATGGCATTTTTCAGCGGATAAATCTTGCATCTTTATTCTCAATCAAAATTTCTGCTTCACGGCAGCACTGTACAAAACTGTCTATGTCTTTTGGTGAATGTATTTCCCCCACATATAATATAACTTGTCTGGTCCGTCTTCTGTTTTTTACAGATTTTCACTTTCTTTAAAGCAGACATTTCGGCTGTAATAACTAATAACGAGTATACACGTATGTTATGATGTTCTTCTGAACACTCCCAAATGTTAACCTCATTTCCACGTACTTCACCTCAGCAACTGCAGTCTTGGAGACCAACGAGGCTCTGGCGTCTGAACTTACGGCCAGCACAATCCTTTGTAGTGTTGTTTGATTTGAGATTTTCTTTTTAAGTACATTTTATGCACAGATAGGAAAATCCGGAATGGACCTACAGTTTGAAGTGGGATTCGAACCACTTTGTGCCTTCACAGGGTATGGAACCCGGGTCCCGTTCATCACAAGGCGACGACGTTACACTAAGCCATCGGGGAGGCTACCTTTGTATGGTTATATGTATGGTCTCCTGTGTATTGCTCATATGAATATATGTGCTGAGTGCTCCAGTACCGCCTCGGTTTTTACCGTGGATAAGGAGATTTTAGAGACATGCATGGTGATTTTTTATACATTGTAAGGGGCTTGGCCTCATATAATATGACGGGTGAAAATGGCCTAAGTGCTGACATATACAAAATGTTAATGTCAATCAATCAATAACATTCTTCCATGAACATGGGTAACAATGAAACAAAATTAATGGCTACTTAATACTACAACAACAAAAACAACTATTATTATTATTAATAATAATAATCACAATATCAATTAGGCTATTATGATTATTATTACATGTGATTGTATGTATATAACAATATTATACTATTCAATAGTCAATACCAGTTACAATACGTGTAATTAAATAGGACTAAGTACACGTGCTGCTAGAAGAATTCAATGCACACACTACATAATTCATTTGTTTTATTTGAGTTCTAAGATAAAAAAAACAAGTGTAATATGTCAAATTAAAGATAAGCATTTACGCTAAAATGTTTGTTTGGAACATTTTCTTCTCAGATGACTAGATTATTAATAAATTAATGATAAATAAAAAATGAATAGTAAAAAATACGATTTTTTTACTAATCCTTGATTAACTACTTAACGGTTGCTCCATTCGAAAAACTAAAGATAACATTAAATATAGAACATATATTAAGCTCTCATTTGAAAAACGTTCGATGTTGCCTGGTGCAAATTCTCAGAAATGTGGCAGTAAAAATTGTACTGCGAAGCATTTTTGAGGAAAAGCGGACAAACAACATTTTCTGAATGTAATTGATGTGCTGATTCCGAATATTTTGTTTGCCACTCTCGATTTTGATCTTATGTGCTTCAAATTGCTAAAAACCAAATGGCGGCAATACGAAATGAGCTCCAAATAACTTTTGAAGGAGCAGAAACAAAATAGTGATCTTGGTGTCAAACATTATGTTTTTGGGCATGCGGAATCCAAATATTATATTTTGTAATCTGAAATTTTAAGCTATGTGCTCCAAATCGCTAAAAAACAAAATGGCGGCCATACGAAATGAACTCCAAATAACTTTTCAAGGAGCAGAAAGAAAATAGTGATCTTGGTGTCAAACATTATGTTTTTGGGTATGCTGAAACCAAATATTATGTTTTGTAATCTGAAATTTTAAGCTATTTACTCCAAATCGCTAACAAACCAAATGGCGGCAATACGAAATAAGGTCCTAATAACTTTTGAAGGAGCAGAAAGAAAATAGTGATGTTGTTGTCAAACATTATGTTTTTTAGCTTGCTGAATCCTAATAGCCTATTATGTTTTCTAATCTGAAATTTTAAGCTATGTGCTCCAAATTGCTAAAAAACAAAATGGCGGCCATACGAAATTAACTCCAAATAACTTTTGAAGGAGCAGAAAGAAAATAGTGATCTTGGTGTCAAACATTATGTTTTTGGGTATGCTTAATCCAAATATTATGTTATCTAATCTGACATTTTTGAAAATTATTGTAGTTTTTTTTTTCTTTTTCAAATATAAGAACCACAAGAATGAGGCACCTAAAAGTACCACCTGAAATAGCGAAGAAATCAGAAACAGTAGCGATGTGAGGTTTGCGGGAAACAATAATATCAAATGGGGCTCGTAAATCGGAGGTATGGGGTGGGTCGAAAAATATCGACAAATGGGGCATCTGGAGCAAAGACATATTTTTTTAAATGGAACGATATACAATAACATGCATAATATAAAAGAGCACACGCAGAGAAACACAACGCCGTTGGTCTCATGCATCTACTGCACATAGGAACGAAGATATGGCCACGGTATATATATTTTTCTTTTTTTACTTTATTTCAGAATGATAAAAACATAGAACCATGGATCCACTTATAAATTTGAAAAGACCTGCACCTGTGAGCCATCATCTTAAGATGTTTCTTATCAGTTCCTCCAGAACATTGCCACAAACAAAGGATTTAGCTACTTCAGATACTCAAGATACTCTCCTCAAAGCTGAAACACTGGGTCAGGTAAAGCTAGAACCTTCGTGAAGGAAAGGATGATGGCCCCTGGTAAAAATCACACACAAGTCAAGTTAAGTGATCTACATAAGTCAAATGCAAGGACCTTTAAGTCCCTCTATGATGTTAAATTGGTAGTAAGTGGCAAGGAAACCATTTTGAAAACTGACAGGAATATTCTCCAGCGCCTCGTAACTGCCTATGTGGCAGGTCGTAATGTGGATCTAAATCGCATGTTGTGTCATGAACTAATGCCAATTCCAATCTCCCTTGCCAACACAAACGGAAGTCTGAGAACAGGAAACAAAGCCATTCTAGCGGATGTGATGACCAAGGATGTAATTTGTTCACCCACTATATCAATTCCGTCTGCGCCATGCCTTATAATAGATGGTCAAGCATTAGTTGTTGCACTTGGAAAGCCTGCAGGGGTTTCTAAACTTTGGTCAACTGGCAGATATATTTCTTAACCTTGTTATTTCTACGGGAAGAAGCTTTAAGAGGATTGATGTCACCTTTGATCGGTATAACGCAACTTCAATCAAGGCTGGAACAAGGGATGGGCGCTTGAAACATGCTCATTTAGTAAGGACAGTAATAGAAAATGGATCCATGCCAATCCCCAACAAATTCAGTGACTTTCTTGCTAACTCAGAGAATAAAAAAGATTTCACCTGTTTTCTCTCTAATCATTAGATCGACAATGCTCCTGCAGACAAAATATATATTTGTGGTTTGCAGTGGATTTCACAAGGAGGATGACGTAAGGACAGACAATCGTGATTTGTTTATTGAAGGATTGCAGGGAAACCACGAAGAGGCGGACACGCGCATTGTACTTCACTGTCTTCATTCTGGTGCTGATAACATTGTTGTCTCAGCACGTGATGCAGATGTATTAGTGCAACTGGTAGCGTTATTTCATAAGATTAGATGTACGAAATTGTGGTTGCGAGCAGGAACATAAAAAATAAAGAAAATACATTCCAGTACATGAAGTCAGGCAGAAGCTTTCATTTACGTATCCTGTCTTCGAAACTCTCATCCCATTCCACGCCATAACAGGATGCGACACAGTATCCTACATTACTGGGATCAGTAAGAAGACAGTATGGAAAATATTTAACACTAATAATAATGATCTACTAAATCTTGGTGTTGACGAATTGAAACAAGAAACAGCATACAAGGCAGAGAAGTTCATATGCAAGATGTATGGTGTACCGGAGGTAAGCAGCTGATGAAGCCAGAGTAAAGCTGCTCAACAAAGGAAAAACACCACAAGCACTGCCCCCCCCCCCCCCCCACTACCGATGCTCTACGGTTACAAGTACGTACAATGGGCCCACTATCAAGCCATGGTGTGGAGGCAGTCGGCCATACCAAAACCTGTGTTACCACCACCTACTATCTTGGGATGAAAAATGGTTGATGGACAGCTCGTTCCAAAACGTCACTCGCTGACACCAATTTCACAATCCTGCTAACATTGTCACCTGTGGATGTTTGGGTGGTTGTATATCCGCTACATGTATGTACTGCAGCTTGCAAATGTGCAGATACTGGCACTAAGGAGTGCATGAATATCCGTGACTAGAAAACTGTTATACTATTTTTGTAGGCAAAATCAGGTTGAATAAGGATAACGTGCGGATTTATCATACACTGGTGCTGTTAATATTTCAATATGATCTTATGCTTTGAATAATATTATTATTTTGCATCTTTTTTTAGCAATGTTCTATACTTTTTTCTGTATTAAAAACCTACTGTTACACTGTTTTATTCCTAGTTCAAAAGTATGGATACAAAACATTGCATGGATGAACGTAGCTGCCATTTTGTTTTTTTAGAGATTTGGAACAAACAGCTTAAAATTTCAGATTAGAAAACATAATATTTGGATTCAGCATACTCAAAAACATAATGTTTGACACCAAGATCACTATTTTGTTTCTGCTCTTTCAAACGTTAATAGGAACTCATTTCGTATGGTCGCCATTTTGTTTTTTAGCGATTTGGAGCATATAACACCAAAATCGAGAGCGGCAAACAAAGTATTCGTAATCAGCACATCAAGTACATTCAGAAAATGTTGTTTGCCCGTTTATGCTCAAAAATGCTTCCTACAGTCAGAATTTTCGAAAATTGTCCCAGTCTATTGAGATCGGACCGTTGGTTTTAGAGATATAGTCATTTTTTCAAATGTCAACATCCGCCATCTTGGATTGGCCGCCATTTCTATTAGCTACCACTTTGATATGGCAATCATGGTTTTTTGGCATCCATTCATAACCATGTAACTGTGGTATAAAGGAAAGTTAGTACCCCGAAATTATACCGAATTCTTGATTTTGTCGACTTGGCCCATAGACTAAACCACTATTTCCATTTTGGTCCATTATTTAACCTATAATAAGTTTTGACTTATGTCAGCCAAATTTATGAATTTGTGGCTCCGACGCTTCTCTGCGCGTCCTTTTTCGCGGCCATTTTCTCTGTCCAGCCTCGGTCCGGGTATCCATCACATCACCTTCAAGTTTCGATATGGACACACAGACCAGTGAATGAATACTCTATTGTACACCATAAATGTACTTTTTTTACATAAACTGATGTATACTTATTTTACGTGGACAATTATGTAATAAAATTATGTTTTATATAATTTAAAGATATTTCTCTATTATCTACTAACCTAAAATAGAATATCTTGTATGCTTATTGTCCTTATGTTGTTGCAATATTTCCGATTTTTGAGTGTTGCCACAATCTGTAAGCACAATTTCCATTTGCAAGGTGTAAAATTTCCCCTTTTCGCCCATTTTTCCCTTCATCTAAAGAATTATTATTATTATTATTAATATTAATAATAATAATTAAATATTATCGTTGACCCATGTTTGTATCTATAAATTGTTTAACTTTTAAATACTACGACGCCAAGGGTCCCGGGTTCAAATTCCTGCCTGGGCATGGCTGTTTGTGAGTGTCCATTCATAAATTTCATCACCCATCCTCATCTTCGCAATTAGCCAAAAGTGGCAGAAAAGCGAAGTAAAATAAACCAAATCAATAAACAATAAAATCAATAACTTTTAAATGATTTTCCGGAAGATTTAGATTTTATTGCTAAACCAAGCCATTTTTTTCGTTTTGAGATGAAAGCTAAAATTATGTTAAAGTTGGCACCTGAAGATTTTTATCGGTAAAAAGCAAAACACACAAACAGAGATTGGATTTAGGGAGGCAAATGTCCCTTGTCTTCACCACACTATCAGAAGAAAATGAAAAAAATATTCTACACAAAATGATGTTCTAATAGCACAGACAAATTTGTCTGTGGTTCTAGCAAGGCGCAGATATGAAGAGTATGTGTCGAAAATCACATTTTTGCCTCAGCAAATATTCCATTCTGGTAAATTTTACATATTAGGTGGAAACTTCTAAAACACAGCAAGTTTTTTATTAAAATTTAATCCATTGAATCTGAGAAGTATTGTTGGTCACTTCTTGCCAATCCACGACGTTTTCTAATATATTCTGGAGTTGCAGATCGTTTCCTTTACTTCCCTCGTTCTTCCATCGTCCAAGACGGCCACAGCCTTCCACCAAACACTCGCACACGACGAATAACCCAGTGTCCATTGAGGACTGAAGTAAGATAATTTGCGACAAAGAGAACTTGATGGTTTGCACGTGTAGTGTTTGAGAACCGCGGAAAGCTTTACGTAAACAATACCCTCGGACTCCCACTCCGAAAGCCGGGACATAAGGGTGAATTCCACCCTTCGTCTCAGAACAAATTATACGACAAAATAAAAAAAATAAAAAAGTTCTCATTTTCAAAACTGGAATCTCATAATGTTTAATATAATTAATGTTGAGTTTGTGTTAAAATTTTCCTGAAAATTCGCTATTGTTCATCGAATTTCCCTTTTCCCTTTTCACTTAAAATTAGCTCCAAATTTGCCTTCATGTGACAACACTGGTCGCAAACTAACGAGTCACACCCACGCTGGAGTGGGTATTCGCAGTTCATACGGGACTTTAAGAGGGCAGACGGTACGCTACGCAGCCATGTTTGTTCTTGGCACAGCGCAAAGGCAATCATTTGATAATAACTGAGGAGACGGTTCAGAATCCCCAATGAAACCTACATAGTAGATTCAGCGTTAAAAACCACGTGTTTGATATGATTATTTCAAACTCAGATCCAGTACAAAATACATTATAAGCGTAAGTAGCAGGATACACAAAGGACCCAGAAGAATCACCATTTTCAAGGTTGGCGAAACGGTAGTGAGGGTCTTATATTCGATTCCCACTTCAGGCAACTTTATTTTCAAAACTTCTTTTAATGTCTCGTTGCATTTCTATAGTTAATTAGAACATATTGGTAAATTGAATAAAAGAAAATGTAACTGATTTACTATTCTTATGAATTCGATTATATTTCGTTAAAACTATCCTCTTAGCAATGGCTTAAAAAGATTGTGTGGTTGTAAGACCAACAAATCGAGAACATTTATTATATGGAGGTTTAATTACGAATTTGCCGACATTAGTGGCGAAGTGGCTACCACAGCGTGCTACGATGCTAGGGATTCCAGGTTTGAATCCCGTCCTGGGCGTAGGTGTTTCTGAGTGTCACTTCATGAGTTACCATATCATCACTCATCCTCATCGTCGCGATTAGCCAAAAGTGGCTAAATGAAAAGTCAAAATAAATTGCGTATTTGTGAAAGAAGAAATATTACTTTTTTGTGTTTTTTTATACGAATATGTATAAATTGTGACGACTTTGAAGTATTTATTACAAAATGTAAAAGGGGAATATTTTGTTTCGTAGGTTTGAAGGTTGTCAGTAATTCGATAAATATTAAGTATCCTGGATGTTGAGTTGTCTTGTTTAAAATCACAAGATAAAAGAGACTCTGAATTGGTCTCTAATAAACAGGAAGTTAGAGTTGAAATTTCACTTGGTTTAGGACCACGCTTTAACCCTAGTAGAGACTTGTCCTGTTAAATTTGAATCCTACCATAACAACTTGAATGTTAAATGAGAAAAGGAGTCGAGCCATACTACGATCCAACTTTTAGGAAATTCATTTTCTGATATGGATAAGAGCTTTTAAATGGGCATGAAACTATTTAGTACAGGCTAAGAATTCTTCGTATGCTTCATGTAATTGTAACACCACCGACGTATCCAATTATATCTGACCTAGATTTGTCGTTAACTATTAAAACATGGTTACCAGTACTACACTATGTTCCCTGTTGTTTAAAATCAATAAAACTATCAAAAGGGAAGTCACTCGACACTGGTTCACATTTAACGTATTTGAGATTTCTTATGAGCTGCCTTTTCATGCACTGACATTGATAATTCGAACAATGTATTATCAGTTTTAACAATATTTGCCTGTAACAGATTCGCAATGTTTATAATAAGTATTCCTGTATTCCCTGCTCGCCCCTGCATCCGACGCCCGTGCTTGCAGTGCAGTAGACATCGACGGTAATTGGCTGCCCGCCCGCTGTTGACCCACGCTGGATACTGATGGACACGTTCACGACAACAGCTGCGCAGGGTGGGAGTGGGCGGGTATTTCTTCCCATTGCACAGTGGGCCAGAATTCTGAAAATGGGGACAATAATCTGAATTGGTGAATAGAAATACTTAACGTTCTCAATATTTCTAATAAAATAATATAATACATAAAATACATTAAATGATTCAAATTCTGTAGTTATTCTCATGATAGCAGTGCAAAATAATAAAGTTGCATGTGTACAAAGAACGCCCTGTGCTCATGTATTGAGAAAAGCTGCAGTTTGTTATATCACATAAAATCAGTTAAATCCTGTGCTTCTTGACAGGAAAACACTACCAAATGTAAATTCGGTGGTCCAATTAGTAGAGCATCTGATTGCGATGATTTTCACCTACCTTACACTACGAAATAAATTTTACCAAAGTACATCGTGTTCATATACTGATTGAGATAAACCTTAACCTTCACTTTCATTGTTAGTAGTAAATAGATTTTCAATTGGTCAGGCAGATTGTTGGGGTTCATCTGATACACTGTGATGTCGAACAAGCGAGTGACATCTTCTTATGGCGTGCGTCATTTCTTAGTAGGCAAAGGCCGAAGGCTTGATGTTAGTGGATCAGACGAGATAAGCAAATGATGCATAAGATCTTCGTTGGCTGAAATTTGAGAGCACTCGCGGGAAAGTCGTTCTCTGATGTTCTTGATTCTTGCTACTTGAACCTCCTCAGAGAACTGCCAGCCGGAAGAACATCTGCTGAAATGGCATCTGGACCGTGCACCAAGCCTTCCAGCATAAAATGCCAGAAATATTCTGTTACAAGAAGTTTCACAGTTTTCAATGCATATTTACGAAAACTGTGAACGTTCGTACGGTGACTTGACGATTGTGTTTACAAAATACGTAGTTGCATCCTTTGATTAAAATCTCGTTGATGATTGAGATTTCCACATTCTTTTTAGCATCCTGAAAGAATTGGTTTTATGTCTTGCCATCATTAGAGGTGCCACTTGTCATCGAAAATACCCATGAAGCGTTCAAATTTCTCCTGGACGTTCGGTTTTCGGGCTTTCGTTTTTGCTCTGTCTTCTCCACTAGCCTGCCCCCTCTTGAATTCGATTCGATACAACATGTCAAGGAAGAAGTCAAGAATCAAATCCATGCACGCAGGATTGACAGTCAGTACTGAGCATTTGCTGTTCTATGAGCGATTTTGTCAAATTTGTTTTCATTTCTGTAGGCCAAGCGCCACAAATGTAACTCACCTGAGCAGATGATGTACCGCTTACTTTGTTGCAAACTAATGAAAGAAAAACTGTCAGATTTCTTATATTGCCAGCTGAGAGGTATGTAGGACTGAGATCCTGTATCTGGCCTCCAATGTATTCCGATTCTGCTATGTTTACGTTAATTACTCCGTTTTAATGCAATTCTATTTCAAGGCAGTCATATTTGACAGTGGAAACCGCGTGCAACTGATATTCTTTTTCCATTTCGTAACTGTGAATAGGCGCTAGTTGGCAGCTAGTTTTCTCCTGGTTGAATTTATAAGACCCATTGAATCATTCGGCATAAACATCTTCATCCCACCTCATCCCACAAATTTTAAAAGTCAAAGGGAAGAAACATACGTCATTGTAAACTAAACTAAACCCACAGCGCTACAGCCCTTGAAGGGCCTTGGCTTACCTACCGACTGCTGGTCTCCCTCCCACACTGTTCCTCCGTCACCTGTTATAGCGTGGAGATCTTAGACGGGGTGACGGGTGATCAGCCCGACGAACTCCCAGCCGTTGTTGTAGGTCTTCTTGACCGGCTTACGCTCACTCACTCGGAGCTTCCCAATTTCCTCACGATGGTGGGTTGCCACCGGCCCTATACGTAGGCCGAATAAATTCCGACCAGAGCCGGATTCGAACCTACGCCGTCAAGACGAGTGAACGCCTTAACCCGCTCGACTACGGAGGAGGACATACGCCATTGTAACTCCGCTGAAAACGGCAGCGTATGAACATGCTTATATAACAATGCCCACAAATCAGTAAATCAATTCATACTCCACCCACAGAAAGTACATACCTTGGCAATATGTAGAATATGTGCCACAGAAGCCCACACAGATAACGTTCTGATACATCCACACCAGTCTCAATAGATGAAACTGTGTGCGAGACAGCTGTGAAATGGCATTTAACAAATGTATGGGTTTTACCCACCTTAAATCCCCATTTATGTTAACATCTGGCTGGAACTTTATGCGTTTTGAGGCAGCTCCATCATTGCTCTACAGGAAACTAAAAGTTTAAAGACTCTGCTTTAAAATAGGAATTTCATTTCGATTTTTATCCCCATTTTAAGAATTCTGGCCCACTGTGCCGTGGGCGGGCAATGAATCGCATTTGCGTAATTAGCAAAGAAAAATTACCAAATACTAGAATTACAGCTACAAAATTTCCCGTTCTTTACAAGGCTTGCAATGGAGCATGAAAATAAATAAAATACGTGCCAATATTTTTAATTTTGAATAACTCTTAATATAGCATTAGTTCCGATAAATATGACATTTCAAAATCAGTGCTGATTGATTATGGGGAATGCAACAAAATAAAAAAAACACTGAAAAATGAAGACTTATATCACCAATCTTAGCAAATTTTAATGCCCATATAACAGTGCATCTGAATGGACTGGTTATAAGTGACTATGCTCTCTTCCGTGATATAATTAATCTCCAACGTGGTGACCGATTCTTACATCGTGAAGCCTTGCATGATGTTGTCAGAATGTGTGTGTGTGGGGGGGGGGGTGTATGTGTGGTAAAATTTATTTCAGGTTTTCCACACACAGAGCAGAAACGAACAATAAATAATAAATATACAGTAAAAATCAGAATTGTTTTATTTCAGATTATTCAACGGTGACAAACCAACTTGTGTCCAGTAGTAGGAGCCCCGCATAGGAGGAGTTATGAGGTAAGATTCACTTTCGAAACTTCATTACACACAGTAAATAAGACAATGTTACATTTTAGCGCTATATTAAGGTTCACAATTACACATTTCATTTTGTTTTTCAGGAGTTGCACACCCTTTCCCTTTAAAAAATACTGGATGCACGTGTTCATCCTGCTATCTTACTGTTCCATTTAATATATTGATTATTGGCTTACTAAGATTGATATTTTCGAAAACTTACGACTCGGTTCATTTCCTAAAAGTTGTACATAATATGTTATAATCGACTCCTTACGGGAAAAAATCTGATCACTTCCGTGAAAATAGCGCTTGAATAACACATGAATTTACTCCAATATATAGAAATAGAGCCACCATATGCCAAACGAAATCCCTTTGGATACAACTACACTAGTATCGCTCAGAGTTTGCTTTGTAGGGCCTACTATAACGTCAGATCCAAAAACGTTTGTTTGTTAATAGCCATATTGCGTTATAAGTCTATTCTATTAGTAAGTATAAAAAAGATTTATTTTCAAGTAAGAATTGCTTCTTAAATTTCTATATCATATTTTCGTGGGATGGTATTAGTAAAAAAAAACTATTCATTTATTTTAACCCTAGACAGGATAGGTGGGAAAATAAAACTTACCAGCATAGGTGGGGTACAAAGAAGCTTTAATCTTCAATGAGTTGAACAACACACAAATATGAACTTTATTTAAACATGTGAAAATGTGTCTTTCTTTTCAGTTTTATATATTTTTTTCTCACTGAACACTCACAGTCCACCTTTCAGTCATCGTGATGACTAGTGACCGGATGTTAGGCAAAATGACTATTCTTTCCTGTTAGAGATATGATGAAAACGAATGTTGCGAAGGCCAGGGGGGAGGGATTAGGTTCATTTAAAGGCAATTTAATGTTGTCTATTTTGCATATTTCATACGATATTGCCTATATCATTTCATAAATGCCAGATATTGCCTATTGTAGGCATTTTCTATAAAATTGGGACATGACTGAACTCGGTGCACACAATTTCCTGTTCCCAGGATTAGTTTCCGATTATTAGAAGAAATTTAAAAATAACAGTTAGCGAGTTATTGCAGCTACTAAGGACTTGGACAAATTAAGGGCAATTCAACAAGTTTTGAAAGGTGAAAATATACAAACTGAGTTAGATCCACATGTTCTCGCCCGCTTTGAGTATGCTCCGGTAACATCTGTGGAGGTTGAAAGATCTTTTTCAATTATAAAAAATGTGTTGTCCGATCGCAGACATAACTTGTCGGTTGATCACCTGAAGAAATACCTTGTTGTGATGTGCAACCACAATTAGTGCTTCTTATTCACAGACTGCCAAACCGTACAGTACAAACTTGAAATGCATTTAAACAGTTTCTTAGTTCGAACTGCTGTATGGAATATATAGTGATTTTTTTTAAACCCTGTGTGCAGTGATAAAGTGTATATTTAAATAATTTGCGTACTGGTTGGAAGTAGCCAACAATTTCTTTTGTCAGACTATTGTGTGTAGCCATTATACAATGGAAAATTTTGGGCTGACGTGACTCCTGTTTGCAGTGATTTATTAAGTACAATATTGAACTGCTGTCTCTAATGATGAGCTCCTGGTTTATTTTAAGCAACTATAAAGAATGTACAGGTATTCTTCTTTGTAGCTAATCAGCGGTGATTTTTTCATTCTAGTTTTTGGACTTTTAACCACTGTTATTTTTTAAAAGTATTTACCTACCTTTCGGAGGCTGAATATGCTACCCTGAATACGGAGGCAGATTCAGCCTCCGAAACGTAGGTAAATACTATTAAAAAAATACAGTGGTTAAATGTCCAAAAACTAGAATGAATGTACATGTATGTTTCTATATTTTTAAACACATCATACAATACAGTATGTATGTATTTATGTATTTATGTATGTCTATCTTCATTATTTTGAGTTAAATTTAATTGCCTTTTTTATTGCCTATTTCACTGCCTATTTTGAAAATTATAAGTGCTTATTTGCCTGCCTATTTTATATGTTTTTAGTGCCTAAACATCCGGTCTCTAGTGATGACATTGGAAGCATGAGCCCGCCAAGTACAGCAATCCGATATACGATTTCACTTCTAAATTATTTGTTGCTGAAATGTATCCAGTTCCTACCTTATACTTAGCTGCGTGCAATGTGATGTGTTCATTTGTGCAGTGTAATTTCATCGATGATGTTGTCTGTAAATAAAGGAATCCAAGCGTTTAAGCCGGTTTTACAATTCAGTTCAATACCAGTATAGGTGGGGTCCATGGAACCCCAAATACACCAAATCACGCTATTCACGTTAGCTAGCTGTCTGCACAACATACCTAGGCAAGATATCGGTGAAAAATGAAATTACATGGAGGCGCTAGTGTCTGTCATCAAAAATGCGCATGTGCCAGCGGTTTGATTACGCAGTGGGGTACCATATACCCCACCTAGACAGCATTCCGCAACTACTTGGTATCCTTCTACTGTATTGTATGATGAATTGTGCAGCCAAGCACGAAGATAAACATAGCTACACAATGCAAAATCTGCTATAGGGCCTCGCCGATGGCTCAGTGGTAGCGTCTTTCGCCTTGTAATCAAGGGGTCCCGGGGTCGATACCCAGTGGAGGCACATAGTGGTTCGGATCTCACTTTAAACTGTAGGTCCAGTCCCAATTAGCCTTACTGTGCATAAAGTTAACTTGAAACACCATCTCAATGAATGAAAATCTGCTCTACAGTAAATACTACATTAATAAATACGAACAATTTTAAAATCTATCTGAAATATATAAGGATGGAAGTGTTATTACAAACTGTTCTTGAAAATTACATTATTCATTAAATTTTCAGAAACAATATGAAAAATTGTTGCAAGGAAGTTCATGTTATCACTTGTTTTGGCTTATATAGAATGATCACGTAAAGATGGATCTTGTAGGAAAGATAATGTTGTTTTTATTATAAATGAAACTCTTTTATTTATAATTACGTACACAGATTTCGAACATATTCAATTATTGTGGTGAGAAAACCACCTTTGACACTCCCCTGCAATTGAGTGATTATTTCTCTCATCTCATCAGTGATGCACGGAACCAAAAACCGAACTGGATATTTTATCTGTATTTGAACACTAGAAGAGAGATTCAAAATCGTCAGATACATGTGAAACGATTAGTATATGAAAACTTTCACAAGAAGTCTTCGTTGGAAATTATTTGTAGTATATTTGTGTTCTTTTATAATGTATAAACGAATATACACATCAAATTGTGGAAACTATTTAAAAAATATTTAGTTGAAATTTGCAATAGGCTATGTTTAATCAATTGGATCTTTTTCACTTTTCAGCACTTGATTGGAATGAAGGTTTTTCACATATATATATTTTTTTAGTTCGTAAAATTCCACTCGCACTACATTTATATGCGGTGATATCTACTTGAATTTAAAGTTCGAGTAAATAAATAACAATTGGAAGTGAAAAAAGGAGATATTTTTAATTTGTCGGTTACAGGATAGCTTCCGGAAAGACCATCCAGCGAATCTTTCACAACGCAGAGTAGTTTCATTATCGATTCTCCTTAGACCCTCTCTTTCCTTTTCTTCTATCTTGTAATTTCTCATTTCTATTAAGCTGCAGAAGATTAAAATAACTTTTCCAGCTTCTTTCCGAGAAGTGACAATGACAGGCGTCACATCCTCACTTGAAGCCTGAGAAAGCGTCTTAAGCCTCCTCCCCCACTTCCTTGTCTAATTGAGCTGTCGTGATGTGAGAGTGACGAAATTAAATTATCTGCTAATTAAAATGAGGTTAGCAAGAGTTTTGTACAACTGTTTCGGGACATACTCTAGAGAATCCAAGCCGACAACTTCGTCCGGTGGATTTCTCTTCTGCATGCCATCCACGCATTTTGTAAGATATATGTTATAGACGCAAGCAGAAGCTGTGCACTTTGTTTTGTCCCCAGAGTTCAGTCGAATGTAATGGCAATATTTCCCAAACTTCTAAACTTTAAGTTACGTATAAATTCCTTCGATGAAGCAGCTTTAGAGGACTGTAGTGAAGAAAAAAAAATCACAGTATTGCACACTTTGTTAATTACTCTGCTACATAAATTATGCTCATGTTCCAAAAGCATAAAATAACATTCCTGAGGGTGAAACTCGTACCTTTCAACATGCATTTTCCAGTTATGATTACTTCTTATAATAGAAATTAGAAGATCACTCAGTGACTTAAATGTTTCATACCAACGGATGAACGATTATTAACAATATACAGTACAGTATGATGGTGTAGAATAAAGAGACAAGAAAGAACTAAAATGGTTAACTATTACAAGTTAATAGTCTGACGACTGGCCTTTTGAACGAAATCAGTCAAGGAATTTCAAGGTGGTGAATTTGAAACCTCCAAAATTTTGAAAAATACGGATTGGCGTGGTTGATGCGGTAGAGGTGTCCATGAGTGGCGTCTTCTAAAGAATACTGATGGTTTGTAAATTTTCAAATACATTAATTACAGTATTCACGATCATGCAGAATTAAATCATGTTTGAATTACACACAGACACAGGCAAATGGGTAATACTTGTCAAATGAAAATAAATATTAGTAAAACAAAGGCAGTCAGCTTCACAAGAGAAATCAAGTATATTATTTATGATTATTTCATTGGCAGCAATATATATATTTTCCCCTTATTTACAATGTCTTACAAATAGACAAAATCTTCCTCTCCTTTTAAATTAAAAACATTTCAGGTCTTGGAAAGTTAATTTCAATGGATCAGAATCAGAATAGTCTTCATTCAAAGCTCCATGAATTCACAGTTCGTTGATGGTTAACATCAAAGCCTTCAACACTGATGGGCAAATGTTTTGTATTTATCTCATTTTGTGTCGCATTGTACTACGCCGCATTATTTATAATAATTCTGACAATAAGTGTCAATGATTACAAGATAGAACAGACGATGGGCACGCACAAAGGAACCTATGTGAAGGCGGCCGGAACTCGGAGGAAACCTTCGCTGGTAAGTCCAGCGTCGACCACTTGACTCACTGGGCCACCGGGGCGGCTTAAAAAAGGAGTAAAATACATGGGGAAGTAGAGTAACGATTGGAAAATGTTTGATCCTTTGATCCTATTATTCTTTTCCCATTACTCCATCCTCCGTTTTGTCGCAATAAAAACATTTATTTAAAGGGGGTTTCAAGATAAGTCTTAATTTTACGCTTTGAAAATGCAGCAACCTTAAGCCAGTCTCACACGGCAGTTAGGTACTTTATCACATCGCCATCGACTTCTAGCTTCGTTACTTAACGATAGTGTGAGAGCTTTCTCCAGCGCCTGCTGGACCCCGTTCGCTCGTCGCTCTTTCATGCCTGGTCATTCAGGCGGAAATAGCGTATGCGGCGTCGCAAGGTTTTGACGCTAGATGGCGGGCCTTAGTCACAGTCTCCGCCCGGCTGCTTAACGTTTGAGACGTAGTAATTTAAAGGGTAATTGCGCTTTTGATCACAAAAAATGTGGGTTAGCAAAATTAATAATAATATATGTGAAATGAAATACTCCTTTCGTTCCAATAGAAAGGCAACAGTGATCAATTCAAGAACAGAATTGCGTACATAAGAAAAGGAAGCAACTCAAGATAATGCTATCATGAGATACAAAACTTTGAATGCAGATGGAACAGTTATGAGACTAGTTTACCCGAAGCTGCGAAATGTGTGATCTAGTCTATGGAGTTGCGAATGCCTATTGTTGAATATGATTCGAATTATGCTTTCAAATACAAAGCTAACATTTTGAAAAATCCCCAAATTCCGATTCAATTTTATACTTAACAATGCATACAGAGGTCAGTGGAGGGTAAATTGTTTGAATGTTATCTTACTAATCAGTTCCAATCTTTACAATATGACATGCCAGAGTTCGTAGCTGTGCTGTTTCAGACAGGGAGAGATGACAATCAGGAAAAAGATAGCAGCCAGTTTGATAATTGTAAAGTTAAAAATGTGTATCTGAAGAATGGCAGAAATGAAGTATTTCCTCGTGAAAATTACAATTTAAACATTGCAGAAAAAGGTTATTTAAAATTATATGAAGCTTATAGTGCATTTAAACGAGTAACTGAAGGTAGCATAGACATGTATTATAATCCAGATGAGTTCATAAGTCACAGACCAATGATTTTAATCAATGCATCAAAAAGAAAATTAGTAGTTATAAATGATCGAACTAATATAAAATTGATATGTGAATTTCATGAAACTCTACCGGAAAATACTACATGCAGTGCAATTTTAATTGTGGAGAAATCATACATTTATGATGTAAAAAATGAAAGAGTGATAGAAAAATTTTAATAGTATAGTAGAGAATAATATATAAAAAATTAAACTACGTGTAGACTGCAATTATTATTGACTTCTAAACTAAAGTGCCCCCAAGGCAAAGTATGGATTCCACACTCGAGAATACACCTCTTGTCGTCATGTGGATCCAGGTCTACTTTTTTATTTCATTCGTCATAATCTCATGGTTTCAGCTTTGTATTCTATTATCCTCTCGAAGTATCCTCGATTGTGAAGAAAGACAACAAATATAATCCTGGAATGTCAGTTTCTTTTCCACAGTATCTTTGCACGTTCCTTTTGCTTTCTTCGTGACGCTGCTCTCTGTTCTGAATGTATACATCTTCGAACGCAAACCAGCGAACTCAACAATAATATCACCGTTACACTCATCTTTGAACTTGCTGAGAACCTTCTTGTTGTGGGAAGAAATTCCAAATCTGTTGGGTTGAGGATAGGAAGAAGTGTCGAAATACCCAAGCATGGAAGGATGTTTAAGATCTTCGTAGAGGTTAGATGTTTGTATGTCATAAATAAAACTATCAGTGTCCATTTACAAAATTGACAGCTTATCATTATAGAAAGGTTTCATAGTATTATAGTGAAATTCGAACATGTACAGTTTCGACAAGTCGAGAACAGTTGCGCCAACGTAAATAGGTTTTCTGAATTTTATCAATTTTATATCAAGATTAAAAAGTGCTAAATTCTCATTATAAAATTTTCGCGATTTAAATGTAGGATCAGATACTAATTTTCTACATTTATTGTTATCCGAAAACAATTTTATGTCTACATGCTTTCTGACGTTCTCCATTGTTTTTCCATAAACGGCATTATTAATTAATTTATAAAAATCTTTATCTAATTCTGAAATGGCATCTGTTCTGTGTCTCGTGTTGGTCTCAATATAGGATTTTAACCATGCAGAGTGTTTGAACTTGAGAATTCTTCTCACATTTTCTACCTGAACACCCTTCCCAATCAAAAATTGGAGATTCTTGTAGTGGACGACATATCTCTCTTTTCTCTCTAGAGTTAACATAAGCTTGCTTTGATTAGAATCAGGTGGACATTTAATTTCTGGAGCCGGAGGCAAATTGGAAAAAGTAGCATGCAAAGTATTTGGAAATTCAATGTCCACCTCAATGAACAGACCAAATTCACGATCGTCGAAACGATGAATATCAATTGAAATAGGATCCAGCCACTCGAATCCTCCGGATGGAAGTTTCTTTATCATTCCGAACCCGTAGAGATTATTTACGTCAGCATAAAATATGTAATTCGATGGTCGATTTGCATCGTATTGATTCTCAGACTTGTGAATATTGTTTACCTTTACGTATCTCTGCAAACATTGCACCCCCCCCCCCCCACGTATCCCCTTTTCTATAAAAAGTAACATGTCCACGTCCGAAATCAATTCCAACTTGATCCTGGTCTCAATTCCTTCCATATTAATTTCGCATGTTCGTATTCTTCGTTCGTGATTCCGGTTATTTTCAGTTGACTGAAGAATTCTTTTTGAGATGGGAGAGTGTCATCGACAAATTTAGATACATCGGTTACATATTCGTAAGGATAAATGCTTTTACGTTTAATCAGTTCTAGGTGTACGTTGGGAAAACTAGCTTTTGTAATTTTAAACTGTTCGTCAGTAAGTTTACTCGCTAAAGCATCGAGACTTGCCGATAGGAATCTAAAATAATCTAGAAACCTCATCTCTATGAAATCTTAACTTTCTTACTTATAGAAATATAACGCTCTTCGTGTTGAGCAAGAATATATATTTTTTGCGTATCTTATCCAATATTTCTAATTAAGAAATGGAAATCGTAATTAGATCCATTGTGAAAAAATAGTGGTACGAATTTAGGCTTCTGGATCTTGGGGTTGCAGGTGTTACAAATTCCACTAATTTTCCAGTGAAGTGATTGTGGTGAAATACTTTCCGATTCTCATTCGTGAAATGTTGATCGCACGCTGGACACGTCTCAATGTTATTGTAAGATTGAAGTTCATCGCTTGATAGTTGAAGCATTGATTTCGATTGACATAAGAAGCTGCCAATGTTCTGAACCTCCTCCATCATCTTTTTGAAAAAGAGTTCAATGACATTCGGTCCGCGATATATATATGGCTTATCTATCCTATCTTTCCAAACAACAACATATCCAAAACAATTTGGATCATGAACCTGGTACGGTGTTGTGGAAGAAAATTCTGGATCCGGATCGCAATAAGACAATGGTTTGAGAAAAGCCTCAAAGTCCGCAATGATGATGGCCGGATGTTCCAACAAGGCCTTGTGCATTTTAAATTCTTCGAATTCATTTGCTTTGGGCATTAACATGCGAGCCGGTCTGTTAACTCCACAGTAGATTTTATGTTCACCTAGTTTTTGTTTGGCAATTTCTTGATTTTTGAAATGTTGGTAATTACTTTGGTTACGATCGTCGAATACAGTTAAACACCTTGGACAAACTTCGATGTGTGTACAAAACTTGGTTGTTTGGCTTCTGATCAAGCGGGAGAGTGAACGAATTAGCGTGTAATGATGAACATAATCGTCAGCAATAAGAAGCAGATTGATTTCTATGGCTTCGTCATCAACAATATTAGTTATCCTAACAGGATGCACAAAATTCTTAAGTGAAGCATACGAATATACATTTATAGCTAATCGTTTTCCTTCTCTATTTCGTACCAGTTTTCAAAGTTTGTTGTGTCGGATATAGCAGCAGCGTATTCCATGCCTGTCATAGCATATTCAATCTCATCAATACATTGTGTGTAGTGACTAACCTGTTGCGGATTATTTGAACGATGAACTGGGTGAAGCGCTGCTAAAATGCACCACATGAAACACTTATCGTCAGTGTTATAAATATTTAGCACAGCTTTCTTATGCTGAATTTCTACCGGAAGTGGAACATAGCTCGAAGCAGAAAAAGGTGTAAATTTGTTTACATAAGCGATTAACCTGTGAGGACTTCCGCTTAGAGACCAACCTGATCCCTTAGCTTCGAATTCATCGTGTTTCCTAATCAATTCACTAGTAAGATTACAATAAAAAACGTTCAAATTATCAATGTCTGCCAAATAAAGAACTTGGTTTTTCGTTTTGTGAAAGAAAATATTTCTTGTACCATTGGGTTTCTCATATTCACAAATTAGATCAACATATACTTTTATGCAGTTGTTTTCTAGTTTATTTTTAAGAATATTTATGATAGATGTTTTAATTTCACTGAAGAAACTAGAAATATCACAGCGTGGGTTCGAAGTAAAACAGAAATCCAAGAGTTGGTTTTTGAATGCAGATCTAATCGCCTTTTGGTCATTAGACATCTTAATTTGTTTAGAAGTAGAAGCTTCAATTTCAGGATGATCAATTTTTCTTTTCAATGTTCCATGTCCGGTTGATGCTTTGCTTGATTTGGTGTTTTAAGTCCACTTTATGCACAGTAAGGCTAATTGGGACTGGACCTACAGTTTAAAGTGGGATCCGAACCACTTGTGCCTCCACCGGGTATCGAACCCGGGACCCCTTGATTACAAGGCGACGACGCTACCACTGCGCCATCGGTGAGGCCCGGTTGATGCTTTGCAAATTTTCATGTGTTTACTTAAATTAGCAATGCTAATTATTTTTTCGCATTGAGTACAAGGCCTAGTAGGTAACAAACGATTTATTTTCGAACCTGCTTCGCAACATCTTGCCCTATGCGTGCTAATATTAGTTTTGGAGATGAATTTTCCACAAATGACACATTCGATGAAAGTGGTAGATGACATTTTTTTTAATATGCTTTAAGTAAATAACAATAAGACGCACAATCAAGTCAAGATTCAATAAGACAATTTTAAACTTACGATAATTGATAGAATGTAACTTCTATCAACTTCTATTATTATAACAATCGTTATAATTATAATATTTTTTTCAGCTCTGGTATTTATATACAAATTTTCTCCGAAAAAAAATACAAAATTCAATACAAATACAAATTCATACAAATTCAATCTGTGTGAAAAACGACTTGAACACTCTTCAAAATAAAATAATTGTAGTTATTACGATAAAATTTTCAGCTATGTTATTTATACAGAATTTCCAGAGACGATAGAAGTAGACCGGAAGTAGACCGAAAGGAAATTTGTGTGGGTGGGCTTGTGTGTGCGTGGGTGTATACTTAAAAAAACCTTGAAAAACTCACCAGTGTCTGTCAAGTAGACCGTAAGTAGACTGGAAGTAGACCGGAAGTAGACCGGAAGAAGACCGGAAGTGGAATGGAAGTAAATAGGTGTAGGTGGGTGTAGGCGTGTGTGTTGGTGGGTGTGCGTGGGTGTGCGTGGGTGGGTGTGGGTGGGTGTAGGTGTACTTTAACTCGTAAGAAATTATGACATTCGTACGAAGTACGAGATGAAAAAACACAGATTTACAATAGTATAAAATCAACAAAAACATCATCAAAATAGGTTTTCCATTGTGGTAAAATTAATAAAAATAATAGACCTCGTACCACTCGTACCAAGTACGAGGTGAAAAAACACAGATTTGCAATATTATAAAATCGACAAAAACATCGTCAAAATAGGTTTTCCATTGTGAGTAAATTAATAAAAATAATAGGCCTTGTACCAAGTAGGGCGCAGAACGTACATGATTACTCTACTTGTGTTTGTGTGTGTGTGTACGTACATGAATTCAGGATCATTTATGGACATGTGATGAACACAATAACAAATCAACAGAATAATAATAAGTAGCAGTGGCGGTGATTAGGGGGCACTTCCCCCCCCCCCAGTTTTCGCCACTTTTACCCCCCGCACTATACAAAATAGTATCTACGAAGGGAAATGTACTGTCTTTGCCTCCCAGTTTTGGCACCTTGCCCCCCCCCGGTTTTGGGACCCAATCGCCGCCACAGATAAGTAGCCGACTTGAAAAATATCAGAACCTCTCTTCCCAGAAAAACACAGTTACAAATAATAATAATAATAATAATAATAATTAATGATCTACTTAATGGTAACACTAATATAATAAGTAGTATAAAATACTATAATGTAAACCCGAGAAATGATGAACCCCCCTCAGGCAGATTTGGCTACACTTAAAACTAGCTCAAGATGTGCATATGAGCTTATTGCTCAAGTGTGGTACTCTGTCTAACCCAAGATTTTTGTAAAAATGCCCTCGGGAATTTCCCGTGAAATGATGTGCCCCCTCAGATTGATTTGCCTACACTTACAAAAGCTACATCTGTGAGATTGTTGTCCATAAGCTTGTTAAAAATATGCCTTTTTGATATTGTTTTTGCTACACTTAAAACTAAGCCAAAGAGCCACCCACACCCACCCACACCCACACATATTTACTTCCGGTTTATTTGCAGTACACTTTCGGACCACTTCCGGTCCACTTCCGGTTTACCCACTTCCGGCCCACTTGTGGCCTACTTCTGGTTTATTTCTATTGCATTATGTTGTGCAACAAATTATTACCCAATATTATGCAACAAATTATAATGCAAAAGCTCTTGCATTATGTTGTGCAACAAATTATTACCCAATATTATGCAACAAATTATAAGGCAAGATCTCTTGCATCATGTTGTGCAACAAATTATTACCCAATATTATGCAACAAATTATGATGCAAGAGCTTTTGCATCATGTTGTGCAACAAATTATTACCCAATATTATGCAACAAATTATGATGCAAGAGCTTTTGCATTACATATCAGTTAGTATTGTGAGAGTGGCTGAGGAGTACAGATGTGTTGTTGCAGTGCTCCTCTTATTTTTTAAAAAAACACAAAAATATAGCAGATTTGTATTAATTGAATTATAGGTTTGTTTGATTTAATATACAGAATTTTCTAATATATTGAACAAAGGGTTTATATCTGCCCCAGTTTGTTATACATGACACATGGTGTTAGGTTATTGTTTTTCTAGGACATGCCTGTGTAGACATGCATTTGTGCTAGGGCAGTGCTTCTGTACTTATTCTACCTTTGTGCATGTAGGTTATCAGCATTATACAACCTGTCATAGGTTTATTAAGTATAGAGTTTTGATTTGAACCCCAAGAAATTTTATATAAATACCAAAGCCAAAAATATTAACACACATACACACACACACACCCACTAAATATACAAAGCACACTGCTGAACCCAACTGATATTTTGTATTAAGCATAGAATTTTAATTTGAATCCCAAGAAATATATATAATAAACCAACAACAAAAATGCCAAATCAAAAATATTGTAATCAATGCAATAAGAATATATCCAGCCCCAATTAGGGTTAGGCACCAAAAGAATTGTGATCCAGATAAATGCACAACACCCACAAAAATATGCCCAAAATGCCATAGAAAATATAGCATGGAATACTTCACATATAAACATATGGGTACTTGTTCTGCACAGTCATCAACATTGCCCCCACAACCATCTACATCTGGTCTGAAAAGGAAGCTTGAAACACCTGTTAATGCTAGACCGGCAAAGCAGCCACGCTATGAACCCATCCATAGCAGTTTTAATGGCCAACTTAGGGATCACCGTTTTGTATCAGAGCCAAGATGTGATATTAAGAATTTTTTGAACAGTGTAAATCCTGATGTGCAGGCAATTCTAAATGCACAAAATGGCTCTTATAAGCTGTCCCTCAAATTGTTTACACAATATAAGAAACCAAATGGCACAAAATTTACACAGCCCCACATAACAGAAACTGTAGCTGTATATTCAAATGCAAATTTAGACAAAATAATAAGCAGTTTGATAGAGCAATTGAATATTAAACACTCTGAATTTGCAGCAAAAGAGTCAGGATGGAGCCTATGCGAATCTCCACACAAGCTCTATGTTAATATATCTGAATTCAGCCCATTACAAGGATCTACATATCTGCCATTACCTGCCAATATTAAAAACAAAAGATCCGTGGTTAACATAGAAAATAATGACGAGAAATGCTTTTTGTGGTGTATTTTAGCTGCTTTGTTTCCAGTTTTAAGGCATCCTGAGAGAATAAGTTATTATAAACAACATGAACATGATTTTGATGATGCTATGGAGGGCTTAGAATATCCAATGTCTGTTAAGAATATTGATAAATTTGAAAAAAAGGCCAGGGATATCAATGGTAATTAATTATCTATTAATGTATTTATTTTTTGTCTACTGGCCGTGGCAATTGCTTGATAGCACCTCTCAGAATCAGTACATCTCATGATGATTCTGCTGTCCCGATTGATCTGCTCTTAATTGGAGAGGATGGCACACACCATTACACTCTGATACATAATCTTGAAGCTTTAATTAGAAAACAACTAGACAAATCTAAGACAATATTCAATTTGTGTAGAAGATGTTTGACTGTATTTGATGGTCAAAAAATAATAAATGGGGTTCGGGAACAAAATACAGAAATTGCTAAAAACAAGTTAATTGAACATTTAAAGTACTGCGGCAACCATAAACCTGTTCGTATGGTGATGCCTAGTCCAAGTGAAAATGCCAAATTCAAAAAATTTGAAGCCTTGTTGGAACACCCAGCATATATAGTCTGTGATTTTGAATCAAATCTAAAACCCCTTGCATTCTGCAACCCAGATCCTGATGAATCTTCAATTACATCATACCAGTTACATGAGCCTTCTAGTTTTTATTATGTTGTTGTACAGGATGGTGTTGTTAGTGAAGAATATTTATACATGGGATCAGATGCCATCAAAAAATTTGCACATAGAATAGAAAAAGAGTGCCATAACATAGCATCTAATATCTTATTAAAATCAAAACCTATGTTGCTTTTAACAGAGGAACAGATTGAAGATTTCAACAATGCAGAAAAATGCCCGGTATGTGATTCTGAATTTTCAGATACAAATATCAAGGTACATCACCATTCCCATACAGATGGTAAATTCTTAATGGCCCTGTGTAATAGATGTAATATTAAGATCCAGAGACCAAAATTTATCCCTATATTTTGCCATGGTGCATCCAATTATGAATTTCATCATTTTATCAGGTACGAGGGGTTTGACAAGCAGAATTTAAATATTTTAGCAGAAAATAATGAGAAATATATAGCTATTAGCAAAATAATTAAAGTTAATGGTGTTTCCATTCACTTAAGATTTCTTGATTCCTACAGAATTCTGTCCGCTAGCCTGGCTACACTGGCCAGTCATTTATCTGATGATCAATTCAAAATCACATGTTCTTTGTTTCCAAATCAGGACCTGAAATTAATTAAGCGGAAGGGTGTATACCCATATGATTATGTTACAGATTTTTCTAAATTTAATGAGTGTTCTCTGCCACCAAAACAAGCATTCTACAGCATTCTACAGGGCATCTGGAATTACTGATGATGATTATCACCATGCCCAGTTGATGTGGAACAATTTAAAATGCCAGACATTTGGTGATTATCATAAGGCATATTTAAAACTTGATGTCACTCTCTTAGCTGATATACTTCAGGCATTTAGAAAATCATCGATGGAAAATTATAAGCTAGATCCAATGAATTTCTACAGTGCTCCAGGCCTAGCATGGTCTGCAATGTCTTAAAACACTAAAATGCAATTGGATCTGATCCAAGATCAAGATATGTATCAGTTTATGGAGCAATGTATAAGAGGAGGCATGGTGCAATGTTCTCAGAGATATGCCAGAGCAAATAACAAATATATTCCTGATTATGATCCAGCACTGCCATTAAATTATATACTGTATGTAGATGCCAACAGCTTGTATGGTTATGCTATGATGGATAAACTGCCATATGCAGGGCTTGAGTGGGTTGAAGGTTTCAATATTGAAGATCTTCAGGATTTTGATGACAGACACTATGGTCTATTCTTAGAGGTTGAGCTGACAATTCCTGATGATTTACACAACACATTTTCTGATCTGCCCCCAATTCCTGAGGTTGAGTGTTCACCTGGCTCTAAACAGAAGAAGCTAATGATGACTCTAGAGCCAAAACAGGATTATGTCATATATTACAAAAACCTCCAGTTCCTGATGCATCATGGTGTTCAAGTGACCAAAGTTGGCAAAGGTTTGAGGTTCAGGCACTCAAGATGGTTGAAACCATATATTGATACAAACACAGAGCTTCGAACATCTGCAATGAGCCAATTTGATAAAACTTTGTTTAAATTGATGGTAAATTCAGTGTATGGCAAAACCATAGATATGTCACAGCCTGCATTGCTTGAATATTTTGATACCAGTGAACATTCAAAGATTCAGCCCCACAACAAAAAGGTGCCTGGCAAGTTAAAAGATGAGACACTTGGTGATGTTATTGTGGCATTTGCTGGGTTAAGGGCCAAGATGTACAGTTTTGAAACATGTAGTGGTGTTGTTACAAAAAAAGCCAAGGGCATCGGCAGAGTAACTGTAGACAAAGAGCTTGAATTTGAAGATTATGAAGATTGTCTCAAATCCCAGAGTTTAATTATAACATCAGAATGCAGAATTCAGATCACTTGTTGACTACAAATATTGTAAGAAAAGTGGCTCTGGACCCACATGATGATAAGAGATGCATTTTATCATGTGGCATACATACTCTACCATGGGGTCATTGTGATTTGAAAAGTGGCAAACAATGCCCAATTACAGAGCATGATTTGAAAAAAATAAACATGCCTATGAACTAATTTGGGTTCAAAAAACAGGCTATTATGGACCTGCCAACACCAGCACCCTCTTCTGATATATAATCTATGATATCTAAACTAAGTGGTTTGTTAATTATTCATCTGAACAGCATACTTACAGATTATGATGATAAAACAGGTAAAACATTGTACATATTTAACAATAATTTAAATCATTATCAATTACCTGTAGGTGGTCAATTACAATTTATTACAACTCCCGAGGGTAATGTCAAAGTTTCAGTAGGCAAAAATATTTACAGGATAAAGCACTCAAACATGATTTCTGGCACTGTATATACTGTTTCTGCTGGTGACTGCTTATATATTGAGGTCCCAGGATCCTATGACAAGCTTATACCTTTTTTTATAGAATTAAGAATTAGATATTCAATAATAAATAACCACTAAATCAAAATGCCTAATGATATATTTGGCCATACAAGACATGCAGATCACAGTGATGAGATTCTCATGCTTGATGTCAGAGTCAAAAAATTAAGAAGTGATTTCCAAGCTTTACAAACCACACTCAATGCCAGTCTTCAACTAGAAATTACAAATTTACAATCACAATGCATGGACCCTCTTCTTAAAATTGATTCTGAACTCAAATTGCTGCTTCAAAAATATACTGAGTTGGCTACATTAGATAATTTTCAAAATTTAGAGGAAGCTGTAGCAGCTCTTCAAGCCAAATTTAAGACCCAGGCCACCAACTCTGAGCAATTGAAACAACAATTGGAAGAGCAGATAAATAATGTCCAGACACAGCTCCAAACAATAGTGAAAAGCATAAAATCACAAGAAGATTTTGATCTACTGATTTCCACTCTAAAGGAACAGATTCAATCACTCCAGATACCTAATCTGGACCCTCTGAACAATGCCATAGCCGTGGTTAAAGAAAAAATTGAGACACTTGAAAATTTTATGAACAACTTGCCATCTTCTGATGGTCTGAGTGCTATAACTCGGAGTGTTGCCAACATTGAGCTGCAACTTGAAACATATGAAGATTTTGGAAAAATTCAGAGTACCATCTTGAGGGTACCATAGCAGCAGTGCAAAGTGATCTGACAAATGTACAAGAATCTCTAGAATCCCGCTTGCCTGGTATTGTAGATACCCTTGTCAGTGTTCAGCAACAGATCACAAAACTTGAAAACCTCAACACTGAATCTGAGCTATCTCATTTTCATCACTTGATCGATGATATCCAAACAAAGCTTGAAATTTTACAACAATCAACACCTACTCAGGCAGACATAGCCCTGCTTCAAGATGCTATGCGTAGTGTGGCTGATGCTTCTGAATTAAATGATGTGAAATTGGCACTTGAATCTTTGCAGAATACTATATCAAATCTGCCTACATCACAGGAACTTTAAAATATTAAGAGAGCTGTGAATCGCATATTAAAATCAGAAGATATCAAGAATATCCAGACAGAGATCAAACAACTTACTCAGACAGTGGCCACTCTACCAACTAATCAACATATTAATGAACTGCATGCCCTTTTTGAGGATATCAGAAGACAAGTCCATGATCTTACTGCTCAAAATTAAAAATTGGCAGTTGTTGAAAATGTACAGCAAATTGTAGCTAATATCAAGCAACAGCTAGGAAGAATGGAATCCAACCAAGCAAATGCTCTGTCTGTTTTTGCCACCCAGCTTCAAGAGATTGTGCAACAATACAAAAAACTTGTTGTGGACATAAAGATCAAGCCAGGCCATGATGATGTTGTTAGGACTATCAATGAGCACCTTGAATCTGTAACAAGTAGATTGCTTACAGCAGAAAAAGAAATCACTGGCATAATCGAGAATCCTAAACATACAGTAATTCTTGAATTGTAAAGTATCCCCAACAAAGAATATGATTCACCGTTTACACCAGGTGGCAAAATATATATGCTGTCCCCTGCACAATTTTATTACCAGTTTTTTGTTGGGGGCACACTTAGACCAATCAAGATCAAATATTGGCTACAACCACAGGCACACCACTACCCTACCTTATCAATAACAAATGCTGACAACAAACCAAAAATCACCAGTGTAGATTTAGAAAATTTTACAGACCCCAATACATTAGAGACATCTAATGCTGAAGATGATGGCTCTCTGGAATTTAATATACAAATAGGACCTAAACTGTATTTAGAAAATCCTGTAGTATCAGCTGCTGAACACCCCATAGTTGCAATATTCTTGTTTACATACTATGTCTAGACAAATTATTGTTGATGAATTACACAGACAAGCCAGACATAATTATAAGAGACTGCCAGGGGTTACAAAAGGCATAGATGATTTATGGCAGTGTGATTTGGTTGAGATGGCAAGTGGACAGCTGAAAAACTTAGACAAGATCAACAAGGGCTACAAGTATCTACTCACTGTCAAAGATACATTTTCAAAATTTACCTGGGCTGTGCCACTCAAATCCAAGACTGGAAAATGTGTTACAGAAGCCTTCAAGACAATCATCAATCAGAGTGGAAGATCACCGCGATATCTGCAAACAGATAATGGCAAAGAATTCTATAATTCGGTGTTCCAACAATTTATTAAAAGCCAGTCAATACAACATTACTCGAGTTACAGTGATCTCAAGGCCTCTATTGTAGAAAGATTCAACAAAACCCTAAAAAATCATATGTATAAACAATTTACCCTTCAAGGTAATTATAAATGGCTTACAAACCTACCAGAACTTTTAGATAGGTATAACAACTCTGTCCATTCCACAATCAACATGAAGCCCTCTGAGGTAACTTCATCTGATGAGCAAAAATTGATCAGCACTGTTTATTATCCTAGATACCAGCCAACAACAAGAAAAGCCAAATAAAAGGTGGGTGATCAAGTAAGAATCAGCAAATATAAGCACTTATTCAAAAGAGGCTTTACCAGAAACTTTAGCACTGAATTATTTACAGTGGTTCAAGTTAAACCTGGGACCCGATACACATATATAATAAAATACCACCGAGGAGAAATTCTCAAAGGCAGGTTTTATGAAGAAGAACTCAGCAAAACTAAACAGCCTGACACATATCTCATAGAAAAAATCATCCGCAGAAAAGGCAAAAAGATACTGGTGAAATGGCTAGGACTCTCAGAACACAGCTGGATCGAGGCAGACAAAGTGATACTATGAACACCTGGGATGTTATAAAGAGACTGCCAGAGCCTGAACAGCAGATTAAGAGAAATGGCAAGCTGCTGCCTGATAATATTAGATGTCTCATTGTTGGGCCATCAGCTTGTGGTAAAACTACACTAATGATTGATAATTTTTTATTGGCACCCAACTGGTTAGACTGGAAAAACAGGCATTTGTATGTCTTCTCTAAGAGCTTGGAACAATTAAAATATCAGCAGCTGATGAAGCTATATGATGGACTGGATATAGTCACTTTTGAATCAGATGTTAAGCCACTCCATGAATGTCTCGAAAATTCTGTTGTTGTATTTGATGACATTATACTGGATAATCAAAACAAGGTTAGAAATTTTTTTACACAGGGCCGACACAAAAACATAGATTGTTTCTACCTGGCACAGACTTTTTCTAAAATACCGAAGCAGCTGATCCGAGACAACAGCAATTTTATATGTGTGTTTCATCAAGATCATACCAACCTCAAACACATACATGATGAATATGTAGGTGGGGACTTGAGCTACAATGATTTTTCCAAGTTTTGCAGTAGGAGCTGGAACCAGGACAGTTATGGGTTTGTCACAATTGATATGAAAAGGAAACCCAATAGTGGTAAAAACAGAAATAAAATTAACAATTTTCTAGACATTGAAACATATATAAATAACCATGAAAAGGCCAATTATTGATAATCTTAAATTAAGAGATTATCTTGTAAAAAGATTTAAAGGATGGATATCAGAGAACCGAGGAATCTATGAACAACACAAGCAAACAGAACAACCTATTATTGATGCTATTAGTGAATTAAGTAAGAATATCAAAACTGTTACAGAGCAAAATTAAAATTTGATCACAGAGCTTGTACCTGTAGCTGCTAGGAACATATTAGATTATCCAATCACCCCACTTTCTAGTATTCACACACCTAGTCCTGTTGCTCCTCGAAGAATTGAAGCTACTCAGGATCCTATTGAATTGGGTCTTCTTGCTCAAAAATATTTAAGCACACCTAAAGACAACAAAGATGAGGTTTTTGGCCTATATGCTGACACAGAGCGTGATGGTAGCATCATACATAGAATTGGCAATTTCAGAGTAACATTTATGGGAGATGATCTGATTGTATATTCAGAATCTCATCTTGGAGAAAGAGGTGGTTTTGTTAAGTACCCTGGCACACCTGGATTGTGGGAACTGATGACTAGGAAGAGACCTGGCAGCTATACAGATCAAGATTATGAGCACTACAAAGAAATATTAATAAAATCAGATGCTCTATACCAGAACAATGATCCCACACAAAAAAGAGTCAAGTCTAGCAGTGGAGCAAAATACAACAACTTAATCAAGCCCATATGGTCACAGATCATGACAGGTAGTGGAATCAAACAATACAACACCCTGCCTAAAGAATTTGTCTGGGTTGATGATGTCAGGAAACTTGTAGATAGGTTGCTAGTGATTGCTGGGGATGAAAATGCTGGTAACCACAATTTTTGCAATGAAAAGGTTGGAATTATGGACATGATAAGCACAAAATTGTCTAATTTTATAGTGAATGACACTAAGGGGATTGGATATCTTATAAAAATTATTAATACTCTACCCCCCAAATTTTGGAATATCTCTGAGGGTCGGGGGCTGGTTAATGACATCATAAACAAGCTGCCATTTGAACTACACATTCCAGGCTATCAGTAATGAGGTCCCGGTACAAAATTGGACCATAGATTAAACAGAGGGGACCCTGGTGTTATTCCCCTAGATGCTGCTTGTAGAGACCATGACATAGCATACAACACACATTCTGATCTTGATAGGCGAGTGTTGCAGACAAGAAATTAGAAGAGGCTGCATTTGGTAGATTTGTAAGCAAAGATGCTTCTATAAGTGAGAGAATAGCAGCATTGGGGACCACCATAGCTATGAACACCAAACAAAAACTGGGGTGGGGGTTATGATAAATTAAATAAATTTAAGCCACTTAATTAAGCTATGTAATCCCAGAATATGTATATAATAAACCTAGGATGAAGGCCAAGGGTGTTATGTATCAGATACCTTATGCAGGTCTTAAATCTCTTAAAACTATTGATAGTCTTTTAACCAAAAAGCAGCGCAAGAAAAAAAATTCTTGTCTTGCCAAGGGCCATGGTATGAAATTATTACTTAGTACCCCTCAATTAAAAAATTACAGCAATCTAGAAAAAAATCACATGTGGGTGGCTTCATATTTACTATCCCGGCCATCTTAGCAGCACTTGGTGCTGTTGGGAGCTTGGCTGGGGGATCAGCTGCTATAGCAAAAACAGTAATAGATGCCAAAAAGAATAAGGCAGAATGAGATGAAATGAAGCGCCATAATCTAGCTATGGAAAAACAAGGCAAAGGTGTTAAGAGAGTCATGAATAAGTTTAAAAAAAACAAGAGCCGCTTACAAACCAAGATATTGAAGCTTTAATCAAGCCACTGGGCATCAAAAATTTTAGAGGTGTGTACATGTCTGATTCTTTACCAGAACAACCACTCAACAAAGAGTGTGGCATAGTTAATTTGGATAAGTACAAAAATCAGGGCACTCACTGGATCTGTTATCTTAAATATTTAAAAGATGAGGCATTTGTGTTTGGTTCATTTGGAGGTATTCCACCTGAAAATTTAGTAAAATATCTAAAATCAACTAATCTTTATTACAATAATGCCCGTGTTCAAAATTTCAAAGATGTTAATTGTGGACATCTGTGTTTATCTGTTCTTAGATATCTGTCTCAAATAAATAAACCATCAATTGAAGATTTTCAGAAGGCCCTGTGGTATCTGAAACATCATGGGAGTATTCCATCTCACCAGCCAAAATTCAATATTGAAACTTAGATTACATGATGATATAGCGTATCCCAAAACAATAGCTCTCAGAGCATTTTATGGCATGAACTTGATCCCTAATATTACATACCACAACAACACAATTGCAGTTGGTGATCAAAAAATTGTTATCACTCCAGTGCAGTATAATCTGTCTACTTTAAATGCTCAGTTACCCAGAGGTATAGTATTAACTCAAAATTCTGTCACTCACAGAGTAGAAATTGTGTCTGCTACAGAAACAGTGGATCTGGGTACTATAGGAGAGCTGTTAGGATTTGAAAACAACACAAAACTTGAACCAGCCATTAAACACACTGCTATTAATATACCTAAATTCTTAGCCATAGAAACTCTAAATATTCACTGTAATGTGGCCGAGCGTATGATCACCAAATCAAATGGCATAGGCACTCACAAACAAACTGGCATCATTGCAACATTCAAACCTAACTCTGAATTTATGGAGCCAATCATCTACACTCCATCACCAACATTATATTTTCCTGTGTGCCATAATAGAATAGATTACATTGAGTTGATGGGCACTAATGGAAAAGAAGAATTAGTTGATTTTGCTGGAGCCACAACAACTGCTATCATAGAGATTAATATTTAAATAAAAATACATACAAAAAATGGAAAATATTGAGAGTTATGAGCTACAATCATTCCCCCCAAACAGGAGGACATTTGCAAATTTAAATCAACCCAACACAGAGATTGAGGTTGATCTTGATGTAGGGGATGGCTTTATACACCCCCACAGAGCAGATCTATACATCAAATTTGATGTTGTAAAGCTCGATGGTACAGATTATCCGGCAAATTCAAATATAAGATTGGTAGACAAGTTTGTGCCACATCTGTTCTCTGAAATTGAGATCAGAAAACATGGTGTTGTTATAAACAGAGTAGATTACCCTGGTATTACATCTCAGTTTTGGCCACACAAAATTGTCCAAAACCGAGGCTTCTTACTACAAAATAGGTGGATTTGAGGCTGGTGATAAAATAATATCTAAGAGCCACACAGTGCTGTTTCCTATGCGCCTGTTGCCAGGATTCTTCTCGGATTACAAAGATATTATGTGGAAGGGTGGTTTAAGAATCACATTTAGAAGAGCTGCCAATTATAATAATGCTTTGATGAGGTACAGTACATTAAATTCTACTGGGGAAGGTCTGCCTAAAACCCTACCTGATGAGGGCAAGTGCCTTATTCAGACTATGGAGCTAAGAATTCCAGTTGTTGAATATGAAGCCAGTTATGCTCTTAAATACAAAGCAGATATCCTAAAAAATCCACAGGTGCCTTTACAATTTTATACATATCAATGTGTGCAGAAGCCTGCCACTGGTAGCTATTATGAGTTTGATGCTACAAATTCATTCTCCAGTATACAATATGTCATGCCAGATTTTGTGGTGGTACTGTTTCAGACTGGAAGACACAATAATCAAGAAAAAAATTCAAGTAAGTTTTATAACTGCAACATCAAAACATATATCTTAAAAATGGCAGAAATGAGGTGTTCCCCAGAGAAAATTATAATTTAAACATGTCCAAGGATGATTTCCTCAAATTATATGAAGCATTTACAGCATACAAAAGGGCCACTACTGGCAATACTGACATGTATTACACACCAGATGAATTCAAAGCACAGAGACCCATGTTTGTAATCAACACCTCAAAAAGGAAACAAGTTGTGGTTAATGGCAGGACAAACATTAAAATTATCTGTGAATTCCATGATACACTCCCTGATGACACTATATGTAGTGTTATTCTTATAGGTGAAAAATCATATGTTTATGATGTAAGAAATGAGAGAGTCACAGAGCAATTCTAGAAGGCCTCTGCATATTACATTGTCTTAGTATTAGATATATGAGTTGAGCCTGGTGTCCAATTGAACTTAAACCGGAAGTGGACCGAAAGTGGACCGGAAATAAACCGGAAGTAAATATGTGTGGGTGTGGGTGGGTGTGGGTGGCTCTTTGGCTTAGTTTTAAGTGTAGCAAAAACAATATCAAGAGGGGCATATTTTTAACAAGCTTATGGACAACAATCTCAGAGATGTAGCTTTTGTAAGTGTAGGCAAATCAATCTGAGGGGGCTTATCATTTCACGGGAAATTCCCGAGGGCATTTTTACAAAAATCTTGGGTTAGACAGAGTACCACACTTGAGCAATAAGCTCATATGCACATCTTGAGCTAGTTTTAAGTGTAGCCAAATCTGCCTGAGGGGGGTTCATCATTTCTCGGGTTTATATTATAGTATTTTATATTAAATTATATTATTGTATTAAATTAAATATTAATCTTCTTAAGCTATTACTTAAAAAACTTTATTATTATTATTATATGTGTGACACGTATTCATGTACGCAGTTATGTTTGTAATGAGAGATTTAGCTGTGCTGTATCAATGTTTCTTTCCTCATCGGTTTCGGTTTCCAAGCACGTTGAAAGATCCTTTATCAATTTCATGTAATCATCATTCACTTCCTCGTCGCTATTTGTCAAAATGGCAGGAAAGCGACGTGAAATAAGGGAACAAGAAACATCAAAATCGTTACATTTTATTTGTTTATTTCCCGTGGTTTTTTAATTTAATCTTGTGGATTGCAATAAACGGTGAGCTACTCTACACAAAGTGACATGCATGTGTGCTCCATGAAATGAATACCGATCTTCGCCTTTGTTAATTCCAACGATTATGATGAAATTACCCGGCCTTCGTGTCGGAGTGGGGATCATAACATTCTACAACACCAGGGGACCTAAGTTCGAATCCTGATTAATGCACGGATTTCTGTTCGTTCTTTCACCTACTTCATCGCTCCATCAGTCATCCCGTCGTCGCGATTAGCCCATAAGCAACTTAAAAAACCAAAATAGAAATAGAAGCCATGAACGTATTAGTTAGATGAAAAAAAGATAGTAACGAAACATTTATATAAGTGAGGAATTCTAACCTCACTTCAACGTTGTTTAGGAACGAGTTATAAGCGTACAACTACTTCACAATGAAAGTGAATTATATCGCATATTAATTTAATTCAATTTACGCAAGAATTGTATAAAATTCATTTTAAATGTATGTATTTACCAATTTCTGCATTGAAATTGGGAAATGATTTGCCGTCAATGGAGGGCGATTTCAATGCTCTTCTGGCTTTCTTCCTCGGAGGTTGCTTGAGTGATGGATATTGAGGGGAATCTCTTTGCATAGAACCAGCCTTTGAGTTTCTTTATTTTACAATCTTCCCTAAAGTCTCCACTTGTGAAATGCAAGCTGGAAAGGACAGAGTGGTCAGGAGGAATCCATTCTGTTCCTCTCTCTCTTCCTTCTCTGGATATGACTTTCAACAACCGTACTTTTTACGCACTTAAGTGTTCTATGGTGTTTGTGAAACGATAAAGGTACTGTAGTCTGGTTCTCCTCGCTGTACACTACACAAAGGCACACAAAAATATACCATATTCAGCACTATAAATTAATAAAACAAAACTTCTTGCGCCTCGCTTCCCATTCCTTACAATGCTATCCACTGCCTAACCATGGGTATCTTGTGCTGCTTTCTAGCGGAAAAATTTGGCCCTACCCGTATACGCTCTGGACAATGGATTTCGGCGAGAACGACCAGGCATGTTAGAGGGAGCGAGCGAACGGAATCCAGCAGGCTGTGAGTGGCTTTCGTACATGCCATTTCTTGCCATTGTTGATTCATTGCAATGTTTCAGAAGAATGCCTTTGATTGATTTGCTTTATTTTACATCCTTTTTGTGCCACTAATTTGCGAGGATGGGGATGGATGATGGTATGATGAAATTGATGAATGGACACTCACAAACATCCACGCTCAGACCGGGATTCAAACCCGGTACCCCTGGCGTCGTAGCCTGATGTACAAACCACTCTGCCATGGGGGCCAGCGAGAAAGGTTTTGTTTATTACGCTGACAAATAAATATGCTTTCTCTTATTCAGTTCCCGACAGAATTAGAAATAAACTTGCTAGCTATTATCACGATGGAGGTGGGGTAAAATAAATATTTCTGATGCACAGACAAAGATCGAGCAAAACGAAAAGGTCTTGTACGTAAATTAGCCAATAACAAGGAGGTAGAAATCAAGTGAAAACGTATCTAGGCCTACCAGATTGATATTAACCAAGCCGTATGAAAAATTGTCAAATTGTATACGATTGCAATGCAGCATATAAAGTAGATTAGTAGGTCAACGAGATATTGAGGTAAGTTGGCAATAACACATTTTCAGTTAAATTGTCGCCTTGCCACAGTGGCGTAGCAAGGGGTGAGCAAAGTTAACGACCGCTTGGTGCCTCACGCCTAAAGAGGACCCGCGTTCCATGGGGTTGATACGAAAAATGTAATAAATAGAAGCGAGAAAAATATATGCAAAAGCTACTTTTTGTGCGCTCTAAAATTTAAACATTCTGTCCTATCTGGTCTTTAATTCTAGTTAAACCCTATAATTTGAATGAATACGTCAATTCAGGGACGTAGCATACAGTCAGGCGGGCCTTAAGCCTAAGGGAGCCCGAAAATGTAAAACTTATTATTGTATTTCTCATGTGAAATATTTACGCAAAAATTCACGATAACGTGTGTAGAAGAGATTATACTTCCCGTCTGTTTTCATCGATTTTCTGTCATTTTTAATTATGATTAATGTTTTTTTTTAATTCATTATCGAGGGGTGACACTATTGTTAATTAATCAAGCGGCAAGTGTAGGGGGAGGGGGAGGATATAAATCATGGATGATTTAGGCGTCGATGACGTTATGAGCGGCCATTTTTAAATCGGTGCTGGATCATATAAGGTATAATTAAGGCCCTGGATTTATCCGGATTCAACCGGCCCCGAAGTGATCTGGGGTAGAAGATATTATAACACAATACATGGCGTTACCCTATGTTCGCTTTAAAGGCGAAGAAATTGAACGATGTAGTCTATAAGTAAACGAAGTATACGGGCAGAATGCATGTTTTTAATAATAATTGCTCTTAAAAAAGGCAAGAACACGTCTAGTGCAAAACTCCTCTACAAGATTGCGGACGAAATTCGCACCAGAAAAGAAGAATATTTCCCCCACCGCCACCCCGAACGGAGAGAGATCACTGCCGGGCGAAAGGAGTCCATTGATAGGTTCCCCCTCGGTTTTCTTCCGAAGCTGAATGGGATAATGTCGCGTGTTGCCAATATTTTAACACGTTTGTATTGATTTTTTTGAGGTTTCAATTTTGTTTTGCGGAAGTAACTTAGGCGGATTTTCTTCCTCCTTTCGTAACATTGTAAAGACTATTTGACTTAAAGCGTAAGGAATTTGGCTGAACTAGGAACAATTAGGCACAGTATCTACAGGTTAAAGTGGATGCGATCCATCATTTGCCCTTAGTTCTAAGTTTCGAACCACGGACCCTATGATTATTGCTTTATAAGCTACATGAAGGTTGTTAATGCGTATTTTTTACGTAAGATTGGCCAGATTTTGACTTTCTCTACAAGATTTTCAATATCTCAATCTGGATTGCATGTTTATTTTTTAATATTGTATTTGGGGTTGTTTATTTACTTTTCAGATACCTTCTTAGTAACACAATACCGTTTTTTAAATGAAAGAAATGGTTTCTACACACGAATTTTTTTTTTCATAATCTAATCTACTACAAAGTATGTAATACATAAAGCTTTTTTCAATTGTTATATATCAGAAAATACTATTCTACTACAATGTAGCGTTATATTAACGTTTTTATCTCTAATATAATTTCATCCATCACAAGTGTGATATCCAGTCTCACTGTTTTTTCTTATTTTTTTGTTTCACTGTCCACTCAAGATTCTGATATCCATGTTCACATTTTACCCAAGTACTCTGAGGGTAGTCAATCTCCACCTACTACACGGCTCTGTGCACTGATTAGGTGCTCACTGCACCCATACTGTTGATAAAGTCAAGAAAACGCACTTGTAAATTTTTTCTCACTATTCGGTCATTCTTTTTCAAATCTTTCCCAAAGAAAGACAGAAAGTATCCCATAGTTATGTTCCTGCTGTCATAATAGAGGAACGTAATACAGTACAATCCACACACACTGGACAACGGATTCTGTATAACTGTTCTGTTTATACACCAACAAAGGCACGTGTGTTTCAAAAACTCTGTCACAGAATCACTGGGGTTTTCACCAAAACTGTCAAAGTATGTTCCGTGGCAGTACAGTGCAGTCCAATGTATTCCAGGCCCCGAATCTCTGTCTGTATTGATAATCAGGGAAGCTGGAAGCTTGATATTTTTCGGTAATGTGTTTTCTGCAAACACTTCAACGAAGCTTTCAGATAGAACACTGTCTTAATGTACTGTCATGGCAATGCTTATGGTTTCCATTTTGCAGCCGAATTCAACGAATATAAGTTCTCGTCTGACGACGAGATGCTGCCATCTTTGTAGTCTGATGTCGAGTTGTTGTCATCTTGGGTTGAGGCACATGCAGGTACAACGTGCTGAATGAAACTGTAATGGTCTAGAAACTGTCCGTACAGGTGAGCGTTTCTCACAGCACAAGCTATTTTTCTCAGGCGATGGTTTTTCTCACAGCAGCTATAGGCAGGGAAACTTAGTAGAGCTGATTTAGAGCATCAAAGCTGCTCCAAGTTAATCACAGTGCGGTGAAGTATGGTAGAAAGGAAATGGCATTTTTCTGCGCCAAAGAATAAATGGCTGAGGCATTTTCGGTACAGCGGAATAATATGGTGGACATATTGGAAAAATTCACTTCTCCAGCTTCCCAAGAGAGGCCATGCACATTTTGAGTTTCCCATAAATTTTCATTTTGTATTCTGATATCGAGATCTTCCCGTGCGCACGGTGGTTTTAGTACCCATGATTGCAAACAATTAGAATCTGGATCCACAACAGTTATTTCTTTTGGAATATATTTTCCATGATTATCTCGAAATCCTATAAAATAGATAACGGCTCTCATATTGTGATCCGACTTTGTGGCTGACAGTCACTCAACTGAAGGATTATTCGCTATAATCAGTATATATGCTGCGGTTCTTGTCAATTTGAACCAACGAATCAAATTCTCCATAAATAACACAAGTGACTGAGGAGAGGAGTGGCGAAGCAAAAGAGAACTTTAATGTCACACTACTAACGCGAATTAAGTCCCAGGTGGAATCAATTTCCATGGTTGGTGAAAGAATAAAGGTATACAGGGCAAACCCATTATCCTAGTCCTCACGCGATATACTGTTCGCACTATCAGAAAAATAAAGAGAAGTACCCGAGAATATTGTGTAATATGCTTGAAAGATATTCTTGTCACTATAATTGAGTGCCAGTGGCTGACTTGGGATAATCTTATTTCCAATTTGAAACTGAAGCAAACTAAGATTGAAATGTTGAAAGTTGAAAGGGTTAGAGTCAAATCTACCATTGAAAGCGCTATTCGATACTAATCCTACTATGATACGTTTAGGCACTGTACCTAAAAAGATGTTGTCGACATTGTAGGAAGTGATATTTTGAGGAAGTGTTGATTTTACTTCTACTCGTGTTAAGGGTACTTTGCTGTTGCTTTTTCAAGGGCTTCACTGTGTGCTAAGCCTACATGAGGGCTAATTGTCACACGGCGAACAAATAAGGAGACATCTTGTAACTGAACTTGACATTCTGAATTCCCACTAGTTATTAAAGCAAACGCATAGCTTGTTCTGTGCAATTTCACTCGCATAGACACTTTGTTCATTATGTGGCGGGGCTGAGAGGTAATGACTGTATGAAGGCGCCCATACATTTCAAAACTACGGCTACCTGTTGCAAAAGACATGCGTCTCCCAATTCCTTTGTTTTCTGTTAGATTGTCTGGTTTTCCAGGAGTATCGCGGTACCAGAGAGAGGCAGTGAGGTGTGATTTTTTAGCTTCGTTCGAGTAATTCAATAAAGTTTCAAAGTAAGCACGGTAGGCATATGATACACAGGAGGGTGAAATCAATTTGTCGTTCAACATTACATCAACTAGAGAAAAGAGTGAATATAGAAAATCGTTCACGATGGAAGCCAAGTTATCTGAAGCCAAATTTGTTCCATCCGGTTTAGTAATCTTACATTTCACATACAAATAAACGTGGGAAGGGTCCAAGTATTCATCGCTGCTCCCAACTGCTGAAAATTATATTGTAGAATCTGATCTTAGCCTTGAAAATGGGTGATATTCAACTAATGCTGATATCTCTATACTTGTCTGAGTGAGTGGAAGTGTAATCAAATCAAGTTCCGAGTTTGTACAATCGCAGGGGCCAGAATGTAAGAAAGACCTGTTGCTTAGCTATCGAAAATATCTCTCCTTCCCCTACGCCTTCTCTTATTCGACTGAGAAGGTACTAGAGGGATGCCAAATTTTATAGTTGCAGCCTTCCGTTTTCTTTCTCCGCTACCAGAGAGAAGTTGAGAAACTTTTTGTTCTGCCTTGCCTCTCAATGTTTCCCCTGCTTCGCCTAACCGGGTTCTTATCGAATGCTTTACCGGCTTATTTTCCAGCACATCCTCAACTACTTGCATTCCAGTTGTCAGTTCTTGTTTTCCTAAAGTTTTAGCGCGTTGTTGCAGAAATGGAATAGCCAGACGGAACAACCCCAAAACCGTGTCCCCTTTGAAAGACTGGACCTGAGTAATATGGGAGTCCCGAACCGGCCTGCTCGAGATAGTAATTGCGGTACAACTCGCCTCTGTCGTATTTCATTTTCTCTTAAAATGAAGTTTAACGGCCAACTTCCCAAATGCAAATGAAGGTTTACGACCCGCATTGTCCCTTAAAAGGATTTCAATGGTGTCGAAATAAAGCTTTGATGCTGATAAATAATGAAGAGGATTGAAAATAATACATTGTGAACGTCCATACAGGAGGTATTGTAAACATTTGAAAAGTGAAGCTTTAATATCTCCTACCATCTGGTGACTTACTATGTCGCTGTACACCATAATTTGTTGTGGAAAGCCAATACTTAAATTTGCTTGTTTCGAAGCTTGTGATTGCTTTACAATATTCCTATCTGGTTCAAAACCCAACTGTAATGCTAAGATGGGCGAAAATTTGAGTGTGGATAATTTGGAATCGTAGTTTCCTTCGAAATTGTTTGCGGAGTAATTGTACCCGAAACGAAAAAGCCCTTCTCCTATGTGATTTTCATTCAAAACTTGTAACACAGAGTCTAAAGTTGGATAATATCCAGGAGGCACAAACGTTTTTCCACTCTGCCTATTTGCTAGACCTGGCTGTGAGTTTTGAACTGTCCATGCAACCTCATTTTCCCCTTTCATAACATTGTAAGGATTATTAGTAAAGCGGACTTCAGAGAGGCCTACAACCCATTCTCCAGAATTTAAGTTGATTGGATATGCAAGTTTGGTACTAAAATGAGAAGCTGTATTGTTTATGAAAAGTTTCTTGGACGCGTTTAAAACCAAAGTGACGTAGTATGCATTGTCACTGTCTTCAGCGATCATTGTTCCTCTTTTTGAAAATGTCATATTACGCTCGACGCTCCAAACTGAAATGAGAGAGGCGCTCCGCGCTCTGATTTTAATAGCATTTCAATTGTTTCAGTATATTGTTTTTCAAATTTTATGTATTTGTCGTGGTTCGGAAATATAACTTTTTTTGCCCCATATTCATAGTCTACAGTGCTAATGATCTTATCACGGGGCCGATATTTGGTTGAGATTTCACAATATTTAAGCAAATGTGAATCACGTGTGGAATATGAAAATCCATGTTCCATGGATACGTGGAACAGGTTCGTACTATCTCTGATTCCATATCAGAATGTATAAGTTCCTTTTATCTCTGGAACAGATAACGAATAACCAAACACAGGAACCAAGGAAGGCGACAATAGTACTTTCGTGCTTTCATTAGGTTCCAAAGTTATTTGCACGTAAATTGTCTGTTTATGAGCATCGTATCCTAAAGTTACATGTTGAGCAAGCACTTTTCGTTTTGAAGGAGGAATATTCGAAAGCAACAAAGAAATATTGGAATAAAATCCTTCTCGGACCACACTTTCACTGTAAAACACTGCGTCTCTTTTTTTAGGTTTATGTTCATACGTAATAATGTTGTTATCTCCAACAATATTATAGAAACTACATGTCATATGTACTTTAGCTACAGCAACGACCCATTTTTGATCCAATTCGATTGACTCACTCACCTTTGTACGATAGTGAGCAATTGTGTTGTCTGGAAACAAGTCTAAACTTGCATTGGAGGGTAAAGTAAGATAGAAATCGTTTCGTGCCATGGTGTCAACTAACCTAAATTTGAGTAATATCAGAAATAAATACCCATAATGTCATGGCTCTGGGATACCCCCGCCAATGTACAAATGCCTTATTTCCTTTTCGTTGCAATATTTTTTCAATAATAAAGGGTCTATTTGCATCCAAGTTAATTTTCTGTAATTCAGGTTCGTAAAATTTCCCTTCTATAATTTCTCCCTTCCAATCTTTGATTCTATACGGTGGCGGATCAGTACTTATTTGTTTGTCAACGACAAAAAAATCCTGAGTCCAATTATGCAAATAACCTGTTTCGAATTTGAGCTTCAGTAGTGTAAAGTAGTTGTTTCTAAGTCGTACTTGGTACGAGCCCTTTTTTTCCTCTTTTTTTATCAATTGAATATCAGTTTTTGACATATTTTGACAATTTTTGTCGATGTTTTAGCGTTTAGCGATGTTTTAGTGCAATTTTCAATTTTTCCCACCTCGTACTTGGTACGAATGCCATGATTTTACGTGATATAACTTAACCTATGTTACGATTTTTTTTTTACGATCTTCAGTGACCTATCATTTTTTTTATTTACGCACCGAACTAACTTACATTGGACTCCGTTTGTTTTAATATTTTAAAGTTTTTTAACATATTTTATATAACCTTAAAAAATGTGTTGATTTTTTTTAGTATGTGGCAATTTTTTTTACGAATTTTTTAGAACTGTTCCGTCACCCTCTCGTTCTTCACGTCGTACGCGAAGGACTTCTCTGCGACCAGGATGACGCTGCACATGGTATCCTCGGGCAGCGCGTCGTGGAACTCGCAAACGATTTTGATGTTGGTTCGATCGTTGACCACCACCTGCTTCCTTTTTGTGGTATTGATGACGAACATGGGTCTTTGTGCTTTGAATTCGCTGGGCGTGTAGTACATGTCCACGTTTCCCTCGGTCACGCGCTTCTAAGCAGAGTACGCTTCGTAAAGTTTTAGGTAATCATCTTTGGTCATGTCGAGGTTGTAATTCTCGCGCGGGAACATTTCGTTCCTGCCATTCTTGAGATAAACATTTTTGATCTTGCAGTCGTCGAACTTGCAGGAATCATTTTCCTGATTGTTATCGCGTCCGGTCTGAAAGAGTACAATGAATAAATCTGGCATGTCGAACTGTATATTGTTGAACTGCGTCGTCACGTCAAATTCCATGTGACTTCCTGACGCTATATTTTGCACGCACTGGTAACCGTGAAAGTGAATGGGCACCTGTGGACTTTTCAAGATCTCATTTTGGAATTCAGAACATAGGTTCTATTCATACTTTTTGTCACGTATAGGCGTACGTGATGAATCTGCAAACAGATTTTTCCTAAGTATTACCGTTTCCAAGATAACCCCACTTCCGGTCGCCATTTTGGATTTCCGAACATAGGTCCTATTCACATTTTACTCACATATAGGCGTACGTGATGAATCCGCAAACAGATTTTTCCTAAGTCTACCGTTTCCAAGATAACCCCACTTCCGGTCGCCATTTTCGATTTCCGAACATAGGTTCTATTCATACTTTTTCTCACGTATAGGTGTACGTGATGAATCCGCAAACAGATTTTTCCTAAGTCTTACCGTTTCCAAGATAACCCCACTTCCGGTCGCCATTTTGGAATTCCGAACATAGGTTTTATTCATATTTTACTTACGTATAGGTGTACGTGATGAATCCGCAAACCGATTTTTCCCAAGTCTTACCGTTTCCAAGATAACCCCACTTCCGGTCGCCATTTTGGATTTCCGAACATAGGTTCTATTCATACTTTTTCTCACGTATAGGCGTACGTGATGAATCAGCAAACAGATTTTTTGCTGTCATGAATTGGAGGGTTCTATGACAACCTATATTAATTCTCGTAAGAGAACAGAAAACACACAAAAAAAAACAACAATACTGTGGTCATTACAACAAATAGTCTTTTTCAACCCCAATCCAACAACCCAAAAATCATCATCCTAACTAGAACCATGTAACTATCTACCATCTGTTAGATGTTTTGTGAACTAAGTGGTGCTTTGTTTGTGTGTAAAAAAAAATACAATGCCTTTTGCACTTGGTTATCATCACCTAACATGTTATTAATTGTTTTTTAAAATTAATTACAACTGAAAACTAATAATTAATGTTATCTAAAGTTACTAATTAATATTATACAAGTAATTGATATAATTTTTTTGTTCTTCTTGCTAGTGTTGGGTAATTATAGTTGTTGCAAAATATAGCTCTCGCGTATGACAGTTTCTGAGTTTTGTTGGGTATATAAGAACAATTATATACACGACCTCTCTCGGTCCTCCTTCGTAGCCGTGCGTGTTAAGGCGTTCACTCGTTCTTGACATCGTGTGTGCGCTATAGGTTCGAACCCGGTTATGGTCGGTAGTTGTTCAGTGTGAATAATGGCCCCTTACTTTAGCTCGTGTTCCTGGTCTGCAGGCTGGGATTTAAGGAAATCATGAATCCTGAGTGATCGAGTTTGACGGGTTTGTTGTTTCACTGTCTAAATATCGATCATTGCTACGGAGGAGTGACCCCCCTGTCCCCGGGGGTCCCCCCTGCACCCCTGTCCCCGGGGTCCTATCCCTGTCCCCCGGGCTCGTGTTCCGCTGGAGTCCTACCCCTTGTCCCTGGACCCCTGTCCGCGGGGTCCTATCACTGTCCCCGGGCTCTTGTTCCCGGGAGTCCCCTTCCCCTTGTCCCTGGACCCCTGTCCCCGGGCTCGTGTTCTCGGTTAAGTTAGGTTAAGTTGTCTAATGTCTATGTCTATGTGTAATATCTATGTCCATGTCTTTGTAGGTTGTTTTTTTTGGTCAAAAATTCGAGATATTTGCAATTTAACGCTGGACTTAGAAAATTTTCGATTGATGAAAAAAAAAATTGGTTCCATGACGACCTATGTTCATTTTGGTGGACACCGAGACTCGACCAACGCACTAAACCCGACCTTTCTACGACTATTCGTTCAAAAGTTACGAGTGATCAAAGTTTTGGAGGGTGGGTTAACTTCTCACCCCTTGACCTCAGGACCACCAAAACTTGGTACACGTATTCCACACCTCCAAAATGGACAGGGGGTTATCTAACGATACCGGATGGGGGTGTTTTTTGATATATTTTTTCGATAACTCTTACCATTTTCGAGATATTTGCAACTTAAGATTTTTTTAACGCTGTGGACTTAGAAAATTTTCGACTGATGAAAAAAAAATTGGTTCCATGACGACCTATGTTCATTTTGGTATGGGAGGACAGAGGACACCGAGACTCGACCGACACACTAAACCCGACCTCTCTACGCGTACTCTACGTCACCAAAAAAATCGACAAGGGGAGATTTTTCGATAACTCTCACTGTTTCCATGATACTTAGGTTTTTTGATAGACGACAACGACGGAGTCATCAATGAGTAAACATCTGAACTCGGTGAACACAAGTCAACTTTTTTCAGTACGTCAATATTTTTTTTCTTATTTCTTAGTGAATGGGTTAGGTGACTTGCAACGACGAAGGCCTTCTAGCAACACGTACTTAGCTTATGCCGGCGTAATTCGCAAAAATATGTCTTTAACTATTGTCACTTAGGAACCGCCTCAGTCCTGTTGTTAATTTGGAAAAGGTAATTGATCCAAAAGTAACAAGCGGGGGGGTAATTAAAGGTTCCAAATGACAATAGTTAGAGATTCTCCAATCTAGTAAAGTTGATTGGTTGAAATATCCAAGGCGTATTTTGCATTTTTTTTCAAATATGAACACGTTAAAACTGAACTGTCTCGGATTTTGAGTTTTGTATTCGCCCCGAGAAAATTCTATATAAAATAACATACCTGAAAATTATATTCACGTTAAGTTGAAATTTGATTTTTGTATTCCCCCGAGAAATTCTATATAAATAACATACCTGAAATTCTATTCACAGTAGATTGAATTTTTGAGTTTTGTAATCACCCCAAGAAATTCTATATAAAAATAACATACCTGGAAATTATATTCACGTTAAGTTGAAATTTGATTTTTGTATTCCCCCGAGAAATTCTATATAAATAACATACCTGAAATTCTATTCACAGTAGATTGAATTTTTGAGTTTTGTAATCACCCCAAGAAATTCTATATAAAAATAACATACCTGAAAATTGTATTCACAGTAGATTGAATTCTTGAGTTTTGTATTCGCACCCAAGAAATTCTATATAAATAACATACCTGAAATTCTTTTCACAGTAGATTGAATTCTTGAGTTTTGTATTCACACCCAAGAAATTCTATATAAATAACATACCTGAAAATTGTATCGCTATATACTAGACTTTTTGGTTTGTGTGATCTGAGAAAGCATAATGGAATCCACCAGTTTGATTGAATGTGTTACTTGCGAAAAATTAATATCTAAAACTAATATTAGCAAGCACAGGGCAAGATGTAACGAAACAGGTTCGAGAATTAATCGTTCGTTACCTTCTAAGCCTTGTGCTTGATGCGGAAAGATGATCAGCATTACAAATTTAAGTAAACACCTGAAAATTTGCAAACCATCGACCGAACAAGGAACATTGAAAAGAAAAATCGATGATCCAGGAACCGAAGCTTCCACTTCCAAGCAAATTAAATTATCTAATGAACGCAAACCAATTAGATCTGCATTTAACCGTCATATTCAGGATTTCTCTTTTACTTCGGAACCAGGCTGCGACATTCTTAGTTTCTTGCGTGAAACGAAAACATCCGTGATAAATATTCTAAAAAATAAATTGGAAAATAATTCCATAAAAGTATACGTTGATCTATTTTCCGAATACGAAAAAGTCGATGGTACAACAAGAGTCTTTTATCATCGAACAAAAAACCAGGCTCTTCATTTGGCGGACGTCGATAATTTGGACGAATTTTATTCTGATCTTTCAAATGAACTGGTTAAGAAACATGACGATTTCGAGGCTAAAGGGTCGGGATGGTCTCTGTGTGGAAGTCCTCACAGGTTAATCGTTTACGTGAACCAATTCTCGCCTCTTCGCGCTTCCAGCTACGTTCCTCTTCCACCGAACATTCAACAGAAGAGGGCTGTGTTAAATATACAGAACAGCGATAACAAGTGTTTTCTTTGGTGTGTGTTGGCGGAACTTCACCCGATTCATTGGTCAAATAATCCAGAACGGGTTTATCATTACAAACAATACGAGTCCGAGTTTGAAAGTGTAATGTCTGGCATCGAATACCCGATGACCATTTCTGATATATCAAAATTCGAAACACGAGCACGAGATGCAGAAGGAAAACGCTTAATCATCAACATGTATTCCTATACGTTGGATAAATATGTCGTGCATCCCGTCAGGATAAGCGATGTCGACGATGATGATGCTCGTGTGATTAATCTTCTTCTAATTTCAAACGACAGTGTTCACCATTACTGTCTCATTCGTTCACTATCACGCTTAGTCAGAAGTCAATCAACCAAGCATGTAAACCACATCGATGTTTGCCCAAGGTGTTTGACCACGTTCGACGATCAAAAACAATCCAATTATCGAAAATACACCGGACGTGAAATTGCTATCGATAAACTTGACGAACATAAAATATATTGCGGCGACAACAGATCGGTTCGAATGTTGATGCCCGAAAAGAACGAAGTGGAAGAATTCAAAATGCACAAGGCATTGTTGGAACATCCGGCCATCATCGTTGCTGATTTCGAGGCGTTCCTCAAACCACTCTCATACTGCGATCTGGATGCCGAAGTTTCTTCCACCACACCTTACCAGCTTCACGAACCAAACAGTTTCGGTTACGTTGTCGTGCGACATGATAAAATAGATGAACCGTACGTATACCGAGGACCCGATGCAATCGAACGCTTCTTCGAAAAGATGATCGAGAAGGTTGGGAAAATTGGATGCATGCTGCAAACATCGAAACCGATGCTTCCGTTATCTGCTATCGAACTTCAAAATTACTATGAAACTGTCAAGTGTCCTGTGTGTGATAACCACTTCACAGACGACAATCGTAAAGTGTTTCACCATTCGCATACGGACGGTTGCTTCATAAGCGGAATCTGTAATGCATGCAACCTCAAAATCCAAAAACCAAAATTCGTCCCCATATTCTTTCACAATGGCTCTAATTACGACTTTCATCCCTTAATTAGGAAACTCGGATACGACGCTCAAAAAATAGATATTCTTGCTCAAAACGAAGAACGATACATCTCTATAAGTAAGAAAGTTATGATTCCTGAGACTAAAAATACCATCGAGATGAGGTTTCTGGATTCATACAGATTTCTCTCTGCCAGCCTGGACTCTCTTGCCAGCAAACTTTTAGACGAACAATTCAAAATTACAAAAGCTAGTTTTCCCAACGTAGACATAGAACTCGTTAGACGTAAAGGGATTTATCCTTACGAATATGTTAGTGATAATTCTAAATTTAATGACGACGCTCTCCCACTTCCAAGAGAATTTTACAGCAGACTCAGAGAGAAAGGAATCACGGACGAAGAATACCAACACGCGCAACTCATGTGGGAGAAATTAGAATGTAGGACACTCGGAGACTACCACGATGCCTACTTAAAATTAGACGTAACGATACTCGCGGATGTTTTTCAAGCGTTCAGGAAAACGGCAACGAATATTTATAAATTAGATCCAGCGTATTTCTACAGCCTACCGGGATTAGCGTGGTCGGCAATGTTATTCCAGACAAAGGTCAAGCTGGAACTGATATCGGACGTGGACATGTTACTTTTCATCGAGAGGGGGATTCGGGGCGGGATGGTACAATGTGTACAGAGATAAGCAAAAGCCAACAACGTGCACATGAAAGAAGATTATGATTCAAATCGAGCATCGAATTACATCTTCTACGCCGACGTTAATAATCTCTACGGACATGCCATGGTACAGAAACTTCCTTACGGGGGATTCGAATGGGCATCAATAGATATAGAAAATTTCGACGATAGTGAGTATGGCTTCTTCGCAGAGGTGGATATCGAATTCCCCGACCACTTACACGATCTGTTCAGCGATTTACCACCGGCATCCGAGTTCAAATCTTCGCCTCATTCTAATCAATGCAAGCTTTTATTGACTCTAGAGGGGGAAAAGAGATACGTTGTTCATTACTCGAATCTCCGATTCTTGATCGGGAAGGGTGCTAAGGTAGCGAATATTAGAAGAGTCCTCAGGTTTAAACATTCCGAGAGGCTCAAACCGTACATTGAAACAAACACGCAACATAGGACAGTTGCCACTTCCGATTTAGACAAAGATTTTTTTAAATTGATGAATAACGCGGTGTATGGCAAGACGACGGAAAACGTGCGGAATCATGTAGACGTGAAAATGGTTTCAGATAAAAATAAATGCATGAATTGGGTGGCCGATCCTAGATTCAAGTCGAGAAAAATTTACAATGAGAATTTGGCATTTTTCAATGTAGATATAAAATTGATGAAATTCCGAAAACCAATTTACGTTGGCGCAACATTTCTCGACTTGTCGAAACTTTACATGTTCGAATTTCATTACGACGTGATGAAACCCTTCTTCAATGATAAGATATCACTTTTGTACACGGACACCGACAGCTTCATTTACAGCATACAAACACCTAACCTCTATGAAGACATAAAAAATCCTTCCATGCTTGAGTATTTCGATACTTCTGCATATCCTCAACCAAACAGATTTGATCTCCCTTCTCGCAATAAAAAAGTGCTTGGTAAAATGAAGGATGAATGCAACGAAGAAATCATTCTGGAGTTCGCCGGCTTACGTTCCAAAATGTATGTGGTGAAAACAGACACCAGCATCACCAAAAAAGCCAAAGGTGTTGGTAAAAATACCGTGAAAAACAAGCTTGTGTTCGAGGATTACATCAATTGCCTCTATTCACAGTCGAGGATTCTACGTTTGGAGACAAGGATACAAAGCGTAGACCACGTGCTTACCACAAATAAAGTTAAGAAAGTAGCATTAGATCCGCATGACGATAAAAGATGTATTTTGTCTTGTGGAATCCACACGTTGCCTTGGGGGCATTATCGTTTAGAAATTAGTAAAAATTGTAGGCAATGCAAATGAAAAAAAAATAAAACTTTAACTGTCTCAAATTATCACATACACAATAAATAACTAGCAAGGGCAAAGAATCTCTTTGGTTTCCGAAAGCAAACAATGGAGACTGTACACCGCACGACAGATCATGAATTTCTACCTTCCATGTTATCTAAACTCAACGGCCTGTTGATCATTCACCTCAACAGCATTTGGACAAAGTTGGACGAGGACGTCGGCAAGATTTTTTACGTCTTCAACAACAATTTACATTTTTACGAAATTCTGATCGGTGGGAAACTTCAAATCATCGTGAATCCGGAGAACGTAGGCGAAATCAAAATTTCTACCGGCAAGAACATTTTTTGAATGAAGCACGACAAGGTACTTTTTAACATGGCGTACGATGTGTCTGCAGGCGATTATCTTTACGTTCAACTCCTAGGAGATTATGACAAACTCATTCCTCTCTGCATAGAATTACGAATCACCTATCCTATTATAAATAACCATAATGCCTAACGACATTTTCGGCCACACCAAGAAGAGATTCACAGAATCACGCAGAAGAGATTCTCGTGCTCGACGTTCGAGTTGAAAAGTTGAGGAGCGATTTGATCGCTTTGCAGGAGACCTTAAACAATAGTTTACAATCGGAAATCGCTACGCTCCAAACGCAATGTCTCGATCCTATTCTGAAAATCGATTCCGAACTGAAAACACTCATAAAAAATTATGTTGATGTACCTTCTTACGACAACGTTCAAATTATACAGTTGAGCGTGGATTAGCTTCAAAATGATTTGGCCAAATTACAGCAATTTCAATCGAAAGATTTGGAAAAATTGAAACTCGAAATCGAAGAACGAACTTCCGCAACTGAAAAGAATTTATCTGAACTTCAAACCGTTGTGAATGATATCGATGTAGAACGCTTGCATGTCGTCGTTTCTAAATTACAAGAAAAATTCACCAGCACGTTGGAAGAAATTAAATCCAAGTTACAGACTTTGGAAGATACAATGACAAACCTACCATCGTCAGACGAACTGCAGGTCATAAGTAAAAGCGTTGCGAACATAAAAATTCAATTGGAGGCTTATCAATATTTCGAACACATTCAAACCACCATCGCTACGCTTCAGGCGTCTTTGGAGTTGATCAACGAAGAAATTAAAAATATTCACGTTCAAGGAAACGCGTTGACGAGTATTCAAGACACGTTAAGCACGGTTCAGCAGAAGATCGAATATTTAGAAAATTTGAACGTCGAATCGAACCTTGCTCATTTTCATCACGTACTGGACAACATACAGGGTGACTTGGAATCGTTACGGACGAGTGTGCCTTCGAAGGAAGATTTGGAAAAATTGAAAACGGAGGTGACGGCATTATCCGATTCGAGTGACATCAAAAGTTCATTGAGCGATCTCGAAAGTACGGTGGCCAATCTCCCCACCTCCAAAGAATTACACGCTTTGAAAAGGAACATATCTCGAATGCTGAAACGACTAGAAACGGAAACGGCAAACGTGGAACAGATTCGAGATGAAATTACTTCGCTGGTGTCGACGTTGCCCACTTCGCAGAGCGTCACGGATCTTCACACGCAGTTTACAGAGATGCGAAGCATCGTGAACGATCTTACCGATAAAAGTTCGAAATTGAATCAAGTTGAGAACCTTCAGAACATTGTCGTCAACATCAGAGATCAAGTTGGAGTGCTGGAATCCACGCAGGAATCGACGCTGGCCTCTTTCGGTGCCAAGTTGCAAGAACTCAACGAAAACTACAAGCAGTTGAATGTGGAAGTGAAAATCAAACCGTCATTTTCTGCCGTAACGGATACCATAGTCGAGCATTTGTTGCCCATTGAAAATAAACTTGGACACGTTCACAGTAATCTGCTCAGCGTCGACACTAAAATCGCCAAATTGTTCACCTTGCAAGCCATCGAAATCAACAGCGTACCCAATCAACAGAGAATCTCCACGTTCGTCGAAGGTAACAAACTGTACATGTTACATCCTTATCATCCGTATTACAAGTTTCTCCTCGATGGCACGATTCAGATAAACGAATTTTCGTACTGGTCTCACGGCAGAAAAGCTAGCGTTCCCACCATGACGTTGATATCGAATCGTGGTGTCCAGAAAGCAGGAAACATTCCTCTGGCACGTTGGAACGAAACGCGCAACATATATGAAATACACGAAGACGAAGATCTTACCGTTTTCGACGTGAGTGCCGGCGATAAGCTGATCATTCAAAACACGAGCGAGGTGCCACCCTCTTTGAATCCCATCACGCTGGTGCTTCTCTTCAAACGTAATCTCTAAAAAAAATGTCTAGGCAAGCCATCGTCGAAGAATTGCATAAACCTGCACGCCGCAACTACGAACGTTTGGCGGTGGTAACCAAGGACATCGATGACCTCTGGGAAAGTTACCTCGTGGAGATGAGCAGCGGCAAGTTAAAAAACGTACATAAATTGAACAAGGGCAACAAGTACCTCCTCACCGTCATAGACACATTTTCGAAATTCGCATGGGCAGTACCTTTGAAAGCCAAAACGGGAACATGCGTCACGGAAGCATTCAAATTAATTTTTCGCGAAAGCGGCAGACGACCTCGGTTTCTGCACACGGACAAGGGGAAGGAATTCCACAATGCCACGTTCAGGCAGTTTATTCGGAAACACGACGTTCAACATTATTCGACCTTCAGTGACGTCAAAGCCAGCATCGTGGAAAGATTCAATCGCACTCTGAAATCGCGCATGTGGTCACGCTTTACGCTTCAGGGAAGCTACAAGTGGGTCACCATTCTTCCGGAACTCGTTAACGACTATAATCACACACGGCACAGAACGATAGGCATGAAGCCAGCTGACGTTACGAAGTCCGACGAGCAGCGTTTAATTTCTACCGTTTACTGCCCAAAGTACACACCCACGACAAAAAGACCTAAATACAAAATTGGAGACCAGGTGAGGATCAGTAAATTGAAGCGAACGTTCGACAAGGGTTTCACACGAAACTGGAGCACGGAACTTTTTACCGTAGTTCGCGTTTTACCCGGGAACCGTCACACGTATATAATAAAGGACAGTGGCGGTGAAATTTTATTGGGGCGCTTCTACGAGGAGGAACTCTCTAAAACTAAATACCCCGACACGTACCTTATCGAAAAAGTTTTGCGTAAGAGAGGTGACAAACTTTTAGTGAAATGACTGGGACTTCCGGGTACGAGTTGGATCGATTCGAACGAAGTGATTCTATGAGTACGTGGAATGTTGTGAAACGTTTACCTGATTCGGAAAGTCAAACGAAAAAAAGGAACGGCGAATTGCTCCCCGACAGCATACGGTGTCTGATCGTAGGACCTTCGGGTTGCGGAAAGACGACACTGCTCATTGATAATTTTATCCTCGCACCCAATTGGTTAGACTGGGAAAACAGACACCTCTACGTATTTTCGAAAAGTCTCGAACAACCGAAATACCAGCAACTTATGAAACTGTACGAGGGACTGGACATTGCTACTTTCGCATCTGAAATCATTCCACTGGACGATTGTCTCGAGAATTCCGTTGTGGTGTTCGACGACATGATCCTGGAAAATCAAAACGAGATTCGTAATTTTTTCACTCGAGGACGTCACAAAGGATTAGATTGTTTCAACCTGGCACAAACTTTTTCCAAGGTTCCGAAACAACTGCTACGCGATAATGCTAATATTATTTGCTTGTTTCGAGAAGACCACACCAATTTAAAACACGCACATGATGATTACGTAGGGGCTGACATGAATTACAATCTATTTTCTAAATTCTGCTCCCACTGTTGGAACCAAGGTGATTTCGGATTCGTGACCATTGACATGACTCGAAAAGCAAACCATGGAAAATATAGGAATAAAATAAACGTCTATCTAGACGTCTCAGAGTATATTAATCACCCTGAGGCTAACAAGAGGAAAATTTCAGATTTGCAACAAGAAGAAAAATTGAAAAAAAAAATCAACGGTCTAGAATCTAAAAAATAAAATTTGAAAAAAAGTTCTTTTTTTTTCAAACGTCTCAAACATATATAAAATAACCATTACAACAAAAAAAAGTGAGTGTTAGAAAAGTGGATAGTCTCAAGCGGGTGACGGCAAGAAAACTACGAGAACCGAACGTATAGGCTGAGAATTCGACGTTTCAGAAACGTTTCGACGTATATAGAAAAATGTCAAAACGTCAATTTCAAGAAGACGAAAATTTCAAGCTTCGCGTTTACCTCGCGAAACGCTTCAAAGGTTGGAAATCCGAGAATCGCGGATTCTACGAAGAGAAGAAGCGTCAGGATCAACCTGTGACCGACGCCATCAGCGGTCTAGGTAAAGAAATTAAAAGTGTCACGGAACAAAATAAAAATTTGATCAACGAACTCGTACCACTTGCAGCTAAAAGTTACACTGTACCCACGCCCATTTCGAGCATTCCTTCGACGCCGTTCGAACTGAAGGAAGTACCGGCACGACGTCAAGCCATAAGCAGTACGTCTTCTTCGGATAAGATCGAGTTGGGACCTTTGGCACGAGACTACCTGAGCACGGGGAAATTCGACAAGGATGAAATGTTCGGATTGTATCCGAGCATGGAAACCAACGAGGGGGTGATTTGGAAGATTGGGAAATCGAAAGTCACCTTCGAAGGCAACGACATTAAAGTTAATTTAGGCGATAAAAATAGTTGGACCAGGTATCCGGGTACGGTGGGACTGTGGGAACTGGTTGCCAAAAAGCAGCCGAAAGATTACACCGACGAAGATTACCAGAGTTACAGGGAAATTCTATTCATGACGGATGCCATGTACCAGAACAACGATGCCTCGCAGAATAAGGTGAAATCGAGCAGCGGTGAGAAGTACAGGAATCTCATCAAACCGATTTGGAACGAGGTGAAAAGTGGAAGCGGCGTCAAACGCTACAACACGTTACCCAAAGAATTCGTTTGGGTGGACGACGTGAGGAAACTCATCGACAGATTGTTAGTGATAGCCGGTGAAGAGAATGCAATCAATCGTAATTTCTACAACGAGAAGGTTGGCATCGTGGACATGATCAGCACGAAACTTTCCAACTTCATCGTGAACGACGACAAGGGCATAGGTTACTTGATCAAAATTATCAACACGCTGCCTCCGAGATTCTGGAACGTGGCCGAAGGAAAGGGACTCGTGAACGACATCATCAACAAGTTACCTTTCGAGATGAATTTACCTGGCTACCAGTACTGCGGACCGGGTACCAAACTCGAGAAAAGATTGGAGAGAGGAGACAAGGGTGTGAATCCGTTGGACGCTGCATGCAAAGATCACGACATCGCTTACAACACTCGCACCGATCTGAATGCACGTCACGAAGCAGACAAGAAGTTGGAACATGCCGCTTTCGAAAGATTCGTCAGCAGAGACGCATCGTTGGGTGAAAAAGTTGCAGCATTGGGCACCACCATCGCCATGAACACGAAACAAAAATTTCGGTGGGGTATATAAATAAATAACATACAGTAAAAAAAATAATAACAACATGTCTTGTATAACCGACTTACCGTCCGAACTACTATGTAAAATATTCAAACACGCAGTAAACGGAGATGTAGGGAAACTTGTAATCATAGCGAGAACAACGCCGGAATTTCGTATACCTTGTGAAATGGTTGTCATGGATTATCTTCGGGAGATCAGTGGCATGAGGTGCGGTGATCTCGACACTCTTCTTTCGGCTGCAGGGGAAAAATACAACTATAGGATGGACGAACTTCACGAGGCGAGGCAGGGAAGAAGACGATACACGGATGACTGGCGCAAGTCTAAACAGGAGACCGATGATATCATCGCGCACATCATCGCGTTTTCCGAAGCAAGAACTTTCTTCCTCTGTGAAAATAATAATAATATATACGTGTCAAAACTTGATATATAAATAACACACATCGTGAAAAAAATAATCTTCGGTATATAAATAACACACATTGTGAAAAAAAATTAAATTTCTATAACACCCTGAAATTTTTTCTTCGATATGACTGAGAAAATGAGTGATCTCCAAGCATTAAAACAAATGCTAAATTTGTCAGTCGAATATGTAAAAATTCAGGAATTGGAAGTCGACAAACCTTAGACGATAACTTCCGGTTCAATTGTTTCTACCCAGTATGGTCCCAAGGTGCGTCTGTTGCTCAACGGACAATACAGTCTATTTTTACCAGATCGATATGCTAACATGTTATCCGACGAGAAGCTATCTACAGGGTGGCTCAATAAGTCACTTAACACCCCCGGTACAAGGCCACTGCAGCGCGCAACATGGAAATGGTGATGACCAATCTTTATCAGGCCAAGGGGGAACCACATTGACGCCACCCACACGGTCGGCGGCCATCTTGATGTCCGCCATCTTGAATTCAACTTCAGAATTTTAAATGGGAAGGGGGTCGTGCGACATATCAAAATGGGCTAGAATTTCACGAGAAATGCAATGGTGAAGTTTTATTCGACGTATCTTTAACCAGTAAAAAGTTATGACTGAATACTTGTACCAATTTGCTCCTTTTCGAGGTGTTAGAAAAATGCCTTAAAATTTGTTTAGCGCATCGGTAATGCATCGAGATCAAAGTGACGTCTAGGGAGAAAAGTTCGCATGCCATTGCACATTATTTTAATCGGATACATCCACGAAGAGCTGCTCATTATGAATGGTTGTCGCGAACAATTTACAGTGTGACGCTTCCATTGAATTAAAAGTCCTTCACAGTGACAAGGCTAATGTTTATGTTCAGAAGGAAGTTCATAAACAGAATATGTGACCCTTGTCATCTGATAACTAACTTTGGACAGAAACTGCTTCACGACGTTCTCTTAGCGTTCTGGTGTTCCTCCCCATTGAAAAAACTCTGTAAAAAGTACCTTCTTCCATAAGCAAGGATGAAAAAACCTGTTTATTTAACAAATCCAAGTAGCCCTAAGCATTTAAGGTTCCGTTGATGGAAAATTGACTAACCAATCGTGTTCCACACAGCACGTCACACCATTAACTTACCAACACTAACCATTCAGCTTTGATCTGTCAAAAATGGGTTATCAGATAAAAAGCATCGAATATTCTGTTTATAAACTTCCTTCTGAACATAAACATTAGCCTTGTCACTGTGAAGGACTTTTAATTCAATGGAAGCGTCACACTGTAAATTGTTCGCGACAACCATTCATAATGAGCAGTTTTTCGTGGATGTATCCGATTAAAGTCGTGTGCAATGGCATGCGAACGTCTCTCCCTAGACGTCACTTTGATCTCGATGCATTACCGATGCGCTAAACAAATTTTAAGGCATTTTTCTAACACCTCGAAAAGGAGCAAATTGGTACAAGAATTCAGTCATAACTTTTTACTGGTTAAAGATACGTCGAATAAAACTTCACCATTGCATTTCTCGTGAAATTCTAGCCCATTTTGATATGTCGCACGACCCCCTTCCCATTTAAAATTCTGAAGTTGAATTCAAGATGGCGGACATCAAGATGGCCGCCGACCGTGTGGGTGGCGTCAATGTGGTTCCCCCTTGGCCTGATAAAGATTGGTCATCGCCAATTTCAAATTCCATGCCGCAGTGGCCTTGTGCTGAGGGTGTTAAGTGACTTATTGAGCCACCCTGTATTTTAATCGAGAACAAAACTCGAATCTTGTACAAGGAGACAAAGGAACTTCTTGGTAAGAAAACAAAGCACGTAATAGAATTTGTGTAACGGCTGCGCGGAGTATATAAAATAACATACCTTGAAAAAAAATTACACAAGAGGGAAACAAAAAAAAATCTCAGAACATAAATATATAAATAACATACCGTGAAAAAAAACATGAAGCCCAAGGGTGTCGTGTACCAGATACCATATTCGAATCTGAAAACGCTGGGTGCCCTCGATGGGTTACTCACCAAGAAACAACGCGAGAAGAAACGTTCTTGCTTGTCCAAAGGACATGGAATGAAATTGCTGCTCATCACTCCACAATTGATAAGGTTGCAGCGTTCGCGGAAACAGCAAAAGACAGGGGGGTTCATATTCAGCATCCCGGCCATCCTGGCAGCATTGGGGGCCGTTGGAAGTTTGGCTGGGGGTAGCGCCGCCATCACGAAAACCGTCATCGACTCGAAGAAGAACAAGGCGGAATTGGAAGAACAGAAACGTCACAACCTGGCCATGGAGAAGAAAGGGAAGGGCGTCATGAGGAAGTTTAAAAAAAAGAAACAGCACTCACCAACCGAGACATTGAATCTCTGATCAAACCATTACAAATCAAACACTTCAGAGGCGTTTTCATGTCCGATTCGTTACCTTCTACCGTTAAATATAGAGAATGTGGAGTAGTCAACTTGGACAGTCAAGAAAATCTAGGCACGCATTGGATATGTTACCACAAAAATTATAAAGCATGCGTTTTCGATTCTTTCGGAGGCGTTCCACCTACAAATTTAGTCCATTATTTGAAAACGAACAAACCTATATACTACAACGACGAACGCATTCAAAATTTCGGAGACGTAAACTGCGGTCATCTCTGCCTCTCCATGCTCAGGTTTCTCTCTAAAATAAATAAGCCATCGGTGGAAGATTTCCAGAAAGCATTGTGGAACCTGAAACAGCATCACGATGGGCGTGTTCCATCTCACGAGCGAATCTTCGATCTTGAAACTCACGCTGCACGACGACATCGTCTATCCTAAATCCATAGCTTTGCGTGCATTCTACAGCATGTACCTCATACCTAACGTCACGCAGCACAACAACAAAATTAGCGTCGGAAGCGAACATATCGTCGTCACGCCAGGTCAATACAATCTTTTTACTTTGCAAGCTCAATTACCCAAAGGCACGTACCTTTCTCAAAATTCGGTCACGCACAGAGTCGAAATCGTGTCCGCGACGGAGACCGTGGACCTGGGCACCATAGGAGGACTTTTAGGTTTCGGGAACAACGACACCAAACTCGAAGCTGGCATCAAGCACACGGTAGCAAACATTCCTAAATTTCTAGCCATAGAGACTTTGAACGTACACTGCAACGTAGCGGAAGGAATGATCACGAAATCTGACGTATTAGGAAGTCACAAGCAGACGGGAATCATAGCCACGTTCAAACCCAGTTCCGAATTCATGGAACCGATCATCTACACACCCTCTTCGCCGATCTATTTTCCAGTATGTCGCAACCGCATAGACAACATAGAGTTGGTGGTGACGAACGAGAAAGTGATGGATTTCGCAGGTGCCACGACGACGGCCGTCCTGGAGATCAACGTATAATAAATACCACATAGTGAAAATGGAACAAATCGAAAGTTACGAATTGTAATCTTTCCCTCCCAACCGTCGCACGTTCGCAAATTTGAACGAAGCGAACCGGGAAATCGAATACGACGTGGACGTAGACGATGGGTTCGTTCATCCTCACAGAGCGGACCTTTACCTTCAATTCGACGTGGTGAAGAAAGAAAGCGGAGACGCGTTCCCCGCAGCAGCAAATTTGAAACTCGTGGACAACTTCGTGCCTCACCTGTTCTCGCAGGTGGAGGTGAGGAAACACAACACCGTCATCGACAGAATCGATTATCCAGGCATCACGTCAACGGCAGTGGGAACATTGAAATTATCCAAAACGGACGCAGCATACTATCAGGCGGGAGGTTTCGAAGCGGGGACGAAAATATCGACGAGAAGTCACACGGTGCTCTTTCCCATGCGTCTGCTTCCGGGATTCTTCTCGGACTACAAGGAGATCATGTGGAAGGGAGGACTGAGAATCACATTTCGAAGAGCGGCCAACGACAACGACGCACTGATGCGATACGCTTCTTAGGGTCCGTACGGCACGCCGCTGCCCAACACTTTACCCGAAGCAGCCAAATGCGTCATCCGGAGCATGGAATTGAGATTGCCGATCGTGGAATACAAAACGAACTACGCGCTCAAGTACAAAGCGGAGATCTTGAAAAGTCCACAGGTGCCCATTCACTTTCACGGTTACCAGTGCGTGGAGAAAATAGCGTCGGGAAGTCACATGGAATTTGGCGTGACGACGCAGTTCAACAACATACAGTTCGACATGCCAGATTTCGTCGTAGTGCTCTTTCAGACCGGGCGCGATAACAACCAGGAAAAAGATTCCAGCAAGTTCGACGACTGCAAGATCAAAAATGTTTATCTCAAAAACGGCAGGAACGAAGTGTTCCCGCGCGAGAATTACAACCTCGACATGACCAAAGATGATTACCTAAAACTTTACGAAGCGTACTCTGCTTACAAGCGCGTGACCGAGGGAAACGTGGACATGTACTACACGCCCAGCGAATTCAAAGCACAAAGACCCATGTTCGTCATCAATACCACAAAAGGGAAGCAGGTGGTGGTCAACGATCGAACCAACATCAAGATCGTTTGCGAATTCAACGATGCGCTGCCCAAGGATACCGTGTGCAGCGTCATCCTGGTCGCAGAGAAGTCCTTCGCGTACGACGTGAAGAACGAGAGGGTGACGGAACAGTTTTAAAAAATTCGTAAAAAAAATTGCCACATACTAAAAAAAATCAACACATTTTTTAAGGTTATATAAAATATGTGAAAAAAACTTTAAAATATTAAAACAAACGGAGTCCAATGTAAGTTAGTTCGGTGCGTAAATAAAAAAAATGATAGGTCACTGAAGATCGTAAAAAAAAATCGTAACAGGTTAAGTTATATCACGTAAGATCGTGGCATTCGTACCAAGTACGAAGTGGGAAAAATTGAAAATTGCACTAAAACATCGCATGTTATTCGTTACTATAGTGACTGTAGAAATTGGTTAATATACTAATTTTGTTAAGTAACATTTGAAAAGTTAATTTTATTTAAAATATTGCAACAAACTGCTCCACACCGGGGACAGTTCCAACGGACTGTTTGCGAATCTTCTGAGCTCCTACCCTGATCATCTTCGTGCTGTGAAAGAAGCAAATGGCAGACATACTAACTTTTAATTTTGTTTTTGTGGCCGCAGTTGTCGTGGGGAGCATTTGGTGTTTCCGTGTTTTTTTGATTGTTGTTGCTTTTTATTGTGGACCCCTGGCAAGGGGTTATTTCCCACCCTGTATTTGTCTTGTGTAGTATCGGTGGTGTGTATGTATGTGTCTTGTGTTGTAGTTGTGCTGTCTAGTATGTTTGTGTAGTAGTTGTGCTGTCTAGTAGGTTTGTTTTGCGTAGTAGTTGTGCTGTCTAATTTGTTTGTGTTTGTCTTGTGTAGTAGTTGTGGTGTGTTTGTGTTTATATTGTGTTATAGTTGTGAAGTGTTTGTGTGTGTCTTGTGTAGTAGTTGTGCTGTCTAATGTGTTTGTGTTTGTCTTGTGTAGTAGTTCCTCCATTCATATTGGGGGTTAGGCGTAGAGCTGACAACTCTGCACTGTAAAAAGCCATGTCAAGAATCAGCAATATAAGGCCATGGATGTTCCTAAGGTAAAATATTCCGGAGGTAAAATAGTCCCCCGTTCGGATCTCCGGGTGGGGACTACTTTGGGAGGTCCCTGGACTAAGGATAAGATCTACGTTAGGAATAAGAAAAATATTAAATTAGGCACCTGGAATGCTCTGAGCCTTTACCGGCCTGGGGCATTTCAGTGTACAGTTAATGAGATAGTCAAGTATAAATTAGATGTAGTAGCTGTCCAGGAAGTTAGGTGGCCAGGAGAAGGGAATTGTAAAACTAAAAATTATATTTTTTTCTATGGTGGTACTGAAAATCATAATTTTGCAACAGGCTTTTTCATAAATAATAGAATTATCTCTGCTCTTAAAACAATAGAATTTATTAATGATAGGATATCATATGCAGTTTTACAGGGTAGGTGGTGTAAAATTATTTTAATAAACATACATGCACCAATGGAAGATAAAGATGATAATACTAAAGATGATTTTTATACAGAGTTAGAACAGGTCTTTGATAAATTTTCTCAGTATGATATGAAAATTCTGTTAGGTGACTGTAATGCACAGATTGGCAAAGAAGAGACATTTAAACCCACGATTGGTAAAGAAAGTCTTCATGAATTAAGTAATGATAATGGTATAAGATTGATTACTTTTGCAACCTCAAAGAATTTAATTGTGAAAAGTACCACTTTTAAACATAAAGATATCCATAAATATACCTGGTCTTCTCCAGATGGTAAAACTCATAATCAGATAGATCATATTCTCATTGATAAGAGAAGGCATACTAGTATAATTGACGTTCGTACACATAGAGGTGCTGACTGTGCCAGTGACCATTATTTAGTAATTGCTAAATTAAGAGAAAGACTCTCAGTGATAAATCATAAGCAACAAAATCTAAAAGTTCTAAAATTTGATACAGGAAAGTTTACTGATGAAAGAATTAAGAAAGATTACCAAATTAAACTGTCAAATAGATTTGATGTTTTGCAGGATTTAAATGATGATGAAAATATAAATGAAACAGACGTAAATAAGAATTGGGAGCACATACGTAATGCAATAGAATCAGCAGCTAAAGAAAGTATAGGATACCATAAACCGAGAAAAAGTAAGCCATGGTTTGATAATGAATGTCATAATCTAATAGAAATAAGAAATCAGGCTAGACTTAGGTGGTTAAATAACTCTGATGATACAAATCTAAACAATTATAATAGAATAAAGCGAGAAGTTAACCGCACGTTTAGAAGTAAAAAAAGAGATTACTTGAAAAGCAAAATTAACGAAATTGAAACAAACAGCAAAAATAAAAATATCAGAGATTTATATAAAGGTGTAAATGAGTTTAGAAAGGGGTGGCAACCTAAAGTAAACTTGATAAAAGATAAAGACGGTGATTTTCTAGCTGACCCAAGCGATATTCTAAATAGATGGAAGAACTACTTTAATGACCTTTTAAATCTCCATGTAGGAGATAAATCAGAAGTGAATGATGTACACACAGCAGAACCTTTAGTCCCAGAACCTAACTTGACTGAAGTTAAAGATGCTATTAAAAGGCTAAAGAATAACAAAGCACCTGGCATTGATTTAATACCAGCTGAGTTAATTAAATATGGTGGAAATTCATTAATTTGTCAAATTCATAAATTAATTTGTTTAATATGGAATAAAGAAGAAATCCCTCAACAGTGGAAAGAATCCATAATTGTTCCTGTGTTTAAAAAAGGTGATAAAATGAACTGCAATAATTACCGTGGAATTTCTCTACTCTCAACAACATATAAAATATTATCTAACATTCTTTTAACAAGACTAACCCCATATGCTAATGAAATTATAGGTGATTATCAATGTGGATTTAAACGCGACAGATCAACTACAGATCAAATTTTTCACATCAGACAGACACTTGAAAAAAAGTGGGAATATAATCAAAATGTCCATCAGCTATTCATTGATTTCAAAAAAGCATATGATTCGGTCAAAAGAGATAAATTATATAATATATTAGTAGAGTTTGGAATACCTAAGAAGCTTGTTAGTATGATAAAAATATGCACCAGTGAAACAGAAAGTAAAATTCGTGTGGGTATTAATATGTCTGACAAATTTACAATTCATGATGGGTTAAAACAAGGAGATGCATTATCTCCATTGCTCTTTAATTTTGCCTTAGAATATGCTGTTAGGAAGGTAAACGAAACTAAAGAAGGACTAAAATTAAATGGTGTGACTCAGTTGTTAGCATATGCAGATGATGTAAACTTACTGGGGGATGATGTGAATACAATTAAGAATAATGCTAAAATATTTTTCAAAACTGCTAAAGAGATAGGTTTGGAAGTTAACAAAGAGAAAACTAAATATATGCTTACAGGCCGAAACCAAGTGTTAGGTAATAATCAAAATCTAATTATTGATAACAACTCGTTTGAAACAGTTTCCAAATTCAAATACTTAGGAGTAATATTAACAAATGAAAATTATATTAAAGAGGAAATAAAAAGTACGCTTAATTCAGGAAATGCATGTTACTTCTCTCTTCATAAACTTTTGTCTTCTCGTTTAATATCTAAGAATCTAAAAGTTAAAATATACAAAACAGTAATTTTGCCTGTAGTATTATATGGGTGTGAAACTTGGTCCCTTACATTGAAAGAGGAACATAAATTGAGAGTATTTGAAAATAGGATCCTTAGGAAAATATTTGGACCTAAAAAGGATGAGGAGACAGGTGAGTGGAGAAGGTTACATAATTTAGAACTACATAATTTGTATTCATGTCCAGACATTATTAGAATAATTAAATCAAGAAGACTTAGGTGGGCAGGCCATGTGGCACGAATGGGAGAGGAAAGAGGAGTTTTCAGGATTCTTGTTGGGAAACCTGATGGTAAGAGACCAGTAGGAAGGCCAAGACGAAGATGGAGGGACAACGTCGAGATGGACCTAAGGGAAATCGGTAGGGATGGAAAAGAGTATATAGATCTTGCTCAAGATAGGGACAGATGGAAGGCCTGTGTTGCTGCAGCCATGAACCTTCGGGTTTAAGAAGGCTAGAGAGTTAGTTAGTTAGTTAGTTAACATCGCTAAACGCTAAAACATCGACAAAAAATTGTCAAAATATGTCAAAAACTGATATTCAATTGAAAAGAAAAGAGGAAAAGAAGGGCTCGTACCAAGCACGACTTAGAAACAACTAATTTACACTACTAGCTTGTTTTTACTTATTCTTACGTAATTACCAATATTATATTTAAATTTGATCTTTTCTTTTGGTTTAACGCGCGAGCAAGACCACACTTGTAAAGCATTATCGAAATTTACTTCTGCAGGCGCCATTTTTATGGATCTATGGTAAGAATGATTGTAAGATTTAACAATTTTAGCTAGAATATCAATATATTTGTAGGTATTATTTGCATTAAAATGCTTATACAATTTCGATTTCATAGTACGTATAAATCTTTCGACCACGGCTGCTTTCATTTCAGAATTAACACAGGAACCAAGAAGAATTAACACTATATTGTACTTGTGAAACACTTTCTTCACATGGGTGTTGCAAAACTCTCTGCCTTAGTCTGTCTGACAATACACGGGAGGATATTCCAACATATTTATATTCTTTGAGATAGCCTTTGCCATAACCTCGCCTGATTTGTTTTTCAGTGGGACACAGTACGCTTGTCTTGAAAACACATCAATTGCACAAAGAATGTATCTAAAACTGTTGTTAAATCGAGCGATATTTTGCATGTCAGCTAAATCCATTTGAACAAGTTCTAGAGGGGCCGTATCTTCTTAACGTTTACGACAGAAAACTTTAAGTGCAGGAACATGTAAAGTATAAGCATCCTCTTTTGACAACCAGTTCTGAATTGAGTTCTAGTTTGTGTTGAAGCCTTAGATAATTTTTCACTATTTGAAAAAGATGTAGGAAGTTTATGCGTACAGTACAAAGTTTTCAGATCCATGTTACAAGTATTCCCAAATCAATTCAGGTTTCCTTTTTTTTTTTTTTGAAGGGTTTGCAGGGGTGCGTGTAACAATATATTCGCGTCGGATCTTTAAAGACTGAATAATGCGCTCGAACTGATCATTTAATATTGGTTCCCAGCTTCTTTTAAGTGGACGTACAAATTCGTTAATCAAATCGACTATATTGGAATTTTGATATATTTTACCATGCATGGTGACTGTTCCTTGAGAATCCCAACTTATGTTCCGAGAAGCAAGTAATCTTTTCAATAACAATTCTGTCTTTTTCTGGAGTGTTTTAGGCACCGAAGCAATAATTTCTTCTTTGAGTGTGACAGTTTGTGGAGGTTCTTGTCGATCTGTATCTACACGTATTTCTTGTTCTTCTATCACGGGTAAATATATTTGACTGGGACTCGTGTGTAGCAAGTATCTTCGAAGAGCCTGTTGGTATAATTTCCATTTTTCATGTTCACTATAATCTTGCCTTGCCAATATAGAGTGAATATCAGAATCTAAGCGCGATTCGTGCATTTGTGAACGTGCAGCAGAAGCTTGCATTGCGGCTCCTGCTTCTTCAGGTACCAGTATCATTTTTTTTACACTCATTTGGAAAACATGGCACTCCCTTAGGCTGAGATAATAGGCCCAATAAGAAAGGGTAGAAATGCAGCTCCTTTTTGTATAAGCAACTTTGTCTTCTTTTTAAGCGAAGTACTCTTTGCAGCTAGAAGAAAAGCATAAACTGGCTTAGAATAGGCCGAAACTGGGTAGCTTGGGTTACAATAGCCCGGAACCGGGTTCCATAATACTAGTATCTATTATGCACTAATGGAAAATCAATAAATCCAAGCTCCACGACTGTATGAATCATCCGTGACTCATATCCGGCTGTAACGCATATATAAAGTACAACAATAGGGTTTGAATAGGCCGAAAATGGCCTCCATAATAGTATATTTTGTACACTAATGTAAAACCATTAATTCCAAAGTCCCATGTGTGCATGATTCATCCATGCCTCATATCCGGCTGTAACGCATATATAAAGTATATAATACAACAATAGGGTTAGGTTAGGGTAAGAAAACGGGATACATAATAGTGTATTTTGTACACTAATGGAAAACCATTAATTAAAAACTCACACGTGCGCATGAGTCATCCATGACTCATATCCTCCCCCTCCCCCTGCACTTTCCGCTTGATTAATTAACAATAGCGTCACACCTCGATTATGAATTAAAAAACATTAATCATAATTAAAAATGACAGAAAATCGATGAAAACAGACGGGAAATATAATCACTTCTACTAACGTGCTTGGACAATTTCACCCATTTGATCTGTTATTGAATAAAAAGCACTTTGTCTCGCGTTTTATTCTTTCTCTTGACCTCGCACTCCCCATTTTAATAAATTAGCAATAAAACGCCTCCAACTGCCACGAAGCAAGTTTGAGACATGCTTGGGCTGTTTTCTTCCTTCCTACAGCAGGCCCGTATCAAGGATTTTTGAGAGGGGGCGGGGGGGGACAGATCCCAAACTGTGGAATAACATTATGTTGGATTGCTCGAGTTAGGTTGTTTTACGTCGATTCTCTGTCACTTTTAGTTAATAGCAACGATGAGGATGAGTGATGATATGATGAAATTTATAAAGGATCACTAACAAAGAACACATATTCTTAGCCCGGGATTCGAACCCGGGAACCATGGCGTCATAGCGCACTGTGCTAGCCACTCCATCACGGTGGTCGGCGAAATGTTGTTCGAGTGTTAGATGTGACCACCAAGTTATGGTAGAGCTAAGTGTTCAACTAACTATTTTCATTCAGTCTTGTTTTCCACAGTGTGATGATAATGGGTGGAAGTAACAACGCTACTAAGCAGATGTCAACAATTCTAACCCTTAGGACATCAAAAGATGCAGAGTTAAAACAGAATGAAAATAGTGA